>NC_052065.1:15457470-15763719 GCF_903992535.2 Arvicola amphibius | reverse complement strand
ATTGCTGGTGGGAATGCAAACTTGTGCAACCACTTTGGAAATCAGTGTGGCAGTTTCTCAGGAAATTTGGGATCCACCTACCCCAGGACCCAGCAATCCCACTCTTGGGAATTTACCCAAGAAATGCCCAATCATATTACAAAAGCATCTGTTCAACTATGTTTATAGCAGCATTATTTGTAATAGCCAGAACCTGGAAACAACCTAGATGCCCTTCAGTGGAAGAATGGTTGAAGAAAGTGTGGAATATATACATGCTAGAATACTACTCAGCGATAAAAAACAATGACATCTTGAATTTTGTATGAAAATGGAGGGAAATAGAAAACACCATCCTGAGTGAGGTAACCCAGGCCCAAAAAGATGAACATGGGATGTACTCACTCATAATTGGGTTCTAGCCATAATTAAAGGACATCGAGCCTATAATTCGTAAAAATCCTAGAGAAGCTATATAAGAAGGTGAACCCAAAGAAAAACATATAGTTATCCTCCTGGATACTGGAAGTAGACAAGATTGCTGGACAAAAAATAGGAACATAGGGGTGGGGTGGGATTGGGGGGAGGGGGGATGGGGCGAGAAAAGTGTGAAGTGGAGGATGGGAAGAGCTTGGGGGAATAGGATGGTTGGGATATAGGAAGGGTGGATATGGGAACAAGGAATTATATATCTTACTTAAGGGAGCCATTCTAGGGTTGGCAGAGGCTTGACTCTAGAGGGGTTCCCAGGTGTCCAGGAAGACGCCCCCAGCTAGTTCCTTGGGCAGCTGAGGAGAGGGTGCCAGAAATGTCCAGATCCTATTGCCATACTCATGAATATCTTGCATATCACCATAGAACCTTCACCTGGCATTGGATGGAGAAAATGACAGAGCCCCACATAGGAGCAACAAATTCTTAACACAAAACATCCAAGAAATCTGGGACACCATGAAAAGAACAAACCTAAGAATAATAGGGGTAGAAGGAGAAGAATTATAGCTCAAAGGCCCAGAAAATATATTCAACAATATTATAGAAGAAACCTTTCCCAACCTAAAGAAGGATACTCCTATGAAGGTACAAGAAGCCTACAGAACACCAAATAGACTAGATAAGAGAAGCATCCCCTCACCATATAATAATCAAAACACAAAACATACAGAATAAAGAATGAATATTAAGAGCTGCAAAGGAAAAATGTCAAGTAACATATACAAAGAAATCTATCAGAATTACACCTGACTTCTCAATGGAAACCATGAAAGACAGAAGGTCTTGGATAGATGTGCTGCAGACACTAAGAGACCATGGATGCAAGCCCAGACTACTATATCCAGCAAAGCTTGCATTCACTATCGATGGAGAAAACAAGATATTCCAGGACAAAAACAGATTTAAACAATATGTATCCACAAACCCAGCCTTACAGAAAGTACTAAAACCACAACCCAAGGAAGCCAACAATACCCATAATAACACAGACATCTGACAACCCTCCATCAGTACAACTCAAAGAAGGGAAAC
Organism: Arvicola amphibius; assembly: GCF_903992535.2. Classification (NCBI taxonomy): domain Eukaryota; kingdom Metazoa; phylum Chordata; class Mammalia; order Rodentia; family Cricetidae; genus Arvicola; species Arvicola amphibius. The sequence continues at coordinate 15,762,213 of NC_052065.1, read as the reverse complement.
ACACAAACACTACCACCAGAAAAAATACCCGGAGTTAACACCCCTGGTCATTAATATCACTTAATATCAGTGGACACAATTCACCTATAAAAAGGCACAGGCTAAGAGAATGGCTACAAAAACAGGATCCAACATTCTGCTGTTTACAAGAAACACACCTCAAACTCAAATACAGACACTTCCTCAGAGTAAAGGGTTGGGAAAAGGTTTTCCAATCAAATGGACCAAAGAAACAAGTGGGTGTGACTATATTAATATCAAACAAAATTGACTTCAAACTAAAATCAATCAGAAGAGATGGAGATGGACACTTTATACTCATAACAGGAACAATTTGTCAGAAGGAAGTCCTAATCCTGAATATCTATGCCACTAATAAAAAAGCACCTACATATGTAATGAAAACATTACTAAACCTCAAAGAATACATCAAACCCCACACTCTAATAGGGGGCATTTCAAACATTACTAGGACTCAAAGCATACATACATCAAAACCCACACTCTAATAGTGGGAGATTTCAACACTCCACTCTCACCAATGGACAGGTCAACAAGACAGAAACTTAACAGAGAAATAAGAGAACTAACAGATGTAATGAACCAAATGGACTTAACAGACATCTATAGAACATTCCACACAAACAGAAAAGAATACACCTTCTTCTCAGTATCTCATGGAACCTTCTCAAAAATTGATCACATAATTGGTAACAAAGCTAATATCCATAGATACAAAGAAATTGTAATAGCCACCTGTGTACAATCAGATCACCATGGAATAAAGTTGGAATTCAACAATAATTCTAACCCCAGAAAGTCTACAAACTCATGGAAACTGAACAGTCAACTACTGAACCACACCTGGGTCAAGGAAAAAATAAAGAAAGAAATTGAAGTCTTTCTTGAATTCAATGAAAATAAAGACACAACATACCCAAACCTATGGGACACTATGAAAGCAGTGCTAAGAGGAAAGTTCATAGCACTAAGTGCCCACATAAAGAAAATGGAGAAAGCTAACATTAAAGACTTAACAGCAAAGCTGAAAGCTCTAGAAAAAAAGCAGACTCACCCATGAGGAATGGAAGAGAGGAAATAATCAAACTGAGGGCTGAAATCAACAAAATAGAAACACAGAAAACAATCCAAAGAATCAATGAAACAAAAAGCTAGTTTTTTGAGAAAACCAAGAAGATTGACAAACCCCTACCCAAACTAATCAAAAGGGAGAGAGAGAACATGCAAATTAACAAGATTAGAAATGAATAGGGGGACATAACCACAGACACAGAGGAAATTCAGAGAATCATTAGATTCATACAAAAGCCTGTATGGCACAAAATTGGAAAATATGAAAGAAATGGACTTTTTTAGATAAGTACCATATACTGAAATTAAATCAAGACCAGGTGAACAATTTAAATAGACCTGTAAGTCGCAAGGAATTAGAAGCTGTCATCAAAAATCTCCCTACCAAAAAAGTGCTGGACCAGATGGTTTCAATGCAGAATTCTACTAGAACTTCCAAGAAGAGCTAATACCTATACTCCTTAATCTGTTTCACAAAATAGAAACAGAAAAGACATTGCCAAACTCCTTTTACAAATCTACAGTTACCCTGATACCAAAACCACACAAAGACTTAACCAAGAAAGAGAATTACAGACAAATCTCACTCATGAACATCAATGCAAAAATTCTCAATAAACTACTAGCAAACCAAATCCAAGAACACATCCAAAAAATTATATATTATGATCAAGTAGGCTTCATCCCAAAGAGGGAGGGCTGGTATAACATTTGAAAATTTTTCAATGTAATCCATCATCTAAATGAAATGAAGGAGAAAAACATATGACCATTTCATTAGATGTTGAAAAAGCATTTAACAAAATTAAACACCTCTTTATGATAAAGGTCTTGGAGAGATTAGGAATATAACGTTGATTCCTAAATATACTAAAAGCAATGTACAGCAAGCCGACAGCTAACATTAAATTAAATGGAGAGAAACTCAAACTATTCCACTAAAATCAGGAACAAGACAAGGCTGTCCACTCTCCCCATACCTCTTCAACATAGTGCTTGAAGTTCTAGCAATAGCAATAAGACAACATAAGGAGATCAAGGGGATTCGAATTAGAAAGGAAGAAGTCAAAATTTCGTTATTTGTAGATGATATGATAATGTACATAAGCGACCCAAAAAACTCCACCAAAGAACTTCTACAGCTAATAAGCATCTTTAGCAATGTGGCAGGATTCAAGATCAACTGTAAAAATTCAGTTGCCCTCTCATACATAAAGAACAAAGAAGCAGTGAGGGAAATCAGAGAAACATCACCTTACACGATAGCCACAAATAGCATAAAATATCTTGGGGTAACTCTAACCAAGGAAGTGAAAGATCTATTTGGCAAGAACTTTAAGTCTTTGACGAAAAAACTGAAGAGGATACCAGAAAATGGAAGGATCTCTCTTGCTCTTGGATTGGGAGGATTAACACAGTAAAAATAGCAATTCTACCAAAAGCAATCTATAGATTCAATACATTCCCTATCAAAATAAAAAAATCTTCACAGACTTTGAGAGAACAATAATCAACTTTATATGGAAAAAACAAAAATCCCAGGATAGCCAAAAAATCTTATACAATAAAGGTACTTCCAGAGGCATTACCATCCCTGACTTCAAACTCTATTACAGAGCTACAGTAATGAAAACAGCTTGTTATTGGCACAAAAACAGAGATGTTGACCAATGGAATTGAATTGGTTGAGGAGCCAGATATTAATCCACAAACCTATGAACACCTGATTTTCAACAAAGGAGTGAAAATTATACAATGGAAGAAAGCATCTTCAACAAATGGTGCTGGCAGAACTGGATATCAAACAGTAGAAGCATGAAAATAGATCCATATCTATCACCATGCACAAAACTCAATTCCAAATGGATTAAAGACCTCATTTTATTAATCTGAACACACTGAACCTGATAGAAGAGAAAATGGGAAGTACGCTACAACATATGGGCACAGGAGACTGCTTCCTACGCATAACCCTAGCAGCACAGACATTAAGGGCAACATTAAATAAATGGGACCTCTTAAAACTGAGAAGCTTCTGTAAAGCAAAGGACACTGTCACTAAGACAAAAAGGCAACCTACTGACTAAGAGACGATCTTCACCAACCCGCAACACACAAAGGTCTAGTCTCCAAAATATATAATGAACTCAAGAAACTAGACTTTAAAATGCTAATTAACCCAATTAAGAAGTGGGGCACTGAACTGAAGGAGAATTCTCAACAGAAGAAGTTCAAATGGCCAAAAGACAATTAAGGTCATGCTCAACCTCCTTAGCGATCAGGGAAATGCAAATCAAAACAACTCTGAGATACCATCTTACACCTGTCAGAATGGCTAAAATCAAAAACACCAATGATAGCCTTTGCTGGAGAGGTTGTGGAGTAAGGGGTACACTCATCCATTGCTGGTGGGAATGCAAACTTGTACAACCGCTTTGGAAATCAGTGTGGCGGTTTCTCAGGAAATTCGTGATCAACGTACCCCAGGACCCAGCAATACCACTCTTGGGAATATATCCAAGAGATGCCCTACCATATTACAAAAGCATTTGTTCAACTATGTTCATAGCAGCATTATTTGTAATAGCCAGAACCTGGAAACAACCTAGATGCCATTCAATGGAAAAATAGATAAAGAAAGTATGGAATATGTATGCATTAGAGTACTACTCAGTGGTAAAAAACAAGGCCATCCCACTAAATTCAGGAACATGACAAGGCAGTCCACTCTCTCCTTATCTCTTCAATATGGTACTTGAGGTTCTAGCAATAGCAATAAGACAACCTAAGGGAATCAAGGGGATTCGAATGGGAAAGGAAGAAGTTAAACTTTTGTTATTTGCAAATGATATGATAGTGTACATAAGCGACCCCAAAAACTCCACCAAAGAAATCCTACAGCTGATAAACTCCTTCGGTAATGTGGCAGGATACAAGATCAACTCCAAAAAATCAGTTGCCCTCCTATACACAAAGAATAAGGAAGCAGAGAGGGAAATCAGAGAAGTATCACCTTTCACAATAGCCACAAATAGCATAATATATCTTGGGGTAACTCTAACCAAGAAAGTGAAGGATCTATTTGACAAGAACTTTCAGTCTTTGAAGAAAGAAATTGAAGAGGATACCAGTAAATGAAAGGATCTCCCTTGCTCGTGGATTGGGAGGATCAACATAGTAAAAGTGACAATTCTACCAAAAGCATCTATAGACTCAATGCAATTCCCATCAAGGTCCCAACAAAATTCTTCACAGACCTTGAGAGGACATTAATCAACTTTACATGGAAAAACAAGGAACCCAGGATAGCCAAAACAATCTTATGCAATAAAGGAACTTCTGGAGGCATTACCATCCCTGACTTCAAACTCTGTTACAGAGCTACAGTATTGAAAACAGCTTGGTATTGGCATAGAAACAGAGAAGTCAACCAATGGAATTGAATTGAAGACCCGGATCTTAATTCACAAACCTATGAACACCTGATTTTTGATAAAGGAGCCATGAGTACACAATGGAAGAAAGAGAGCATCTTCAACAAATGGTGCTGGCATAACTGGATGTCAACCTGTAGAAGAATGAAAGTAGATCCATATCTATCACCATGCACAAAACTCAAGTCCAAATGGATTAAAGACCTCAATATCAATCTGAACACACTGAGCCTGTTAGAGGAGAAAGTGGGAAGTACACTACAACACTTGGGCACAGGAGACCGCTTCCTACGTATAACCCCAGCAGCACAGACATTAAGGGCAATATTGAATAAATGGGACCTCCTGAAGCTGAGCAGCTTCTGTAAAGCAAAGGACACTGTCACTAAGACACAAAGGCAGCCTACTGACTCAGAAAAGATCTTCACCAACCCTGCAACTGACAAAGGTCTGATCTCTAAAATATATAAGGAACTCAAGAAACTAGACTTCAAAATGCCAATTTAACCCATTTAAAAATGGGGCTCTGAACTGAACAGAGAATTCTCAACAGAAGAATTTCAAATGGCCAAAAGACACTTAAGGTCATATTCAACCTCCTTAGCTATCAGGGAAATGCAAATCAAAACAATGTTGAGATACCATCTTACACCTGTCAGACTGGCTAAAATCCAAAACCCCAATGATAACCTTTGCTGGAGAGATTGTGGGGTAAGAGGTACATTCATCCACTGCTGGTGGGAATGCACACTTGTGCAACCACTTTGGAAAGCAGTGTGGCGGTTTCTCAGGAAATTCGGGATCAACCTACCCCAGGACCCAGCAAATCCACTCTTGGGAATTTACCCAAGAGATGCCCAATCATACTACAAAAGCATTTGTTCAACTATGTTCATAGCAGCATTATTTGTAATAGCCAGAACCTGGAAACAACCCAGATGCCCTTCAGTGGAAGAATGGATGAAGAAACTGTGGAATATATACATGTTAGAGTACTACTCAGCGATAAAAAAACAATGACATCTTGAATTTTGCATGCAAATGGATGGAAATAGAAAACACTATTCTGAGTGAGGTAACCCAGACCCAAAAAGATGAACATGGTATGTACTCACTCATAGTCAGCTTTTAGCCATAAATAAAGGACATCGAGCCTATAATTTGTTTTCCTAGAGAAGATAAATAAGAAGGTGAACCCAAAGCAAAACATATAGTTATCCTCCTGGATATTGGAAGTAGTCAGGATTGCCGGGCAAAAATTGGGAACTTGGGGGTGGGGTGGGTTGGGGCAAAGGGAGATGGGGAGAGAAAAGCGTGAAGGGGAGGATGGAGAGAGCTTGGGGGAATGGGATGCTTGGGATATAGGAAGGGTGGATATGGGAGCGTGGAAACATATATTCTAATTAAAAGAGCCATCTTAGGTTTATTAAGCGACTTGACTCTAGAGGGGTTTCCAGGTATCCAGGGAGATGCCCCCAGCTAGTTCCGTGGGCAGCTCAGGAGAGGGAGCCGGAAAACGCCAGATCCTATAGCCATACTGATGAATATCTTGCATATCACCATAGAACCTTCACCTGGCAATGGATGGAGATAGAGACAGAGCCCACATTGGTGCACCAGACTGAGCTCCCAAGGTCCTGATCAGGAGCAGGAGGGAGAACATGAGAAAGAAAGTCAAGACCGTGAGGGAACCTTCATCTTGCGATGGACGGAGATAGAGACAGAGCCACACATTGGTGCACCGCACTGAGCTCCCAAGGTCCAAATGAGGAGCAGAAGGAGGGAAAACATAAGCAAGGAAGTCTGGACTGCAAGGGGTGCTCCCATCCACTGAGATTGGGGGGCTGATCTATTCGGAGCTTACCAAGCCCAGCTGGACTGGGACTGAAAAAACATGGGATAAAACCGTACTCCCTGAACTTGGCGGACAATGAGGGCTGCTGAGAAGCCAAGGACAATGACACTGGATTTGGATCCTACTACGCATACTGGCTTTGGCAGGGGGTGGGGTGGCCTGTTTGGATGCTCACCTTCCTGGACCTTGATGGAGGGGGGAGGAACTTGGACTTCCCACAGGGCAGGGAACCCTTACTGCTCTCTGGACAGAGAGGAGGGGTGGAGGGGGGGGGTAAATGGGAGGCAGGGAGGAAGCGGAAATTTTTAATAAAAATAAAAAAAAAGAAAAGGAAAAAAATAAAAAATAATGTGCCTCTCTCGTTTTTTTGCTCTATTATCAAGCCATTTAATGAGAGAATATGAAAAGCAAAGCTAATCCCTAGAATCAAAGGGATGTAGGAGGGAAATCACATAAGCCTTGCATAATACAATCCGTAGTATAAGTAAAAATGCTATTGGATTCTTGAATTGTTAAATTATCTGTAATAAATCTCACTTGTCATAAGGTGTAGTGAGTTGGAGTAGGTGTGATAACCATTATCAGCCAGCAGGTGTGGCATTTGCAGCTGCGTGGCTGGGAAATGCAAGCTGTGGACTATCTAAATTGGTTTTCATGCGTTAGATACTAAAAGATATTCCTTATTTAACAAATTAAGAGAGGTTATCAAAGCAATTAAAGCAATTCCAAGAATTGATGACCAGGATAAAGAGAAAATCCAGAGCCTTCTATCAGTGTGAATCACAAATTTTGTTCCTCAGGGATCCCAGGCTGAGTGACCACTCTGTGGCCATTGGATTATGAGCCACCAGCTGGAGCTACTGATGGGAAGGGTCAATGCCCAAATGCACCACTTGGGGCTTGGCAGCAGCTGGCGAGACCCACAAACAGGGGAATTCAATACTCAAATGAACCGTGCGGCTGCTGCAGGCGTCCCAAAAGGGGGTATACAGTTCCTACAACCCACATTGGGTGTGAGATGTTGGGGGTGAGGACACAGGTCAACGAATCCCAAGCTAACTCCAGAAGATTTCAATTATATTTTCTTTACTATAAGGGTCAAGCTCACGAAACATAAACAAGAAGACCAACTCAGGTGTGTAGGGCAGGAACCAGAGAGAGAGTGAGCCCTGTGAAGGCCGGAAGTTTTCCCTGGGTACCCAAAAGGTCACAGCCTATCCTGGCCAACCTCTTAAAGGTCATTGGCTGGGCTGATGGAGGTTCCCCATCAACCTGATGATTCTCTGGATTTCCTCAGTGTCTGTTGTTATAACCCCCATTTCATTTCTGATGTTGTTACTTTGGATATCCTTTCTTTGCCTTTTGGTTAGTTTGAGTAAAGGCTTATTTATCCTGTTGATTTTCTCAAAGAACCGACTCTTTGTCTCATTGATTTTTTGGTATTGCTTTCTTTGTTTCTATTTTATTGATTTTAGTTCTCAGAATGATCATTTCCAACCATTTACTTCTCCTGGGGGAGTCTGCTTCATTTTGTTCTAGAGCTTTCAGTTGTTCTGTTAATTTGTTAGTGTGGTATTTCTCTAGCTTCTTCATGTAGACATTTAGTGCTATAAACTTTCCTTTTGTGACTGCACTCAAAGTGCCCCATAAGCTTGGGTATGTTCTGCTGTCACTTTCATTGAATTTAAGGAAGTCTTTAATTTCTTTCTCTATTTCCTCCTTATCCCAGTGGTGATTCAGTTGAGCATCATTCAATTTCCATGAGTTTCTGAGACTTCTGCAATTAGTGTTGCTGTTGGATTCTAATTTTAAGCCATGGTTATCTGATAAGATACAAGGGGTTATTTTAATTTATGTATCTGTTGAGGTTTTAGAGAAGGTTTCATGGAGTGTTGAGAAGAAGGTATATTCTTTTGAGTTTGGGTGGAATGTTATATATATATATATATATATATATATATATATATATATATATATGTCTACTAAGCCCATTTGAGTTGTAACAACTGTTAGTTCCTTTATTTCTCTAACAAGTTTCCATCTGACAGACTTGTTCAATGATGAGAGAGGGATGTTGAAACCTCCCACAACTCTTAGTTTGTGGGGCTTGGTGTGTGATTTAAGCTTTAGTAATGTTTCTTTTACAAATGAGAGTACCCTTGTATTTAGGAAACACATATTCAGAATTGAGACTTTATTTTGAGGGATTTTTCCTGTGATAAATATGAAATGATCTTCTCCATCTCTTATGACTAATATTACTTTGAAGTCTATTTTATTAGATATTAGAATAGATATACCAGCTTGTTTCTTGGGTCCATTTGGTTGGAAAATCTTTTGCCAACTCTTTACTCTAAAGTAATGTCTGTCTTTGTAATCGAGGTATGTTTCTTATATGCAGCAGAAAGATAGATTCTGTTTTCATATACAATCTGTTAGCCTGTATCTTTTTATAGGTGAATTGAATCCACTGATATGAAGTAATATTAATGACCAATGATTGCTAGTTCCTGTTCTTCTGAGTATTCACAGAGACAGATGTAGTCTGAGGTTTCAAAGAGACAGAAGCAGCCTGAGGATTTGTAGAGACAAGATCACCCTTTCAGCCTGAGGTTTTGGTAGAGATAAAAGGTCTCTCTGGTGGCTGCCTACACTGTTTCTCTGATCTCTCAGATTTCACCACCTAATATCTAACTCTGGATTTTTATTATTAAGAACAATTAGAATTTGTGCTACAAAAATGTGGCACAGATCTAAACAGAGAATTCTCAACAGAGCAAGAACAAATGGCTGAGAAACAGTTAAAGAATGTTCAACATCATTAGCCATAAGAAAAATGCAAATCAAAATTACTCTAAGATACCACCTTACACCTGTCAGAATGGCTAAGATCAAAAACACAAATGACAGTTTATTATGGAGAAGATGTGGAATGAGGGAAACACTCCTCCACTGCTGGTGAGAATGCAGACTTGTTTATCTGCTTTGGAAATCAGTATGGTAACTTCTCAGAAAATTGGAACTCAATTTACCTCAAGACCCAGCTATTCCTCCCAAAACTGAAAATAACCTAGATGTCCCTAAACTGAAGAATGGATAAAGAAAGCATTGTACATTTGTACAATGAAATATAATTCAGCTGTTAAAACAGTGATGTTATAAAAATTTGCAGGCAAGTGGATGGAACTTGAAAAAGTTCATCTTGAGTGAGGTAACCCAGACCCAAAAAGAAAAACATGATATGCTTGATGGGGAACCTTATTATGCCAATGACTTTTGAGAGGCTGGACCAGGTGGTGTGTGACCTTTAGGTACCAAAAAGCCCCATGGGAGTGCCTACTTGGCCTCTTCTTCCCAGCGCACCACACCTGGATGTTGGACCCAGTTCCTATTTCCTCATTGTGATCCATGAATTTTCCTTTTAATAAAAAAAACTTAATATACCCTATTTGAAGCTAGTGTGTGATTATTTGATTCACATTCCCCATCTGATACATTCTGCTTCATATACTCACTTAAAGTGGATTTGACTATAAAGTAAAAGATAATCATGCTACAATCCACATAACAGAGAAGCTAAGTAGCAAGGACGGATCAAGTGGGATACATGGTTTTCCCTAGGAAGGGAAAACAGAATAGATTTTATAGATGGACTGGGAGCAGGTGGAGTTGAGAACAGAAGGTATCAACTAGGGGTAGGGGAAAAATACTGGGAGAAACTAATGTAAATGGGGGGTATTTCAGAGGTGAGGTTGAAACCCAATTCAACAAAGACTCTGTGAAATATATTAGAGTAACCCTAGCAGAGACTCCTAGTAATGGGAGACAGAGCCAGGACTGGCCATCTTCTGTAACTAGGCAAGATATCAAGTGAAGGCATTATGACACCAAGCCAGCCATAAAACCTTTGACCTTCAGTTTGTCCTGCCTGCAGAGTGTTCTGGTACCAGAGCCTAGCACAGTCCTCATCAAAGTGATTAGAGAGACTTAATCTAGCAACCGATGGCAACAGATGCAGAGTCATACAACCAAACATTAGACAGAACTCAGAGAGTTCTGTGGAGGAGGGAAATGAAGGATCAGAGGAACTAGAGCGTAGGGATACCAATATGGTACACAGAATCGATTGAATGTGACTCACAGGAGTTCAGAGAGGTTAGGGAGTATGAAGGGTTCTGACCTTGGTCCCAGCATGTATGTTATGACTGATGTTCTTGTGGGACTCCTAAGGAAATGTTCAACATCCTTAGCTATCAGGGAAATGCAAATCAAAATAACTCTGAGATACTAATCTTACACTGTCAAAATGGCTAATTTAAAAAAAACACTATTGATAGCTTGTGCTGGAGAGGATGTGGAGTAAGGGGAACACTCATCCATTGCTGGTAGGAATGTAAACTTGTACAACCACTTTGGAAATCAGTATGGCGGTTTCTCAGAAATTGAAAATCAACCTACCTCACAATCCAGCAATACTACTCTTGGGCATATACCCAAAAGATGCTCAATCATACTACAAAAGCATTTGGTCATCTATGTTCATAGTAGCATTATTTGTAATAGCCAGAATAGACCTAGAATGTATAAAGAAAATGTGGCATATTTAAACAATGGAATACTACTAAGTGATTAAAAAAATGACATCTTGAATTTTTCATGCAAATCGATGGAATTAGAAAACACTATCCTGAGTAAGGTAACTCAGACCCAAAAAGATGAATATGGTATGTACTCATTCATAAGTGAATACTAGCTATAAACAAAGGACATTAAGCCATAGTTCGTGATCCTAGAGATGCTAAGTAATAAGGTGAACCCAAAAAAAAAAAAAAACAAATATAGAACCACCTGGAAACTGTAAACAGACAGAATCAACTGGCAGGTTTGGGAGCATCGGGGTGGGTGTAGAAGGAAGGGTAGAAGGGGAATAGGAGGATAGAAGGGGAGAATTGAGGAGAACTTGAGTAAATGGGATAGTCGAGATGGAGGAAGGACAGAGATGAGAGCAAGGAAAGAGATACCTTGATTGAGGGAGCCATTATAGGGTTAGCAGAAACCTGGCTCTAAAGAAATTCACAGGAATCCACAAAGATGACCCTGACAAAGACCCTAAGTGATAGAGGAGAGGAGGCCTGACCCTGACTTGTCCTATAGTCAGACTGATGAATATCTTAAATATCACCATAGAACCTTCATCCAGCAACTGGTGGAAACAGATACAGAGACCCACATCAGAGCCTTGGACTGAGCTTCCAAAGTCTAGTTGAAGAGTGGAAGGAATGAGAATATAAGCAAAGTGGTCAAGACCATGATGGATTCACCCACCAAAACAGTTTACCTGAGCTAATAGGAGATCACCAACTCCAGCCAGACTGGAAAGGAAAAAGCATAGGACCAAACTCTGAATGTGGTTGACAGTTGCAAGGCTGGTGCAAACTGAGGGGCCACTGGCAGTGGCACCAGGATTTATCCCTACTGCATGTACTGGCTTTTGGGGATCCATTCTCTTTGGGTGTATACCTTGCTCAGCCTAGATATAGGAGGGAGGGCTTTGGACTGTCCATAAAGCAATGTGCCTTACCCTCTCTGAGGATTAGATGGGGGTGAGGTTGGAGGGTGCATGGAGGGTATGGGAGGAGGGAAGGGTGTGGGGATTAAATTGGTATTTTTTAAAAAAAATCTAATAACTTTTTTAAAAAGATTCAAAATAAGAGTGTCTCTGATACTTTTGTCTATATATGGGACCCTTTTCCATCTACTGGGTTGCTCCATTCAGCCTTGATGTAAGAGTACGTACATGGTCTTATTGCAGCATATTATGCCACATTTGGTTGCTGTCCCTGGGAGCTCTGCCCTTTTCTGAGTGGAGACAAAAGTGTTGTGGATCTGGGGAAAAGAAAATGGAGGGGGACGCTAATGGAGGGGAGAGAGAAGAAATGGCAGTTGGGATGTAATATATGAGAAAAGAATAATTTTAAAAACTAAATGACAAAAAATATCATTCAAAGAAGAAACAAAGAGCTGGGTGGCAGTGATGCATGCCTTTAATCCCAACACTCAGGAGGCATACAGGTAGATCTCTGTGAGTTCAAGGTCAGCATGGTCTGCAGAGCTAGTTACAGAACAGTCAAGGCTAAACAAAGAAACCCTATCTTTAAAAAAATGTAATAAAAAGAAAGCTGAGCAAGCCATGGGGAACAAACCCATAAGCAGCCACCCTTCATCATCTCTGCCTCAATTCCCGCCTTCGGGATCTTGCCTTGATTTCCTCCCCTGACTTCTTTTCATGATGGAATGTGATTGCAAAATATAAGCTAAAAAAAATCTGTACTTGGAAAAAACCCTGAGTGTCATTCAGAATGATCACACAAACCTTGAGATGAGCAGAGCAGTACCTCACCACCCTGTACAGAAACTTTCTGCTACAGAGAAGAAACCTATTTTATATAGATTATGAGGTTCTTTGGGAAGGACCTACTGATAGGTGTGTGCCTCAGAAGATGGCATATCCAGTAAGCATCCTTCAGGCAAGTGTGTGAAATTATAGAACACCGAGTATGTGAGGTACTTAGAGCTGCATTGCTCTAATCCTCTGTTGGGGCAGCTGGCCCAATCCCTGCGTTCAGGGGCGTGGCTGCTCCAGCGGGGGAGCATTCCCTTTAAATAGGATTGGGGGCCGGAAGGCGCCCCCCGTTCTTGGCGCTCGCCCGCGCTCTCCTTCTGCTCCGTTGGACCCTTGGTTCTGTGAGTTCCCTTATCTCCCTTTGTATTAAAATTGAGTAATTATAAAAGGACTATTTTTGGTTATTTCCAATCTTCGCCGCTTCATCTGGCGCTCCCACGTGGGGCAAAACCCCGGGCAGCCAAGCCACCTGAAACCACTCGTATCCCACAGTCTGCTGCGGTCAGCAGATTCCTGCTCAAAATTCATAGGCGGGTGAAGCCGGCTCAACTTTAATTAAGCTGATTGAGCCGGAGAACGCATTTTTTTTTAATTATTATTATTCCCACGCCTCCATTCGGAGCAACGCAGTATCCTTTACTGTGCCGGGCCTGCTGCTTTGCTCGGCCCAGGAGCTGTTTGCCCGGCCTCACTGGTCGCTCCGCTCCGGCTCCGCGCAGCGGGACCAGAAACCGCAGCTCCCTCCTGCGCTCAGCGTGCGTCCCAGTAGCCAGGTACAGACACCCGCCATTGAGAGCCGTGCGCGCACGCCCGCGCGCTATCCGCCCCCTCGGCTTCCCTCGGCTCTGCGCCCCACCCGCGCCCCGCCGCACTCCCCCTCCCCCCACCTCAGGGCGCCGGGTCGCCCGCGAAATTGTTTGTTAAGCTCTTGTAGATACTCAACGTTGATATTGAGCTGGCAGATCGCTACCCGCTCGCCCGCCGGCTGTTTGTGCAGCTTTTGCCGAGGTTCACCGTTGATTTCAAGCTACCGGAACATTGCCGCCCCTTCCCAGCTACTGTGCTCTGCGCGGGACGCCATCTTTGGTTTCCCAAAACACGTGAAACTCGGGGGCCCTGCGCCATCTAGTGGCAGACAACGGTAATTACAGGTAATTTTTCATTTGATTGAAAATCAACCGTTTGGATTAACAATGTCTGACAATATCACTATTAACGGATTCTATAATTTGTTCAACTACACGATGACTGAATTTTTGAGCGATACAGATGTGGTTTCCTTTGGCTGGATATTTACAGGGCTTGGTATCTTCTTTATTTTTGTTTGTTTCATTACAACGTGGTTGGAAAATAAAAAGGAGATAGAGTCCTTACAGGCAGGAGCTAAAAAACTAAACAAGGACATAACTGGTTTGGAAAACACTAATAAACAACTTGAAAAGATGGTTGCAGCTCTCGAGGAAAGGCATAATAGACTTTCCTCTGAGATGGCCACTAATAAACAGCTTGAAAAGATGGTTGCAGCTCTCGAGGAAAGGCATAATAGACTTTCCTCTGAGATGGCCACTAATAAACAGCTTGAAAAGATGGTTGCAGCTCTCGAGGAAAGGCATAATAGACTTTCCTCTGAGATGGCCACTAATAAACAGCTTGAAAAGACGGTTGCAGCTCTCGAGGAAAGGAATAACAGATCTCTCTCTGAGATGGCTTTATCACTTGAGAGAAAAATGCAAGGTATGGAGTCAGGAACAACGGATCTGAATCATAAGTTACAATCCCTGTCGGTAGGAACTGAAACATTATCTGAGGAGATTCGAACCGTTAAATGTATTAACAAGACTTTATCAAAGAGCTATGAAAGATTGCTGGACAGAATTTCAATACAAGATGGCACCATTCATGCCATGAAAATTCTGTCCAAGGATGAGACGTTATCGGTATTGGACAAACTTCATACCCTTGAATCCTCTATGAAAGCCTTGGAACATAATACTGGACAAGAGATTGAGGCATTGCAGAAGGCAATGGTAAATAGATTTGAAAAGATCGAGGAAATTATGGACTCTCATGAACAGGAGCAAATAGTACAAAAGAAAGTCCCAACCACATCGAATAGAACTCTCCGGGATAGCTTCAATAGAACTCTACCTATTTTCCCAGTGATAACTACAGAAAAGGTGACTGGTTCTAAAAACCCTAAGATCACCAAGGAATATACATGGGAACCTATCCGTATGAATGATCTGAAAGAAATTAAACAAGCTGTTATGAATTTTGGGATGCATAGCTCCTTTGTTAAGGAGATGCTAAAGTCTTGGTCCCTTACAATTAACCCAACCCCTAGGGACTGGTTGGACCTAGTCTCAGCTGTGTTAGAGAACGGTCATCAGTTGAGCTGGAAGTGCATGTTTAGACAAGAGGCCAGGCTTTTAGAACAGCAGGAAAGATCAAAGGGAGTTGACATCACCCTAGATCAAATTATGGGTGAAGGACTTTATTCTGATCCTCTAGAACAAGCTAATTATGATGAACACACTCTATCCATATGTACTACCGCAGCCTTGAAGGCTTGGGACAGGGTTCAAGACCCAAGACAGAGAACGGAATCATATATCAGAGTTAAACAAGATCCGAGAGAACCATTTGTGGACTTTTTACATAGACTAACTAAAGCTGTACACATAGGGATATCTGACCCAGAGGCAAGGCAGGTAATAATTGAGTCCTTGGCTTATGAGAATGCCAATGTAGAGTGCAAAAGGGTATTGACGCCCCTAAAGATCAGATCAGCACCCCTGGAGGAATGGGTCTTACATACAATGAATATTGAATCGAATGAGCTTCACGCCCATCACGCCCATCACGCCCATCACGCCGATAAGTGGGTAGAAGATGCCATTGCCAACGGTACAAGAAGATATCAGAATACCAAATGTTTTAATTGTGGCAGAATAGGACATATGAAACGGAATTGCAGACAAAGGACTTACAGAAATAATAATAATAATAATGCCTTTGCCAGGAATAACAGGAATAGAAGGCCTCAGCCTTCAGGGTTATGTAGGAGATGTGGGAAAGGCAGACACTGGGACAGCGAATGCAAATCATCAAGAGATAGGCAAGGAAATCCGTTACAGGCGGGAAACGCCATGGGGGGCCTCTCGCAGGCCCCCATGGCGAATGTGGTCCAGTCATTTCCCGTTACAACGGAGAACATGCCTTGTCAGGACAATTAGAAATCCCCATGTCTGTTGTTGGAAGCGAAAATAGCCCAAGAGATGAATTACATGTATTTTGGCAAACTTCTATAAGTGATCAAAGACCAAAGTTAAGAGTGTGTGTAAATGGCATTTTCATTACTGGCCTGCTGGACACAGGAGCGGATGTTAGTATCATTACTCCAGAATCTTGGCATCCGTATTGGCCACTACAGGATGTAAATGTTCGACTTTTGGGAATTGGGACCCTATCTCGAGTAAGGCAAAGCACTAGATGGGTCGAATGCATCGGTCCTGAGGGACAGATAGGAAAATTAAGGCCATATGTAGCTAATATTGCAGTAAATTTATGGGGTCGTGACCTATTGCAGCAATGGAATACTCAAATTAACATTCCTGCTGCCTCTAGAGCATATATTTCTGAGGAAAACATCAAAAGGTATTACAGATGGCGAAAACCAGCCATTCGGGCTGTACAAGAACACAAACCAATGGATGCCCCTCCAGAACCACCAACGGCCCTACCTCTAAAATGGTTGACTGAGAAACCGATATGGACAAAACAATGGCCTTTATCTGAGGAAAAGTTGCAAGCTTTAGAACAGCTAGTACAAGAGCAATTGGATGCTCAACATATAGAAGAATCTACCAGCCCTTGGAATTCTCCTGTATTTGTGGTTAAGAAAAAATCTGGTAAATGGAGAATGGTGACGGATCTCAGAGCTATAAACAGGATTATTCAACCTATGGGCTCTCTGCAATCTGGACTTCCTTTGCCTTCTTTATTACCAAAAGGATGGCCTCTCATAGTTATTGATTTAAAGGACTGTTTCTTCACAATACCTTTACAAGAAAAGGATAGAGAAAAGTTTGCCTTCACTGTGCCTACTTATAATAACTCTCAACCTACCAAGAGATACCAGTGGACCGTCCTCCCACAGGGCATGTTGAACTCTCCTACCCTGTGCCAATACTTTGTGAATCAACCATTACAAATAATACGCAAGATGTTTCCCAAATCCGTTGTTTATCATTATATCGATGACATATTATTGTCTGACTCAAACATGGATACCTTAGAGAAACTGTTTGAAGAGGTAAAAACAGTTCTACCTAAATGGGGATTACAGATTGCTCCCGAAAAAATTCAGAGAGGAGATTCTGTTGATTATCTAGGTTATAGAATAGGTTTGCAAAAAATTAAGACACAAAAGGCACAAATTAGGAGAGATCAGCTGCATACTCTTAATGACTTTCAAAGGTTGTTGGGAGACATTTCCAGCCTTCGACCGGCTGTTGGGATAACACCTGATATGATAGTTCACTTAAACAAAACCTTAGATGGGGAAAGAGACCTAAACAGTCCCAGAGAATTAACAGCTGAAGCAGAAAAAGAACTGACAATGATTGAAGAAAGATTGCAAGAAGCACATGTGGATAGGGTGAATCCAGAACTCAGTTGTATTCTCGTTATATTGCCTTCAAAAATTTCTCCTACAGGAATTCTAATGCAAAGAGATGATATTATTTTAGAGTGGCTATTTCTACCTCATAAGCCAAGTAAGAAATTAAAAACCTATGTGGAAAAGGTTTCTGAACTAATCATAAAAGGTAAATTGAGACTTCGCCAACTAGCAGGCATAGACCCAGCAGAAATCATAGTGCCTTTCACCGCTGATGAGATACGAAAATTGTGGGAAGATAATGAACCATGGCAAAGAGCTTGTGCTAACTTTTTAGGAGAAATTAATAACAACTATCCAAAAAGCAAAAGGCTTAACTTTATAAAGAGAACTTCTTGGATTCTTCCTCGAATTGTCTGTGATGCTCCGATAACTGGAGCACGCACGTTTTATACTGATGCTAATAAATCAGGGAAGGCAGGCTACAAATCAGAAGACTTGAGTAAGGTGGAACAAAGTCCTTATGATTCTGTCCAAAAGGCAGAGTTATTTGCCATTCTTATGGTGCTAAGGGATTTTAAGGAACCTCTTAACATTGTTACTGACTCACAATATGCAGAAAGAGTTATCTTACATATTGAAACTGCCGAATTCATACCTGATGATACTGAACTAACCTCATTGTTTATCCAGGTACAAGAAATGATCAGGAACAGACTTTGCCCTATGTATATAACACACATCCGATCCCATACGGGTCTGCCAGGTCCTTTAGCACGTGGCAATGCAGATATTGATCAGCTATTGATTGGTAGTGTGCTGCAGGCTTCCGAATTTCATGAAAAGCATCATGTCAATAGCAAAGGCTTGAAAAAAGAGTTTTCTATTACATGGCAACAAGCTAAGGAGATTGTAAAGAAATGCCCTACTTGCTCTTTCTATAACCAAGCACCACTGCCTGCAGGGACTAATCCAAAGGGCACCAAAAGGAATGAAATTTGGCAGATGGATGTGTTCCATTTTGCAGAATTTGGAAAATTAAAATATGTACATCATACCATTGACACTTATTCAGGATTCCAATGGGCAACTGCTTTAAGCTCAGAAAAGGCCGATTCAGTAATCACTCACTTATTAGAAGTCATGGCCATCATGGGTATACCTGCGCAAATAAAGACGGATAATGGTCCAGCTTATGTCTCTAGAAAAATGAAACGGTTTTTTGCCTATTACAATATTAAGCATGTTACAGGAATACCCTACAATCCTACAGGTCAAGCAGTCATTGAAAGATCAAATAGGACGATAAAGGAAATGTTAAACAAGCAAAAGGGGGTGGAGAATACCCCCAGAAATAGATTACATAATGCTTTACTAACTTTGAATTTTCTCAACGCTAATGAAAAGGGGACAACGGCTGCAGAGAGACATTGGATAATGGAAAAGTCTGTTGAATTAAATCAACCAGTTTATTTCAAGGATGTGCTAACCTCACAATGGAAGCCAGGGGATGTGCTGCGTTGGGGAAGGGGTTTTGCTCTTGTCTCCACAGGAGAAGAAAAATCGTGGATACCATCAAAATTAATAAAGGTTCGGTTTGAAGAGGAAAAGCCCCTTGGAAAAGAAAAATAACAATTCATGCACAAGGATGGTGAACATACTGATGGTAAGAAACCTATAGTACGGGGGCAGGGTTCTTTTCTTATCCCCACAGGAAGACGCTCACCTGCAAAGGACCTGAGGGACCCTGCATACCTTGAATATTGATGAATTGGAACCAATTGCAACCCAACAAGGATCAGCATTAACATTGGGTAAGCTCGGTGAGTATAAAAAACAATTTTTGTATGTGTGTCAATATGCATTTCTTCATAGATATTCAGAGCTGGTTTCTTGGAGTTGGACTCTGGCCCAGTCCCTCTCCAATTCCAAGCTTGTTTATAAGAGATTTCTCAGAGTTTCTGTCTCAGGTTAGGAGTAAAATTATGAGACAGAATATTAATAACAATAATGTTGATGATGGTACCAATATATTTGCCTTCTTTGCCTTCATTCATATCTATGGTTGTTTTTAATGCACCTTTCATTGAAGATATGCACGTATACGTCTGTATGTGTCCTTGTAGATAATGCTTATCTCTCTCGCAACAAACGACAAAAATTTTTTTTTCTTCAGTAATCTTTGCAGTTTCCAGGATGAAGACGGGGCCCCGCAACATCAACTCCAACTAGTTATTATGACGTCATGTTTTAGTAGCGCTAATATTTGGCCTGTTTTTTGGTACCAATTGCACAGAACACTTTTGAATGGTGCACATTTTTGACAACTTTCTGGCCTCATTTTTCAAAAAAAAAAAAATTCAGAGGCTGGACACATTTTTCCTAGACGAAATGTTACCCTGGGTATTCTACCATCATTTGCTTTCACAGGAACCCCTGGGAAGAAAAGTCGCCCCTATGTCAGCTGGAAGCAATCTTGGATGACGACGCCCCCCCTCCCAACAAAGTTTACCCTCAGATTTAGGGACACTAATTGGTGGCTGGTATAGGGTGGTCGGGTTGTGGAAGGCTTTATATGGACTCAGGGGTATAAATTATATGTATATCTATATGTATTAAAAAAAAGGGGGGGGGAGGGAGGGATTAACTGGTGATCTGAAGGAATAATTGATTTTTGTGAGTTATTGTTTTTCTTTTATTTTAAAAAAAAAAACTATATGAGTGTTGATTCTTGTATATTGATATATTGAACATTATATGAGAGTATGATACTACCTCTGTTTGAAACAATTGTTATATTGACATTGTTTACTATATTGCAATGTACATCTCTACCTCTGATATTATTTATGTAATGACATTGTTTACCATATTGCACTGTACATTTCTACCTCAGATATTATTTATGTAAGGACCCTGTTTACATTTTGGAAATCATTGTCTTCATTTTTTTTGCACAGTTGTCTATTCTATTAGTCTTACAGTTACATAAGTGTTGAGAATTATATGTTGGTCATATTTATATTTAGGACAATCAGGTTTTTTAGACACATAGAGGTTGTATTTAGTATAGATAGCATAATCTTCAACCTCTTTGAAGAACTGTAGAACATGGCCTTTAATCTAACCTACAGTTTTGTATTTATGAGACACAATCACTCCTGGCAACAATGCTCTACTCCCGAGAGAACGTTGAGCACCAAAGACACTCCACTGGGAGTTTGTCTTCTACTTGGCAGAACTGGCCTTGGGGCAAAGAAAAGCCCATACCTCCATTACTGACTAAAGTACGAAATATCCATAAGTGGATAAAACAGAATTGTCTTATCTTGCCAAGACAGGATAGGATAGTTCTACTAAAGGTTCCTTGCCATTGTATAATGGTATGTCAGGTTTTTTCAGGCCTCAGCCAAAGTTGGTTGCCTCAACATTGCTATCAAGACTTCGTGTGGTTGCCCAGGTAGTCAATTGTCTCTGTCTTCTGTTGCACATTTTGGAAGTTTCTCGTTTGTGCTTCCTGGTTGCTTTGGTAAATTTACTCTCCTTCTCAGATCTTTGATGGGGTTGAAGATTAGATAATGGTAGCTACCTTCTAGATTATTTAGACTTCCCAAAGTAGAGTGATTAGAAAAATTCTTCGTTATATACTTCTCGCCTGATATTGTTTACTTTTTGTAATTTTATATGATCTGTTTCCATTGTATATAGTTGTATTTGGTTTCTGAATCTGTCTTATTTAGACAAAAGGGGGAGATGTTGGGGCAGCTGGCCCAATCCCTGCGTTCAGGGGCATGGCTGCTCCAGCGGGGGAGCATTCCCTTTAAATAGGATTGGGGGCCGGAAGGCGCCCCCCGTTCTTGGCGCTCGCCCGCGCTCTCCTTCTGCTCCGTTGGACCCTTGGTTCTGTGAGTTCCCTTATCTCCCTTTGTATTAAAATTGAGTAATTATAAAAGGACTATTTTTGGTTATTTCCAATCTTCGCCGCTTCAATCCTCCAAATCAAAGCAGTCTCTATTTATCAAAGATTCTTCCAATTGAGAAATCAAATTTGTTGTCATATTAATTTTATGTTTATGAACGTTTGCCTGATGATATATACTATGTAGTACATCTATTAATTGTGGATGGAGGACAGAAGATGGAGTCAGATACCCTGGAACTGTAGTTACTGCCACTAGTGAGCCAACACAACTGTACTGGGAATTTAACCAATGTCTACTAGAAGAAAAACAAGCACTCTTAACCATTGAGCCATATTTCCAGCCCAGACTATCATACTATATTGGGATAGAAGCAATCCACAGGGTCTCATCCTCTGTGAAAACAAAAGAAGAATCTCTTTTCCAAAGCATCATATCCTTAGATCCAAATTCTGAAGTCACGGTATTTTCAAAATATCTATGTTGGATTAGCTCAGCAGCATTTACAAACAAATCTTTTAGCATGTGTTGCTCCTTCCTCAGCATTCAAACAATTCAAAGAGAACATAATAGCATACAGTATCAAGATTCTCTGTGTATTTTCCATCTTAGTGCTGCTTTATTTTAACCTCTATTTCGTTTATTTTTACTTTTATTTTTTGAGACAGGTTCTCTGTATATCTTTGTCCTGGAATAACTCTGGAGACCAGGATGTCCTTGAACTCTCAGGGATCCCTCTGTCTCTGCCTCCCAGGCATTGGGATTAAAGACATGTGCTACCACACCTTGAAGTCACACAGGTCAATCTACCTCTGCTCCTTGAAGTCACAGAGGTCAATCTACCTCTGCCTCCCAAGTGTTGGGATTAAAGGTGTGTACTACCACACCCAACTACTCTTTTTCTTTCTTCTTTTTTTTTACTTTAAGAAAGTTAACTTTTAGCCTGCATGTATTTTTAACTCACTGTAAACCATTTATAGCTTTTCTTTGTCTTTGAATCTCTCTTTACTGTATATCTTTCTTTTTCTGACCACATGAGTCTTTAAGGAGAGGATTAAAGCCATGGCTTTGCCGGCTAGATCCAGCCCATTCCTTAGCTTTCCAGCCTCATGGCAGAGGTACTGGCTGTAGCCATTTTTATTGCCACAACTCTATGGCATTTCAAGGTCCCTGCCAGCAAGCAAGCTGCAGCATTCTGCTCACAGACCACACTCAGTCGGACTGCCTGCCTGAAAGAGTCAGAGTTTGTCCTGGCAGGATGGCCCAGAAAACCAGCATTTTAAAACGGTGCAGCTTTTTTCCTGCTACGGCTGAAAACCAAAATGCATGCATTCAGCTTTTTGTCAGTACCGTTTAAGTGTTTCATCTCAGGACCTCTTAAAGAGCTGCAGGGTTTTGCAGCTAAAGCTGAGTCAGGAAGCTTCTCTTAAATGAGAGTGCTTGCTTGCCTCTAGCAAGCAGAGCAGACCCGAGAAATTGCTGCTACCAAGAAAACATGCTTTATGCTATTCTTTCCCAAGGTTTCTCAGGCTTTCTGTGGATTCAGTTATCCACGTCTGGGTGCCATTCTGTAGAAAGGAGCGGTGGGCTGCCTTCCTGCCACCCTGCTAGCTTTACACCCGAAATAATTACATGGAAACTGTATTCTTTTAAATACTGCTTGGCCCATTATCTCTAGCCTCTTATTGGCTAACTCTCACATCTTGCTTAACCCATTTCTAATAATCTGTGTAGCACCACAAGGTGGTGGCTTACCGGGAAAGATTCAGCATGTCTGACCTGGTGGCTGGCTTCATGGTGACTGACCCAGAGAGGAAAGGCATGGCAATTGCCTCACTTCCCTCTTCCTCCCAGCATTCTGTTCTGTCTACTCCACCCACCTAAGGGCTGGCCTATCAAATGGCCAAAGCAGTTTCTTTATTAACCAATGAAATCAACACAAAACAGAAGACCCTCCCACATCAGATTTTTTTTAAATATTGCTTTATAAATAATACCATTCAAAATTTTCACTTCCTCGCCTATTCCCACTTCCCTCCCACTCCCCTACTCATCCTCCCCACTCCCCTTCAAGTCCTAAGAGAAGGCAGGGTACCCTGTCATGTGGGAAGTGTGAGGCCCTCCCCCCTCCATCCAGGCCTAGGAAGGTATGCATCTAAACAGGCTAGGATCCCCAAAAGCCAGTACATGCAGTAGAAACAAATCCCAGTGCCATTATCATTTGCTTCTCAGTCTGACCCCATTGTCAGCCACATTCAGAAAGGCCAGTTTAACCACATGCTCCTTAAGTCCCAGTCCAGCTGGATTTGGTGAGCTCCCATTAGATCAGGCACATGTCTCAGTGGGTGGACAAATCCCTTGCGTTCCTGACTTCCTTGCTCATCTTCTCCATCTTTCTGCTCTTCAACTAGACCTTGGGAGCTCAGTCCAATATTCCAATGTGGGAACTCTGTCTTTATCTTCATCCATTCTGGACGAAGGTTCTATGGTGATATGCAAGATATTCATCAGTGTGACTATGAAACAAGGCCAGTTCAGGCAGTCTCTCTTCTACTGCCCAAGGATCTAGCTGGAGACATCCCCATGGACACCTGGGAATCTTCGAGAGCCAAGTCTCTTGACAACTCCAAAATGGCTCCCTTAATTAAAATATCTTCTTCCCTGATCCCATATCTGCCCTTTCTCCATCTCAACCATCCCACTCCCCCAAGCTCTCCCCAATCTTCACCTTCTCACTTCTCTCTCCCCCTCTCCCCTTACCCCAACCCCAACCCCACTGCAATAATCCCAACTTTTGCCTGGGGATCTTTTCTGCTTCCAATTTCCAGGAGGATCTATGTTTTTCTTTAGGTTTACCTTGTTACTTGGCTTCTCTAGGCTTGCAAACTTTAGGCTTAATGTCATTTGTTTATGGCTAGAGTCCACTAATAAGTGAGTACACTCCATATTCATCTGTTTGGGTCTGCGTTATCTCAGTCAGGATAGTGTTTTCTATTTCCATCCATTTGCATGCACAATTCAAAATGTCATTATTTTTTACCACTGAGTAGCACTCTAATGTGTATATATTCCACGATTTCTTCGTCCATTGTTCCATTGAGGGGCATCTAGGTTGTTTCCAGGTTCTGGATATTACAAATAAAACTGCTATAAACATAGTTGAACAAATACATTGTAGTATAATTGGGCATCTCTTGGGTATATTGCTAAGAGTGGTATTGCTGGATCCTGAGGTAGGTTGACTCCCAGTTTCCTGAGAAACCGTCACAATGATTTCCAAAGTGGTTGCACAAATTTGCATTCCCACCAGCAATGGATGATTGTTCCCCTTACTCCACATCCTCTTCAAAATAGGTTATCAATGGTGTTTTTGATTTTAGCCATTTTGAAAGGTGTAAGATGGTATCTCAAAGTTGTTTGGTCTGCATTTCCCTGATGGCTAAGAAAGTTGAACATGGCTTTAAGTATCTTTTGGCCATTTGAAATTCTTCTGTTGAGAATTCTCTGTTCAGTTAATACCCCATTTTAATTGGCTTATTTAGCATTGTAATTTCTAGTTTATTGAGTTCTTTATATATTTTGGGGATCAGAGCTTCATCTGATGTGGGGTGGGTGAAGATCTTCTTTCATTAACTGGGTTGCCTTTTTGCCTTAATGAGTGTCTTTGCTTTATAGAAGCTTCTCAATTTCAGGAGATCGCATTTATTCATTGTTGATCTTATTGTCTGCGCTACTGCGGTTATACATAGGAAGTGGTCTCCTGTGCCCATGTGTTGCAGTCTATTTCCCACTTTCTCTTCTATGAGGTTCAGTGTGGTCATATTAATATTGAGGTCTCTAATCCATTTGGACTTGAATTTTGTGCATGGTGATAGATATGGATCTATTTTAATTCTTCTACATGTTGAAATCCAGTTATGCCACCACCATTTGTTAAAGATGCTTTCTTTTGTCCATTATATACTTTCAGCTCCTATTTCAAAAATCAGGTGTTCATAGGTTTGTGGATTAAAATCTGAGTCTTTGATTTGATTCGATTGGTCAACATCTCTGTTTTTATGCCAATACCAAGCTGCTTTCATTACTGTAGCTCTGTAATAGACTTTGAAGTCAGGGATGGTAATGCCTCCAGAAGTACTTTTATTGTATAGGATTGCTTTGGCTATCCTGGGTTTTTTGTTTTTCCATATAAAGTTGATTACTCTTCTCTCAATGTCTGTGAAGAATTTGGTTGGGATTTTAATGGGGATTGCATTGAATCTATAGTATGCTTTTGGTAGAATTGCCATTTTTACTATGTTGATCCTCCCAATCCAAGAGCATGGGAGATCCTTCCATTTTCTGTTATTCTCTTCAGTTTCTTTCTACAAAGCCTTAACCTTCTTGTCAAACAAATCTTTCACTTCCATGGTTAGTGTTACCCCAAGATACTTTATGCTATATGTGGCTATCATGAAAGATGTTTCTCTGATTTCCCTCTCTGCTTCCTTATCCTTTGTGTATAGGAGGGATAGTAATTTTTTTGAGTTAATCTTGTATCATCCTGCCCCATCACTGAGGGGATTTATCAGCTGTTGGAGTTCTCAGGAAGAACTTTTAAGGTCACTTTGTACACTATCATATCATCTGCAAATAACAAAAGTTTGACTTCTTCCTTTCCAATTAGAATCCCTTGGATCTCCTTATGGTATCTTATTGCTATTGCTAGAACTTCAAGCACAATATTGAAGAGATGTGGAGATAGTGGACAGCCTTGTATTGTTCCTGATTTTAGTGAAATGTTTTTTGTTTGTTTGAATATAAATTCTTATGTAGCATTCTTTTTTATTTATTTATTTTTTATTAAAAATTTCCGGCTCCTCCCTGCCTCCCATTACTCCCCTCCCCCCTCCACTACCCCTCCCTCTCCTGTCCAAAGAGCAGTAAGGGTTCCCTGCCCTGTGGGAAGTCCAAGTTCCCCCCCTCCATCCAGGTCTACGAAGGTGAGCATCCAAAGAGGCTAGCCCCCCCAAAGCCAGTATGTGTAGTAGGAACCAAATCCACTGCCATTGTCCTTGAAATCTAAGCAGCCATTATTGTCCGCCATGTTCAGGGAGTTCAGTTTTATCCCATGCTTTTTCTGTCCCAGTCCAGCTAGCCTTGGTGAGCTCTGATTAGATCATCCCCACCATCTCGGTGGGTGGGAGCATCCCCCGCAGTCATGACTTCCTTGCTCATGTTCTCCCTCCTGCTACTCATTTGGATCTTAGGAGCTCAGTCTGGTGCAACAATGTGTGGCTCTGCCTCTATCTCCATCCATCACCAGAAGAAGGTTCTATGGTGATATGCAAGATATTTATCAGTATGACTATAGGTTCTGGCCTTTTCCAGATCCCTCTCCTCAACTGCCCAAGGAAATAGCTGGGGGTATCTCCCTGGATATCTGGGAACCCCTCCAGAGTCAAGTCTCTTGCCAACTCTAAAATGGCTCCCGTAATTAAGATATCTTCTTCCCTGCTCCCATATCTACTCTTCCTATACTCCAACCATCCCATTCACCCAAGCTCTCTCCATCCTCCCCTTCACACTTTTCTCTCCCTATCTCCCCTTACACTCATCCCAACCCACCCCCAAGTTCCCAATTTTTGTCCGGCAATCCTGACTACTTCCAATATCCAGGAGGATAACTATATGTTTTGCTTTGGGTTCACCTTCTTATTTATCTTCTCTAGGAAAACAAATTATAGGCTCGATGTCCTTTATTTATGGCTAGAAACATATTATGAGTGAGTACATCCCATGTTAATCTTTTTGGGTCTGGGTTACCTCACTAAGAATAGTGTTTTCTATTTCCATCCATTTGCATGCAAAATTCAAGATGTCATTGTTTTTTATCGATGAGTAATAATCTAATAGGTATATATTCCACAGTCTCTTCATCCATTCTTCCACTGAAGGGCATCTAGGTTGTTTCCAGGTTCTGGCTATTACAAATAATGCTGCTATGAACATAGTTGAACAAATGCTTTTGTAATATAATAGGGCATCTCTTGGGTATATTCCCAAAAGTGGAATTGCTGGGTCCTGGGGTACGTTGATCCCGAATTTTCTGAGAAACCGCCACACAGTTTTCCAAAGTGGTTGCACAAGTTTGCATTCCTACCAGCAATGGATAAGTGTTCCCCGTACTCCAAATCCTCCCCAGCAAGGGCTATTATTGGTGTTTTTTATTTTAGCCAATCTGACAGGTGTAAGATGGTATCTCAAAGTTGTTTTAATTTGCATTTCCCTGATAGCTAAGGAGGTTGAGCATGACCTTAAGTGTCTTTTGGCCATTTGAACTTCTTCTGTTGAGAATTCTCTATTCAGTTCAGAACCCCATTTTTTAATTGGGTTAATTAGCATTTTAAAGTCTAGTTTCTTGAGTTCCTAATATACTTTAGAGATCAGACCTTTGTCTGTTACAGGGTTGGTGAAGATCTTTTCCCAGTCAGTAGGCTGCCTTTTTGTCTTAGTGACAGTGTCCTTTGCTTTACAGAAGCTGCTCAGCTTCAGGAGGTCCCATTTATTCAATGTTACCCTTAATGTCTGTGCTGCTGGGGCTATATGTAGGAAATGGTCTCCTGTGCCCAAATGTTGTAGAGTACTTCTCACTTTCTCTTCTATCAGGCTCAGTGTGTTCAGATTGATATTGAGGTCTTTAATCCATTTGGACTTGAGTTTTGTGCATGGTGATAGATATGGATCTACTTTCATTCTTCTACAGGTTGACATCCAGTTATGCCAGCACCATTTGTTGAAGATGCTCTCTTTCTTCCATTGTGTACTCATGGCTCCTTTATCAAAAATCAGGTGTTCATAGGTTTGTGAATTAAGATCCGGGTCTTCAATTCAATTCCATTGGTTGACTTCTCTGTTTCTATGCCAATACCAAGCTGTTTTCAATACTGTAGCTCTGTAACAGAGTTTGAAGTCAGGGATGGTAATGCCTCCAGAAGTTCCTTTATTGCATAAGATTGTTTTGGCTATCCTGGGTTCCTTGTTTTTCCATGTAAAGTTGATTAATGTCCTTTCAAGGTCTGTGAAGAATTTTGTTGGGACCTTGATGGAAATTGCATTGAGTCTATAGATGCTTTTGGTAGAATTGTCATTTTTACTATTATGATCCTCCCAATCCACGAGCAAGGGAGATCCTTTCATTTACTGGTATCCTCTTCGATTTCTTTCTTCAAAGACTGAAAGTTCTTGTCAAATAGATCCTTCACTTTCTTGGTTAGAGTTACCCCAAGATATATTATGCTATTTGTGGCTATTGTGAAAGGTGATACTTCTCTGATTTCCCTCTCTGCTTCCTTATCCTTTGTGTATAGGAGGGCAACTGATTTTTTGGAGTTGATCTTGTATCCTGCCACATTACCGAAGGAGTTTATCAGCTGTAGGATTTCTTTGGTGGAGTTTTTGGGGTCGGTTATGTACACTATCATATCATTTGCAAATAACAAAAGTTTAACTTCTTCCTTTCCCATTCGAATCCCCTTGATTCCCTTAGGTTGTCTTATTGCTATTGCTAGAACCTCAAGTACCATATTGAAGAGATAAGGAGAGAGTGGACTGCCTTGTCATGTTCCTGAATTTAGTGGGATGGCCTTGAGTTTCTCTCCGTTTAATTTGATGTTAGCTGTCGGCTTGCTGTAAATAGCCTTTATTATATTCAGGAATGACCCTAGTATCCCTAATCTCTCCAAGACCTTTATCATAAAGGGGTGTTGAATTTTTTCAAATGCTTTTTCAGCATCTAATGAGATGATCATATGGGTTTTTTTTCTTTCAGTTTATTTATATGATGGATTACATTGATAGATTTTCATATGTTGAACCAGTCCTGCATCTCTGGGATGAAGCCTACTTAAACCTAATGTATGATTTTTTGGATGTTTTCTTGGATTTGGTTTTCCAGTATTTTATTGGGAATTTTGCATTGATTTTCATGAGGGAGATTGGTATGCAATTATCTTTCTTGCTTGAGTCTTTGTGTGGTTTTTGTATCAGGATAACTGTAGCTTCAGAAAAAGAGTTTGGCAATGACTCTTCTGTTTCTATTATGTGACACATTAAGGAGTATAGGTATTAGCTCTTCTTGGAAGCTCTGGTAGAATTATGCATTAAAACCATCTGTTCCTGGGCTTTTTGTTTGTTGGTTTGTTTGGTTTTTGGTTTGGGAGGTTTTTGATGACATCTTATATTTCCTCAAGACTTATAGGTCTATTTAAATTGTTCACCTGGTCTTGATTTAATTTGGTATATGGTAGTTATCTAAAAAGATGTCCATTTCTTTTACATTTTCCAACTTTGTGGCATACAGGCTTTTGTAGTAAGACCTAATGTTTCTCTGAATTTCCTCAGTGTATGTTTTTAAGTCCCCATTTTCATTTCTGATCTTGTTAATTTGGGTGTTTTCTCTCTTATCAAAAATAAGTATGGAAAGGGGCTTGTCAATCTTGTTGATTTTCTAAAAAAAAAGACAGCTTTTTGTTTCATTGATTCTTTGGATTGTTTTCTGTGTTTCTATTTTGTTGATTTCAACCCTCAGTTTGATTATTTCCAGTCTTCTACTCCTCATGGGTGAGTCTGCTTCCTTTTTCTGAGCTTTCAGCTGTGCTGTTAAGTCTCTAATGTGAGCTTTCTCTGTGTTCTTTATGTGAGCACTTAGTGCTATGATCTTTCCTCTTAGCACTGCTTTCATAGAGATCCATAGGTATGCGTATGTTGTGTCTTTATGTTTTCTTTCTTTATTTCTTCCTTGACCCATGTGTGGTTCAGTAGTTGACTGTTCAGTTTCCATGAGTTTGTAGAGTTTCTGGGGTTAGAATTGTTGTTGAGTTCCTATATAATACCTATATTCCATGGTGATCCAATGAGACACAAGTGGTTACTACAATTTTTTGTATCTGTGGATGTTTGCTTTGTTACCAATATGTGATCAATTTTTGAGAAAGTTCCATGAGATGATGAGAAGAAGGTATATTCTTTCCTATTTGGGTGGAATGGTCTATAGATGTCTGTTAAGTCCATTTGATTCATTACATCTGTTAGTTCTCTTATATCTCTGTTAAGTTTCTGTCTGGCTGACCTGTCCATTGGTGAGAGAGGAGTGTTGAAATCTACTATCAGTGTGTGGGGTTTGATATGTGCTTTGAGTTCTAGTAATGTTTCTTTTACATATGTGGGTGCTTTTATATTAAGGGCATAGATATTCAGGATTGAGCTCTCCTCCTGATAAATTTTTCCTGTTATGAGTATAAAGTTTCCATCTCCATCTCTTCTGATTGATTTTACTTTGAAACCAATTTTGTTAGATATTAGTATAGCCACACCCACTTATTTCTTTGGTCCATTTGATTGGAAAACCTTTTCCCAACCCTTTACTCTGAGGTACTGTCTGTCTTTGAGGTTGAGGTGTGTTTCTTCTAAAGAGCAGAATGTTGGATCCTGTTTTCATATCCATTCTCTTAACCAGTGCCTTTTTATAGGTGAATTGAGTCCATTGATATTAAGTGATATTAATGACCAGTGATTGTTAACTCCAATTATTTTTGGTGGTATTCTTTGTTTGTTTTCCTTCTTTGAGTATTGCTGATGGAGGGTTGTCAGATGTCTGTGTTATTATGGGTATTGTTGGCTTCCTTGGGTGGTGGTTTTTCTGTAAGGCTGGGTTTGTGGATACATATTGTTTAAATCTGTTTTTGTCCTGGAATATCTTGTTTTCTCCATCGATAGTGAATGCAAGCTTTGCTGGGTATAGTAGTCTGGGCTTGCATCCATGGTCTCTTAGTGTTTGCATCACATCTATCCAAGACCTTCTGGCTTTTATGGTTTCTATTTAGAAGTCAGGTGTTATTCTGATAGGTTCCCCTTTATATGTTACTTGACCATTTTCCTTTGCACCTCTTAATATTCGTTCTTTATGATTTGTGTTTTGATTATTATATGGTGAGGGGATTACTTTTTGATCCAGTCTATTTGGTGTTCTGTATGCTTCTTGTACCTTCATAGGAATATCTTTCTTTAGGTTGGGAAAGTTTTTTCTATAATTTTGTTGAATATATTTTCTGGGCCTTTGAGCTGTAATTCTTCTCCTTCTTCTACCCCTATTATTCTTAAGTTTGGTCTTTTCATGGTGTCCCAGATTTCCTGGATGTTTTGTGTTAAAAATTTGTTGGATTTGCTGTTTTCTTTGATCAATGAATTTATTTTTCTCTATAGTATCTTCAGCATCTGAGATTCTTTCTTCTATCTCTTGTATTCTGTTGGTTATACTTGTCTCTGTAGTTCCTGTTTGTTTACCCAGATTTTCCATATCTAGCCATCCCTTGGTTTGTGTTTTTCCTTACCTCCATTTCAGTCTTCAAGTTTTGAACTGTTTCCTTTATCTGTTTGATTGCTTTTTCTTGCTTTTCTTGGGTATCTTTGAGGGATTTATTCATATCTTCTACCTCTTTGTTTCTCTTCTCTTCTATATCTTAAGGGAGTTTTTCACATCCTGCTTAAGGGTCTCTATCATTTTCATAATGTTACGTTTTAAGTCGATATCTTCTAATTCTTCTGGATTAGGATGTTCAAGTCTTCCTGTTGCGTGTTCGCTGAATTTTCAGGTTGTTGGAGGAATTCTTGCATTGGAGCCTGCCCATCTTTTCTTTCAATATGGCCAGGAGCATCTTGACATCTTGGTCCAATCTTTGCTGTGGCTGACTCTGTACTTGAGGGGTTTTCTTGGTCTGCCATCTCTTAGGTCCCCTTAGCACTGGAGCTGGCTCTTAGATCCCCTCTGCCCTGAAGTAGGCTGTGGTGGTAGATCTAAGAGCCCCGCACATGGAAAGGAGCGCTTGATGGAAAGATGGGATGGGATAAATAGAGAAAGCCAGTAGCTGTGGAGACACCCTGCTGAATGGCCAGAAACATTTAGGGAATTGGAGGAAGCTGGTACTCTGTTCCCAGGACTGTCCGGGCATGCAGGCACATGCTTGCCCCTCTGGATGGATCTTCTCAGTACAGGAGCAGAGCCTCTTGCTGTACCAAGGATCTCACAGACAAGAGGGTGCTTGGGAGGGCAGGGTCGTGTGGAACAAAGAAGCCCCTGCAGCAGGAGCACTCACCACTGGATCCCCAGACCATTATCCTGGAAGCAGGCTGAGTTAGGGGATCCTAGGTCCCCACATATGGAAAGGAGTGCTTGGGGGCAAGATGGAATGGGGTAAGTAGAGAAAGCCAGTAGCCTGGGAGATGCCCCGCTGAATGGCCAGAAATGTTTAGGGAATTGGAGGGGGCCTGTACTCTGTTTCCGGGATCATCTGGCTGGACAGGCACACATTTACCCCTATGGATGGATCTCCTCAGTACCTTCAATGATTTTTTTATATAAAAGGGGTTCATGAATTTTCTCCATTGAGTATTATACCATAAATAAAATATTAAGCACAAAGTAATAAAATATACAAAAACTTATCTCTTTTCTCTCTTCTCTGCTTACTCTTTTCTTCTGTTTCATATTAACTATGTGCCTAGAATATGATAGATTCTCAAATTTTAATTATTCTAAGAAGTATTACTGTATATACATTTACAATCTTCTGTATTACCAAGTGACAGCCATTTCCTGACAATATATTTTCACTTGAAACAAGTTAGAATTATCTGGGAAGAGGGACCTTAATTAAGAAATACCATCATTTGATCACCTGTAGGCAAATCTATACAGTCTTTTCTTTATTAATAATTTTGATATGGGAGAGCTCAGCTCACAGGAGCAGTCCTCTCCTCTGGGCTTCTGGTCCTGGGTGGTATAAAAAAGCAAGTTGAGCAAGCTATGGGGAGTGAACCTGTTAGTGGTGTTCTTCCATGACTTTTTCTTCAGCTCCCGCCTCCATGTTCTTGCCTAGAGTTCCTGATTGGCCTCTTTTGATGATGGACTATATGATGTGTAAATGCAAGATACCTAAACCCTTTCTTCACTAAAATTCTTTTTGTCATGTTTTATTACACCAGTCGAAACCCAAACTAAGACAGTCATGTTTAAAATAAAACACTGAAACAGAAAAGATGAATTTGTTTGTAACAAAAACAAAATTCCCCAGGGTCTTAGTAATTACATACTTCCTAAATCTAATTCTGTCTGTGTCTAACAGATTTATGGAAAGCCAAGTGGTCCCAAAGTCCCCAGTGAATATTCTTTGCTCTTATAATGGAAAAGACTACTCACATATCAGAAAACTGTTTAAAATCTAGTTTATCATGACTGTATATCTAGAAAACTATTCATTGATTATAATCCACCACTACATCCAGATAGCCATTGAAACATAAGTATTTTTTAAATGAGTTACTTTTCTTTCAACTGGCAGTCACTAACCTTCATAGAAAAGAAAAAAAGGTCAAACGTTTTATATTTTCCATTTTTATTAATTACTTACAATTTCACAGAACACAAAATGCAAAAGAGGGTCACTGATATGTGATTAGGTGTGTGTAAGTCCTGCTGAATATCCTGTGTCAGGAACCCCCAGAACCAAGGAGTCAGGGAGCTACAGGACCCATTTTATCTGTGTAGATTCAGAAAGTTGGATGTGTATATTAGCTTTTGTGTGCTGTTTCCTCATCTACGATGATTGGGTGGGTATTATTGGAGGATCAGTTATATAAGATGTGCCAATGCTCCTAAAGTATTTAAACGAGGTTCTTACTAAGCCAAGTACAGGAGGTGAATGGAAAGGATTGTGGATCCAGGGATTGGTGAGTCATTGCTCTGAGCTGAAGTACCTGCCTAAGAGAACTTCTTTTTCTGAAGGTGTTTCTATGCTTCCTCTGACTCCATTTATGGACATTTCCTATTACTGGGAAGAACTTCTGTGACCTGGCACCTTCCAAATGAAATACACACAAAGGTAAAAACTTTATGTTACATGGAGTTTTTCATATATGGTCTTTATGAAACATATGCATCTACTCCAGGGGTTTCAAATATGCACAGAAACAGACCCTCCCAATCTAGCTTAGTTTTCTGAAAAAAGAGAAATCTTCACCCTGTTTTCAGTTACCCCATAAACCACAGTGTTTCTGTAGTCCACTACCTCATAACTGCCTTGGTAAGGAAGAGGGTGTGGGTATGGTGTTACCCAAGCCACCATCAATCAGAAAACCATCTTGCTGATGTAACTTCCCTAGTAGAACAGCTATACTGCCTTCACCCAGTTAGAAAGCCCACTCCACAGAGACTGTGGAGCAATGGGTAGTTGATAGGGAAGATTTCCTGGCTAGGAGATCCAGTTTGTAGGCCACTTAAACCTTCTGCCTGGACAGTGAGAATGACATTATCTACTTGACTAGTGAGTAAATTACTTCTTCTCCTTCTTTTCCACTAAATGATCTAGCACTATCCCCCAATGTGCAATTTTTCTCCTTTCCATTATTTCTATATCCAATTTTAAAGTTTCAATAGGGGGTGTAAGTTTTGTCTGAAATAAAGTGTTTGCTCACCCAAAACATGACAGGATGCTTTGTTTTACACTGAAATGAAGTTAATTATCTGAATTTGAAATTTTGAGTAAGAAATGGGTGATAATTAGAAATATCCCTTATCTCATAATTTGCACATAGATTTTGGTTTTATGGTACTAAGAATAGAATTCAGAATTTAATACATGTTAGATAATCATTTTACCACTGAGCTATATCCTAAGACAAGTTACATATGAATGTTTGTGGTACAAAACATCCAATGTAAGGTCATAAAGAAATATGTTATTTTTATAGTTACATGGCTATAATGGTACTTTGGGAATATGAGTTTCATTGTTCTCACTTTATACCCTTTATTGTTAAGGTCTACTTTGTCTCTGGTTCTAAAAGAACTGTTCTTCCTTTCTAAAGATTCTGCTCTTTCATATATTTTACTTAGGTATCAGTCAAATTTTGAGCCTGAAGAAGCCTTCATATATTACCGCAATATAAGGGTCCCTGTATACATAATCACTCCTGAACGCATACATATGAGATGTTAAACACCAAATGGTAACACAGTTCCCGGAATCCAATGTAAGAAAACTTAAAAACCTTATTGTTGATTTCATACAGGTACTAATAAAGGTTGCTTGCTGTAGGCCCATATTTCTATATGGTACGGCAGCCAGACTGTAAAGACATAGGCCCTACCTGAGGTGTTCACATTGCCCTGCAGACAGGCTGCCACTGCCCTAACAAAGGGTCAGGATATTGTTTTGTTCCTTTCTTGTAATTTGGAGGATGCCTGATATAAATGATAATTCAGCCTATGTGATAGGTAGCATACAGAGTACACAGGTAGTTGTGGACATGACTAAAAGCCATTCACCTGGTTACCTAGGAGACAGAATGCTGGTGTATTTCCCACTCAGTTTATGTTTTGGTATAAAAAGCTGTTTGGAGAATAAAGCGAGAGGAATTCTTCAGGACCTCATGAGGGACAACTGAATATCTCCTGCCCAATAAAGCCATGTGAGTTGTGTCTTTATTCCCATGCCTCCACACCAGTTCAAAGAAAGAGATAGTTTATGTTGGAGTCTGGTTGAGAGAAATAATTTATGGTCCAGGCTAGCCGTGAACCCTGGCAGCTTGCAAGGATTATTTCAGATACCAATGATAAAAGGCTGCAAAGGAAGCCAGTCAGTCTGAAGATCCACTCCTTCATTCCAGCAAACCTGAAAATAAGATTGAAGTATAGATTAAATCCTGAAACATGGGTGAATAGTAATAGCAGAATTAATCAGAAACACTTCCGTGACAGGACTATGTATTGTATGATAGTTTGGAAAACAGTTTCACAGTATTCTTCAAATGCAGAAATGTTCATATTTATTGATCTGTAATTGCAATACATGGAATTAAAAGTTAAATAAGAATTTGCTGTATATATGTAAGATAATGCTTATTCCATATATGTTTTAAAAACAGAAATTTCATTAATTGCCTAAATAAGAACTATATGCAGAAAGATGCTCAAATTGTCATTTCCTTACATGATGTAGACAGTAGAGAGTCATCTTGCTATGTGTTACTTTCATTGGTTAATAAAGAAACTGCCTTGGCCCTTTGATAGGACAGAAAATTAGGTAAGTGGAGTAAACAGAACAGAATGCTGAGAGGAAGAAGGCAGTGAGGCAGTCGCCATGACTCTCCTCTCCGAGATGGATGCAGGTTAGGATCTTTCCTGGTAAGACACCACCTTGTGGTGCTACACAGAAATATGGGTTAAAGCAAGATGTGAGAATTAGCCAGTAAGAGGCTGAAACTAATGGGCCAGGCAGTGTTTAAATGAATACAGTTTCTGTGTAATTATTTTGGGTAAAGCTAGCCCGGTGGTGGGAAGCAGCCCGCCGCTCATATCACTACAGTAGTTGATTGTTGCACGAATTACACAAGAGTAGATTAATGTGTCTGAGCTATTAGAAGAGATAACGAAAGACAAAATGGTACTTGTGGAATTCCTGTTTATAATACAGACAGTGGAAAGAGATTTCATCATAAAGGGAATATATTAGGAGGCACATGAGGAAAGCACTTGGGTAAGGGAGACAGTGTCATTCTTGTCTTCACATTTTTCTAATATGTTTACATTTCCAAAGAAAGTTGTGTATATATATATATATATATATATATATACACAACTAACTAATAATATATATATATATATATTAGTAGGGTGAGCATAACTTAAAAGATATATATGTCACAGGACTGGGGATATAGCTCAGTAGTACAGTGATTGCATAACATGTGTGAAACCCCGAGTTTAAGCCCCAGTAACAATAAACAAAAATCCATATGTAAAACAGGAAGAGTCATGGATATTTCCTTTATATTCCATCAATTACTCAAACTTGTTTTATTATTGATTTTTATTGAGCTCTACATTTTTCTCCGCTCCCCTCCCTGCCTCTTCCCTACCCCCTTCAATGTTCCCCCAAGGTCCCCATGCTCTCAATTTACTCAGGAGATCTTGTCTTTTTCTACTTCCCATGTAGATTAGATCATTGTAAGTCTCTCTTAGTATCCTTGTTGTTGTCTAAGTTCTCTGGGATTATGGTTCCTAGGCTGGTTTTCTTTGTTTTATGTTTATAAACCACCTATGAGTGAGTATATTTTATAATTGTCCTTCTGAGTCTGGGTTGCCTCATTCAAAATAATGTTTTCTAGCTCCATTCATTTTCCTGCAAAATTCAAGATGTCATTATTTTTTCTGCTGTGTAGTACTCCACTGTGTCGAGGGGCATTGAGGTTGTTTCCAGGTTCATGTTATAACTAACAATACTGCTATGAGCATAGTTGAGCATGTGTCCTCGTGGCACAATTGAGCATCCTTTGGATATATAGCCAAAAGTGGTATTACTCGGTCTTGAGGAAGGTTGTTCCCTAATTTTCTGAGAAATCACCATGCTGATATCCAAAGGGGCTGTACCAGCTTGCATTCCTACCAGCAATGCAGAAGTGTTCCTTTTTCCCAACAACTTCTCCAGCATAAGGTGTCATCAGTGTTTTTGATCTTGGCCATTCTTAACAGGTGTAAGATGAAATCTCAGAGTTGTTTTGATTTGCAATTCTCTTATGACTAAGGATGTTGAACATGTCCTTAAGTGTGTTTCAGGCATTTTAGATTCCTCTGTTGAGAGTTCTTTGTTTAGGTATGTACTCAATTTTTTATTGGATTATTTGTTCTTTTGATGACCAATTTTTTTGAGTTCTTTGTATATTTTGGAGATCAGACCTCTGTCTGATGTGGGGTTAGTGAAGCTCTTTTCCCATTCTGTAGGCTGTCATTTTGTCTTGTTGACCATGTCCTTTGCTTTACGGAAGCTATGCAGTTTTAGGAGGTCCCATTTATTAATTGTTTCTCTCAGTGTCTTTGCTGCTAAAGTTATATCTAGGAAGCAGTCTCCTGTGCCAATGCATTCAAGTGTACTTCCCACTTTCTCTTCTATAATGTTCTGTGTCTGGCTTTATTTTGAGGCCTTTGATCCATTTGGACTTGAGTTTTGTGCATGGTGATAAATATGGGTTTTTATTTTCATTCTTCTACATGTTAATATCCAGTTATGCCAGCACCGTTTGTTAAATATGTTTTCTTTTTTCCATTTGATATTTTTTGCTTCTCTCTCAAAAATCAGGTGTTTGAGGTGTGTGGATTACTATCTGGGTCTTCTATTTGGTTCCATTTGTCCTCCTGTCTGTTTTTATGCCAATACCAGGCTGTTTTCAGTACTGTAGCTCTGTAGTAGTATTTGAAGTCGGGAATTGTGATGCTTCTAGAAGTACTTTTATTGTACAGGATTATTATGGCTAACCTGAGTTTTTTTTTTCTTTTTTTTTTTTGGTTTTTCAAGACAGGGTTTCTCTGCAGCTTTTTTAGAGCCTGTCCTGGACCTAGCACTTGTAGACCAGGCTGGCCTCGAACTCACAGAGATCTGCCTGCCTCTGCCTCCCGAGTGCTGGGATTAAAGGCGTGCGCCACCACCGCCCGGCTCTAACCTGAGTTTTTTGCTTTTCCATATGAAATTGAGTACTGTTCTTTTGAGGTCTGAAAAAAATTTTGCTGGCATTTTGATGGGCATAGCATTGAATCTGTATTTTGCTTTTGGTAAGATTGCCGTTTTTACTATGTGAATTCTGCTTACCCAAGAGCATGGAAGATCTTTCCACTTTCTGGTGTCTTCTTCAATTTCTTTCTTCAAAGATTTAAAGTTCTTTCTTGTCATACAAGTCTTCCACATGTTTGGTTAGCATTACTCTGAGATATTTTATGCTAATTGTGGCTATTATGAAGGGTGTTGTTTCTCTGATTTCTTCCCAAGACCTTTTATCATCTGTGTACAGGAGGGATACTGATTTTTTTAGTTAATCTTGTATCCTGCTACATTTCTGAAAGTGTTTATGAGATGTAGAAGTTCCTTGGTAGAATTTTTGGGATTTCTTGTGTAAACTATCATATCATCAGCAAACAGTGAGGGTTTGACATCTTCTTTTCTGATTTGTAACCCCTTGATCTGCTTTTGGTGTTTTATTGCTCTAGCTAGAACCTCAAGAACTATATATGGGTTGGTTGTTGACTTGCTGTATATTGCCTTTATTATGATTAGGTATGTTCCTTGTATCCATGCTCTCTCCAAGACCTTTATCATAAAGGGATGTTGTATTTTGGTGAAAGCTTTTTCTGGCATCTAATGAGATGATGGTGTGGCTTTTATTTTTCAGGTTTTTTATATAGTGGATTACATTGACAGATTTTCATATGTTGAACCATCACAGAATCTCTGGGATGAATCTGACTTGATCATAGTAGATGATTGTTCTGATATGTTCTTGGATTCGATTTGCCAGTATTTTATTTAGTATTTTTGCATCAATGTTCATGAGTGAAATTGGTCTATAATTCTCCTTCTTAGTAATGTCTTTCTGTGGTTTGGGTATCAGGGTGATTTTAGCCTCATAAAAAATGTTTGGCATTATTCCTACTGCTTCTATTGTGTGGAAAAATTTGAGGGCTATTGGTATTAGTTCTTCTGTGAAAGTCATGTAGAATTCTGAGCTGAAACCTGGCCTTTTTTCAGTTGGGAGACTTTTGATAACTGGCCAGTGTGTTTTCAGGAAGTGCCACAAGTCAAGAACAATCTTCAGTTTCTGCATGCAGATATAGGCCTTAGACTATGCAGGTGGCACATGTGTGTTTATATGTAGAATAAATACCAGGGAAAGCTATTACTGGAACAGCAGGACAGGATTTAGGCATGGGATGGGAAAATGTGGATGTCTCTCATGAATGAGAATCTGGGGAGTTGAAGAGGAAAAGCCAGGTGCATACATACCTTGACCTGGAAGTGTGGGCATGATAAAGGGTGGATTGCCTCTTTGGAACTCACTGGGAAATGTTTGGTGCAGGAAGAACATGACCAGAGTTAGCTGTGGGGGTGTGGTGATGGTGCTGGTGGCTAAAGTTGGGGGCAGTTCACCAGGAAAAGCCAGTGAGTCCACATTTTGACCTTGTAGTATTAAGTTGGCACAAAGAGAACTCACCAAGGGAATCCAGTGCAGCACTGTGTGACTGGAGCTAAGCCAAGACATGATGGAATGACAGAGACAGGAAAGGTTAAATGTAGAAAACTAAACAAAGCAAGTCCACAGTCTTAAGATTCAGAACAAGGCTTAGGAGTGTGCAGAGAGCAGGTGTGGGGTTGGTTATGGAAGTACAGAACAGAAAAATCCAATGCAGGTACTTTGTGCCCTAAGCAAGGCCTGGGAGTTGAGGATGGTGCTGGTAAGTGAGGTTAGACTTTTTCACAAAGTAAACCCTTTGTATGATTTGCATATATTTAGCAAGGTCTCTTAATATGGAAATAGCACATGCAGGCTTACTACTTCAGGCACTCACCCGAAAATTCAGTGGAAGAGCTACATCATGATCCAGGTATGGTAGGGTGAGAATGTTCATAGGCAAAGCTTCATAGAACTCATCATGCAAATGGTAGCTTGTCTGTCCATAAGAGACAGACCTGAGAATGTAGAGATTGCATAAGCAAGCTGGGGTCTGAGTAAATAAAATGAGGGAAATTAGGTACAGGCACTGCATGATAGGACCTAGACTTGTAATTGTGTACATGAGAGACTGAGAACAGCTCTCCAGGCAAAGCTGATATACAGCCTGCAACTAGAGTTATGCATTATAGTGCATAGATAGTACAGGTTTGCTGTTTCTGAGGGAATTCACAAGAGAGAGTTACTGGATGGTACTGGCAGGAATTTCTGGGGATCTCACCAGGCAAAGATGCTAGCACACATGTTAATCTAAGCCTTCAAGTGTGGAGACAGTGCAGCTGGACTTGGTTCTGGAAGAACACACAAGAGCTTCACGGGAACTTAGGTCAGAAATCAAGTGTTGTCTGAGTTTCTGTCCTGCCCAGATCCCTCAGTTGTTAAGTCCCAAAAAAATCACACAGAGGTCTACATTAACTATAAACTGATTGGCCCATTATCTCAGGCTTCTTATTAACTCTTACAATTTATATTAGCCCATTATTCTTGTATATGTTACCCACATGGCTTGGTACCTTTTTCAGCGAGGCAGTCACATCTTGCTTCTTCTGTGTTTGGGTCAGGACTGCAGAGGAGTGGGCTTCCTCCTTCCCAGAATTCTCCTGTTCTCCTTGACCCACCTCTACTTCCTCTTTGGTTGTCCCACCTATACTTCCTGCCTGGCTACTGGCCAAACAGCGTTTATTTAAAATATAATTGAGAGAATACAGAACATTCTCCCACATGCATTATAGTGTGGAGATAGTACAGGATTGTTGTTTCTGAGGGAATTAATCATTACACAAAACAATGTGGTTTTTTGTTGTTACTACAGGCCATTATCATGAAGGCATTTTCTCAACTGAGGTTTCCTCCACTCAGATAAGTCTACATTTTGTCAAGTTACTGGATGGTACTGGCAGGAATTTCTGGGGATCTCACCAGGCAAAGATGCTAGCATACATGTTAATCTAAGCCTTCAAGTGTGGAGACTGTGCAGCTTGGTTCTGGAAGTACTCACAAGAGAATGCAAAGCAGGAGCTTTACAGGAACTTATGTCAGAAATTAAGGTGGGAATCAGGAGCACAAAATTAAACACAGATCATGAAGGAACATTGCTTATAGCCCTGGTTTTCATGGATACCTCAGATTTCCTTCTTAAACAATCCAGGACCACCTATCCAGGGTTGGCACCACACACAGTGGCCTGGAATCTCTCAGATTAATCATTACACAAAACAATGTGGAGTTTTTTGTTCCTACAGGCCATTATCATGAAGGCATTTTCTCAACTGAGGTTTCCTCCTCTCAGATAAGTCTACATTTTGTCAAGTTGACAAAACACTGACCAGAACAGCCAGGCTCTTTTAAAACCTGGCCAAAGAAATTGGCACCGTCATCCATAGAGTACTAAATTAGCAAAAAGGAAATATGCAGGATTGTAGAAGTAGTAGAATAATGAATGAAGATTTGGGAAATTCTAGGGTCATACAATATGTGTCAAGGCTGGAGATCCTACAAGGAAGTCCAGAGAAGCACCTGCATGAAGCTCTGAAGTTGAAGTTTATGCTGCAAAGGGGAATACAGGAGATTGGAAATTCCAGGAAGATCATGTAACTGCCATGGAAAGCTACATGTGTGTAGTATAGACAGCGCAAGAAAGAGACTGCTTGGTAGAGCCAGAACGAATGGAAAGCTAGGGATCTTTAAATCCTTTGAAGTCAAAATGACTGCATCATATCACTAGAAGACAGATACAAAGATGTTGGATTCAATTTGCCCTCATGGATATAGATCTTTCTTCAGGCTGCTCTTTTCTTGTAGTTTTTCCATTGTAGGATGAGAATATTTACTATGTACCATTTCATATCAGAAGGTGTTTTAGAATATTATTTTAATGTGTGTTACTTTTGTTTATGCTACATTTGTTTAACTCTGTGAAGCTGTGATTCTTTGCCTATCTAAAACACCTGATAGTCTAATAAAGAACTGAATGGCCAATAACAAGACAGAAGAAAGGAGAAGCGGGACTGGCAGGCAGAGAGTATAAATAGGAGTAGAAGTCTGGGAAGAGAGGAGAAGAAGGCAAAAAGGGCATCAGGGGCCAACTACCCAGCCACTCAGAAGGCCACAGAGAAAGAGTGAAAATAAGATATACAGAAGTGGGGCTGGAGACATGGCTCAGAGGTTAAGAGCATTGCCTGCTCTTCCAAAGGTCCTGAGTTCAATTCCCAGCAACCACATGGTGGCTCACAGCCATCTGTAATGAGGTCTGGTGCCCTCTTCTGACCTGCAGGCAAACACACAGACAGAATATTGTATACAAAATAAATAAATAAATAAATATTTTTTTAAAAAGATATACAGAAGTAAGGAAAGCAAAAAGTCTAGAGGCAAAAGGTAGTTGGGATAATTTAAGATAAGAAAAGCTGGCAAGAAATAAATCAAGCTAAGGCCAGACATTTATAAGTAATAATAGGTCTCTCTGTGTGTGATTTATTTGGGAGCTGTGTAGCAGCCCCCCCCCCAAAAAGTAAAATGTTAAAAGAGTCAAAGAGCCAACAGAGTAAAAAACAACCAACAACATTTTAACATTCCAACAAGGTGCTAGAGTAAAAGAAAATCCAACTACAGGAAGGATGTAATTTTTTTAAAGATTATCCAAGGACTCCCAGTTGAAAAACTGCCCTGAGTCCCAAATGAGACTTTGGAATTTTGAAACATCATTGAACTGTTAAAAAAAACTATGGACAATTTTAGAGTTGGAAAATATATTTTGCATTATGTAGTGTCCTTCAGCCTGTATAGAGAAGGTGTGAAATATTTTATCTTCAAAGTTATAAATTTGGGGTTGGTGAAATGGCTTACTGGGTAAGGGTGTGTGCCACCAAGCATTATGATGAGAATTTGAATTCAGTGATGGGGATGATGAAACAAGAAAATCAGCTCAACTCTGACAAGCTGTCCTGTCATCTACACACCATTTGGTACATAAGAGCACATTGGAATTGTCCTGGCCTTTGTAATATTCACAACCAGAGGAATAGAAGATAGCTGCTGCCTTATAGTAGAGACAGGCTACAAATGACACAAGCATCCTTGGTACACAACATAGCCTTTCTCCTCCAAGATAGCAGCCCACACTATTGGCAGTGCCAAGGTTAAGGCATCCAGCTCTACCATTCAGAGTTATGAGTACATAAGTGTCTACACACATGAATGTGGTGACTATTCTGTATTGAGGTATCAGTTTACATACAAACATTCTTTCTTGGGCATGGTTTGGGAAACTCAACAGACAAAGACAGTATATGACCTGTTAATTCAAAAACAGGATGGAGAAGTATGCAGATGGTGCTTGATTCTGGGGACGTTCAACTGGGGAAACTAAGGATCTGCAAGACAATAGCTAGCCCTGCAGCTATGGGAATGGATCTAGCATGCCAGCTTCTATAGAACTAGTCTTGCAAATTTTGGTGCTAGCAATGAAAGGGGGCTAGACCTGCACATGTGGATGTGGCCTAGGAATGCTGAATTCTCGTTAATGACAAGGTAAATCTGGTATAGGTACTACATGGCAGTCCCAGGCTTGGAAGTTCTGGTTTGACACTCATGGGAGTCTTACAGTGAATGTCACAAGGCGAAACTGGTGAAAGTTCTACACATCAAGAGGTAAACCTTATGAAGAGATAGCCCAGGCAGGATTGGTTTTGGAGGCACTCCCCAGGGAAAGCTAGTACAGGAGCTAAGTGACAGTGTGCTGGAAATATGATAATGAGTCTGTAGGATAACATTCTAGGGAGATTAGCAGGCAAAGCTAGTGTATGATCTGCCTATCTAAAAGTATGCCTTGGTGCTTGTGAAAGGAATGGAGGGCAAGA
Source organism: Arvicola amphibius (assembly GCF_903992535.2). NCBI lineage: Eukaryota > Metazoa > Chordata > Mammalia > Rodentia > Cricetidae > Arvicola > Arvicola amphibius. The sequence goes on along the minus strand of NC_052065.1, from coordinate 15,717,438 downwards.
CCTAGGGAGCTTAGAAGACAAAACCAGTATGATATTGTACATCCAACAGAAGGCTGGCCAGTGTACAGATGATACAGATGGTCTTGGTTAGTTGGAGGGGAACTTCCCAGGAAAAGCAGGTTCAGGAGGTGCAGCAAGAGAGATAAGCCTCCTATTGTAGATACTGTAAAGACTGGCTTGGATCTTACGGAACTTAAAAAAAGAAAAAAGATTTCCCACTCTATGCTAAGACCAAGGTCCTCCCAACTCCCCCCAGGTCCAGGAAGGTGATCGACCAAGCTGAGAAGGCTCCCACAGAGCCCATCCCAACTTCCCCCAGGTCCAGGAAGGTGATCGACCAAGCTGAGAAGGCTCCCACAGAGCCCATCCATGAAGAACAATCAGAGCCCAGAGCCATTGTCCTTTGCTTCTCAGTCAGCCCCCGCTGTTGGCCACATTCAGAGAGACGGGTTTGGTCGCATGATCCATCAGTCCCATTCCAACTGGAGTTGGTGATCTCCCATTAGTTCTGTCCCACCGTCTCCATGAGTGAACGCACCCCTCTCGTTCCTGACTTTCTCCCTCATGTTCTCGCTCCTTCTGCTCCTCATCAGGACCTTGGGAGCTCAGTCCAGTGCTCCAAAAAAAAAAAAAAGGTCACCTTGAACACCCCACAAAGAATTATTTCATCCAATAAACAGCGGGAAGCAGTTTGAAGAGAACTACGTCCAAATTCCCAAATATTGTTTATAAATGTTTGTTTGTATTTAAAGGGGGATATACTATAGAGATTTGCATTGGTATGGATCTTGGTTTATCAATACAAATTTAAGGTCAAAAAAAAAAGAAAAAGAAAAAAGAATTCCTCTGCAGGGCCTCCTTGACAGGATACTATGCCTGGGACTGTGAAGACAATGTTAACAGGCAAGGTTCCTAAGACTATCACAGAGAAATAGAAGTCTGATCGCTGAGTCCAGACCTAGGCCCTGGACTGCAGAGATAGAACAGGTATATGTTGTACTGGAGCACCGGCCAGGCAAAGATACTACGTGACCACAGTTAGGCCTGGAAGTGTGGAGGTATCTGAAAGACAATGATCTTCCCAAATCATCAGCTGCTGATAATCTGCTAAACAATGTGTAAATTCAGAAATAAGTCTCAGAATGTGGGCAACTTGGTGCAGGCTTAGTTTTGGGTGTACTCAACAGAGAAGTCCAGTGAACTAGCTGTGTCGCCAGAGCAAGACCATGGAGGATGGACAGAGTATTAGCAGGAGAGAGTCTGAGAAGCATCATCATACAAATCAGTGCATTTTAAATGGCCACAGAACTATGAGGTAGGAGTGTGGCATTGGCATAGACAGGCAGGGTTCCAGAAATGATCATGGAATGGTACTATCGGCGCTTAATAACTATGAGATCTATCTAATTCTTGGGTGTGGGGATGGCCATTTCAAGTTCAGTTATGTTAGTTACAGGTCATGAGTCAAATCTGATGTTTGATCTGGGTGGACTGGTCCTGGGAGGATTCAGCAGGGGAAGCTAGCTGTGGTGGTTAGAATTAGAAAGGCTCCTGTATGCTCATAGACTCCAAAGTTTGATCACCAGAGAGTGGCATTCTTAGAAAGTTTGGCCTTCTTGGAGTAGGTGTGGCCTTGTTGGAAAAAGTGTGTCAGTGAGGGTAGACTTCGGGGTTTTGTTGTGGAATATTATTTTAAGATATGTTACATTCATTTATGCTGTGGAGTATTTGTTTAATGATGCAAAAGTTACATTGCATTCTTTTATGTTGCATTAACTTAACTCTGTGAAGCTGTGTTACTTTGCCTGCCTAAAATACCTGATTGCTCTAATAAGGAGCTGAATGAGCAGTATCTAGTCAGGAGAGAGAAATAGGTGGGGCTGGTGGGCAAAAAGAAGAAATAGGAGGAGAAATCTAGGGAAGAAAGTGAGGAGCAAGAAAAGGAGAAGGAAAGGAGGACACCAGGGGCCAGCATCCCAGCCACACAGGTAGCCACAGAGTAAGAAGAAAAGAAAGATATATAGAATAAAGAAAGGTAAAAAGCCCAGAGGCAAAACGTAGTTAAAGAGAGACAGGATAATTTAAGTTAGAAAAACTGGCTAGAAATAAGTCAAGCTAAGGCTGGATATTCATATGTAAGAATGAGTCTCTGTGTGCTGATCCAAATAGAGAACTCATAGCTACCTCTCTGGCACCACATCTACCTGCATGCCACCGTGCTTCCCAACATGGTGACCATAAACTAAAACCTCTGAACTATGTCAGACCCAATTAAATGTTCTCCTTTATAAGAGATGGTGCAATCATTGTGTTGCTTCAAAACAATAGAAGATTGACTAAGACACCAGCTATCAGGATCTATGCCTGGAGCTGTGGGAATGGAGCTGGCATAAGAGCTTCTCAGGAAAGATAGCTGGGCGGTGGTGGTGCACAACTTTAATCCCAGCACTCGGGAGGCAAAGGCAAGCGGATCTCTGTGAGTTTAAGGTCAGCATGGTCTACAAGAGCTAGTTCCAGGACAGGCTCCAAAGCTACAGAGAAACCCTGTCTCAAAAAAAAGAGCTTCTCAGGAAATTATCATTAAATTTTGGTGCCAAAGGTAATTGAATTATAACTCCAAGAGTTGATATATCTCAGGCAGAATGGGTTCTGGGAAACATTCAGAGAAAGCAGGTCCTGGAGCTACAAGGTGAATTTTTGTTTTTTTTGGGTTTTTTTTTTTTTTGGTTTTTCGAGACAGGGTTTCTCTGTGGCTTTGGAGCCTGTCCTGGAACTAGCTCTTGTAGACCAGGCTGGTCTCGAACTCACAGAGATCCGCCTGCCTCTGCCTCCCGAGTGCTGGGATTAAAGGCGTGCGCCACCACCGCCCAGCTATACAAGGTGAATTTTTGGATTGGGAGTGCTGGGATGGCACTCATGTAAGATTTACAGGGAATTTCACAGAAAAAAGCTGGTATGAGATCTACAAACTTAGACCTAAGCCTCAGAATGTTGAGACTGGCCTGATTGGATTCCTTCTGGTGTCATTCCCCAAGGAAAAACCAGTACAGGAGCTTGGTTACTAGAACTAGGACAAAAGGTGGAACAGGTTCTCTAGATCTCATCAGACACAGAGTGACATATTACCACTCAAAACGAGGCCTGGGTGTATGCACATGGTAAAGGCAAACCTGTGTTCCAGTGAGAGGATCTCCTTAGAAAACACACCTAAGCTGCATGACTGGAGCTAAGACTGGGGTGTCAAATGGCACTGAATGTCTGGGAATAGCAAGGGCTGGCATTGTTCTGGGGAGCTGACCAGACTTCACAAGTGTCTGAGTGGAGTAGCCAGTATTAAACCTGGGATTTTTCACATGGTAAAATCAGCTTCAGTTTTGGGGATACTTACCAGGGAAGTCCAATGACAGAACTGGATGACCAATGATAGTACCAGAAGTGTGAAGAAGGCACTAGTGTGCAAATTGCTTTAGAGCACCCCCTCCCCCCCCCCCGAATAAAAGCTGTTATGAGGTCTGCAGCATCCAAAGCAAGAAGACTAGACCAGGGACTGTGGGAGGTCCTGGGTAGCTTCATCAGGCATAGTTGATATGTTCTTTGCTTATCTGGAGTCACTGAAGATGGTGCAGGTTGCTTTTATTATCCTGTGAAAATCATCAGGGAGGGGGCTGGAGAGATGGCTCAGAGGTTAAGAGCATTGCCTGCTCTTCCAAAGGTCCTGAGTTCAATTCCCAGCAACCACATGGTGGCTCACAACCATCTGTAAAGGGGTCTGGTGCCCTCTTCTGGCCTGCAGGCATACACACAGACAGAATATTCTTTACATAATAAATAGAAAGAAAGAAAGAAAGAAAGAAAGAAAGAAAGAAAGAAAGAAAGAAAGAAAGAAAGAAAGAAAGAAAGAAAATCATCAGGGAAATCTGCCACAGGAGTTTCATCACCATAGCTAGGCCTGGGAGTGTGGAAAATCTGCTGGTACACACAGGTTGGGAGAGCACAGGAGAAAAAAGCTACTGTTAGATCTCCACAACCACAATAAGGACTTGAAGCATGGAGACAGTGAAAGTGGGCTTGCTTTTTCAAGAACTCTCCAAACACATCTGCATGACCAGAGATAGGACTGGGAATGTGGTTATGGGGCTGTAGGATTGTTGGGAGCATAGCATAAAGGTCCATGCACCCACAGACCTTCAGAGAAAACAGGAATGTTAAACACACAGGATTGTCTTTACAATGGAAAAGATGAAAAACCTGTTCTTCCATCTAGAAAGCTGAGAATTGGAAAAGACTGACTGACTGATGATCTGTGTTATCTTTGGAGCCAGGCTATATCAAGCTCTTAGATCCAAGGCTGGATGCGGCTAGTAATCTAAATGACCCTGATAACCAGAGACTCCCCCAAGCTCGCACAACCAGGACCAGAGATGGCTATCAGCCAAAATGACGTCAATGATATCTGTAGGACTGAGACCAAACCAGACCCTTCAGGCCTTAAGCTAGTGCAGATAGCCTATCTCTAGAACTCATCTTCTTTGAAGAAATGGTATGTACCCTGGGTGGAGTTTCAATGCAATTACACTTCCTTGTGCAATGGGGATTGTATTGCACCAGGAAACTTTTTCAAAATATACTGAACTTAATTAAACACACTGGGACTAAATCACCTGGTTTTAGATGCCCAGAAGTTTAATCCAGGTTGACAAAGGCAATCTGCACCAAGCTTTCATCCTTATCTGTTCCCATGGTTCATTTGCTTCCTTGAAGGTTATTGGAACATAAACAAATTTAGGATTCCATCTGCCTATTCAGAAGTGGACTAGAAAGTGAGGGGAAGGCTCTGGGGGATAAGGCAAAGGCAGCTAAGCAGACAAAGCCAGAATATGATCTGTGCACCAAAATAAAGGTGGCTGTGTGCAGATAGTGCAGACTGATTGCTTTTGAAGGGATTCACAAGGAAAAGATGCCTCCTGTTGTAGAGATGTTGTAGAGATGACACACCTTAGTTTGATTCTTGAGAAACTCACCTGAGAATTCTGCTGCATGGCTTCTTTACAGAAAGCTATGTCTGGGAAGGGGGATATGGTACTAGCAACATGGTTCAGAAGAATGTCATAGAGAAATGGATGTTTGAACTGTGCATCCTTACTGGGCGTAGGGCTGGACTTTGGAGATGCACCAGGTATATGTGGTACTTGGATTACTGGCAAAAAAGCTAGACCCCAACTAGTCTTGGGAGTGTGAGATTAGTTCTGACACTGATCTTTCCAGATTGTCATATAAATCCCTTGAGCAATATGTGCATCCAGAGGTATGTCTCAGAGTGTGCTAACTTTGGTCCAGGGTCAGTACTGACAGTACTCAGTAGAGAAAGACTGTGAAGAAGTTGTATTATCAGAGGAAAGCCAGGGAGAATGGGCACTGGAAGGAGAGGATTTGAAGAAGATTGTCAAACAAATCGGTGCATGATATTTTCCCCCAGAGCTGGGACAAAGGAGTTTGGGGAATACACAGACAGGTTTGGTTTCAGGAACCCCTAGGAATGGCAGTTCAGGAGCTATGTTACCAAAAATGTTAGATTTGGGAGTGTGGGGATGTCACTGGTGCATGAAACTATTGCTTTGTGAGGTGCAGTTCAAGAGTGAGATCTGATTCATGATCTGTTCATCTATTGCTAGGACATCGAGTGTACATATGATACAGGTAGGCTTAATTGTAGGGAATTGTGAAGGGGGCTAGTTCTCCAGTTGTGAGAATGAATCTGGCATGAGAATTTTACTAGAAATTGCCTGGAAAATTGGTTGTAAGAAATGAAAAAGAGACGCTTCTGACCACAGGAACCTTGGCACTGAGTACCCCTGAAGAGGTCAAAGAAAGTGGGTTCACAGGTGGAGGGCCTGGTTCCAAAGACCCTAGCACATGGAGGCACATTCCGTGTCCCACACCTAACCAATAAAGCCCCAGATACCTGGGAGAAGCCTCCCCACACTGGCAACCATCCCACATCATGTCTGACCAACTGAGCCTTGGCCCTGACTTACCCTGGAGAGGTGGGAGTCTAGGTTCACAACTGGAGGCGCAGTCCTCTAGACCCTAGATCCTAGAGGCACATCCCGTGCCCCATCCCCATCCAGCAAAGCCTCAGAGACCAGGGAGCAGCCTCCCTGTGCCAGCAACCATTCCCCACCATATCTCTCACCAGCTGAGCCCTTGTCCTGATTGCCCCTGGAAACGTGTCTGTGTTCATGGCTGGAAAGCCCAGCTCTCATCACTTACCACCAGAGCCTTGGCCCTGACAGCCCCTAGAGAGCTGAGCATCTGGGTTCACAGGTGGAGGGCACAGCTTTATTGAGCCTAGACCCCCAAAGGCATATCCCCTGTCCCAAAACCACCCAGTGAAGCCCAACAGACCTGGGAGTGGCCTCCCCATACCGGCAACCATCCCCCAAAGCATCGCTGTCCACCAGACTCTTAGTCCTTACTGCCTATGAAGAGGTGTCTAGATTCACAGCTGGAGGATATAGCTATCATCTCTCACCACTGGAGCCTTGGCCCTTTCTATCATCCCTGGAGAGGTGAGAGTCTGGGTTCATGACTGGAGGGCACAGCTCTCTATACCTTAGCCGCTGGATGTACATCCCACACCTACCGGTATCAGAAAAGCCCCAGAGACCTTGCAGCAGCCTTCCCACACCAGCAACCATCTTCAACTGCATTTCTGACCACCTGAGCCTTGGCCTTGACTACCCCTTGAGAGATGAGTGTCTAAATTAATGGATGGAGAGCCCCAGCTTTGTAGGCAATAACAAATGAAGGCACATCCCAGTACCAAGGCTACCCACCAAAGCCTCCCAGCAACCCCCCTCCAGCATCTCTGACCTCTCAAGCCTTGTCCCTAAGTATGCCTGTCTAGGTGAGTCTCTGGATTCACAACTGAAGGGCCCCCAGTGATATATCTCATGCCCCATCCCGCCCAGTGAAGTCCCAGAGGCTAGGTAGCAGCCACCCACTCTGGCAACCATCCCCCACCACATCTCTGACCACAGGAGCCTTGGTCCTGACTGGCCCTAGAGAGGTGAGTATCTGAGTTCATGGCTAGAATGCCCAGTTTTTATCTCCAGAGTCTTGACTGACCCTGAAGAGGTGAGAGTCTGGGTTCAAGGCTAGAGAAATCAACTCTCTAGACCCTAGATACTGAAGGCACATCCTGTTCCATTTGCCCACCCAGCAAAGCCCCAGAGACCTAGAAGCAGCCTCCCCACACCAGCAACCACCCCCAACCCTATCTCTGACCACTGGAGTCTTTTTTCAAACTTCCACAGGAGATGTGAGTGTCTAGGATCACTGTTGAAGAGCTCAGCTCTTACCTGTGAAGACCCTAGCCTTGGACCTGACTGCCTCAGAAGTAATGAGTGTCTGGGTCATAGCTGGAGGGATCTTCTCTCTGGACCCTTGTTCCAGGAGAAACATCTCTTGCCATACTCCAAACCAGTGAAGTCTCCAAGACTTAGGAGCAGCCTCTCCACACCAGCAACCATCCCACACCACATGTCTGACCATGAGAGTCTTGGTCCTGAGTACTCCTAGAGAGGGGAGTTTCTGGGTTCACGGTTGGCGATCCAAGCTCTCATATGTGACCACCAGAGCCTTGGCCCTGCCTGCCCTAGGAGAGGTGAGTATCTGGATTCACAGCTGGAGGGCCCAAGTCTCTAGACTCTAGCCCCCGGGAGCATATCCCATGTCCACAACCATTATGTGAAGACCCAGACACCTGGGAGCAGCCTCCCCAAATATCACCCACTGCCCCTGGAGAGACAAGTGTCTGAGATCATTACTGGAGGACCCATCTCTCTAGACCTTAGCTCTGGGGGCACATCCCAAGCCCCATCCCCATCCAGCAGAACCCTAGAGACCTGGGAGCAGCCTCACCACACTAGTATCAATCCTAGAACACATCTCTGACTACATAACTCTTAGCATTTACTTCCACTGGAGAGGTGAGTGTCTGGGTTTCAAGGCTGGAGGGCCCAGCTCTCTAGACCCTAGACCCCAGAGGCACATTCCTTACCCCACCCCCACCCTGCAAAGCCCCAGAGACCCTGGGGCAGGTTTTCCATTCAGCAACCATCCCCCAACTTATCTCTGACCACTGGAGTCTTGATCCTGACTGCCACTGGAGAGGATAGTAACTGGGTTCAGGGGTGGATGGCCCACTTCTCATCTCTGATCACCTGATCATTGGTTCCACTGCTCCTGGGGAGGTGAGAGCCTGGGTCACAGCTGGAGGGCCCAGCTTTCTAGACACTAGCCCCAGGGGAACATCTCATGCCCCAACCCCACCAAGCAAAAAACCAGAGAACAGGCAACAACCTCCCCACACTGAAAACCATCACCCACAATATCTCTGACCCCTGGAACCTTGATCCTGACTTCCCCTGGAGTGGTGAGTCTCCCTTCAAAATTAGAGGATCCAGCTCTCCAGATCCTAGCTCCTGAAGACACATCCCATGCCCCACCTCAACCCAGTAAAGTTCTGAACCTGGAGGCAGACTCCCCACACCAGAAGCCATCACCCTCTGCTTCTCTGACCACCAAGACCTTGGCCCTGACTGTCCCTGGAGAGGCGAGTGTCTGGGTTTATGGCTGGAGAGCCCTTCTCTCTAGACCCTAGCCCCCAGAAACACTTCTCATGCCCCACAACCACCCAGCAAATCTCAACAGACATGGGAACAGCCTCCACACACAGGCAACCATCCCCTACCACATCTCTGACTGGCCATGAAGAGGTGAGTATCTGGGTCAGAGCTGGAGGGACAGCGCTCATCTCTAACCACCAGACCTTTTTTTTTTTTTTACCTGGAGTGGTGGGTGTCTTGATTCATGACTGAAGGGCCCAGTTCTATAGAAGCTTGCCTCAGGAGGCACATCCCGTACCCTACTCACACCCAGAGAAGCCTAAAAGATCTCTGAGAAGTCTCCCCACACCATCAACCATCTACCACCACATCTCTGACTGCCTGAGCCTTGCTCCTGACTACCCCTAGATAAATGAGTGTCTGGGTTCAGGGGCTGGTGGCACAGCTCTCATCTCTGACCACTGGGACCTTGGCCCTGACTGTCCCTGGAGAGGTGAGAGTCTGGGTAAATTGATGGAGGTTCCAGCTCTCTAGACCCTAGACACTGAAGATACATCCTGTGTCCCACCCTCACCCACCAAGGCCCCAGAGACCTGAGCAGTCCCACACCAGCAACCACACCCTCACTGCAGGTTTGACCACGGAGCCTTCTTCCTGACTGCCCCTAGAGATGTGAGTGTCTGGGTTCACAGCTGGAGAGCCCAGCTCTCAACTGTGACCACCAGAGCCTTTCACCTGACTGCCACAGTAGAGTTGAGTATCTGGGTTGACAGCTGGAGAGACCAGTTCTCCAGATTCAAGCCTCTGGGGGCACATCCAGTGACCGAGCAACATTCAGCTAAACCCCAGACATTTAGCTAAACCTGGCAACAGATGCCCCACAAAAGCAACCATCTCCCACTGAATCTATGAGCAGTTGAGCCTTGGTCCTGACTGCCCCTGGAGAGGAGAATATCTTGGTTCATTGCTGGGGGCAAGCTCTTTAGACACTAGTACAAGGAGGCACATCTCCTGCCTCACCCCCACCCAGAAAATCCCTAGAGACCTGGGATCAGCATTTACACACTGGCATCCATCTCCAACTCATAACTGACACCAGAACCCTTGACCTTGACTTCTACAGGAGAGTTGAATGTTTTGGTTGAAGGCTGGAGGGTCCAGGTCTGTACAACCTAGACCCCAGAGGCACATTCCCTACCCCACTCCCACCCAGCAAAGCCCCAGAGACCTGGGAGCAGGCTTCCCACACTGGCAATCATCCCCATGATATCTTGATCACAGGACCCTTGGTCCTGAACACCAGTGGAGAGGAGAGTAACTGGGTTCATGGTTGGGGGGGTCTACCTCTCTGCTCTGACCCTCAGATCCTTGGTCCTAATTGTCCCTGGAAAGGTGAGAGCCTGGGTCATAGCTGGAGGGCCCAGCTCTCTAGATTCTAGGCCCTGGGAGCTCATCCCATATCTCACCCCCATCCAGTAAAGTCCAAGAGACCATGGAGTAGTCTCCTAACACTAGCCACCATCTCCCACCATATCTCTGGCCAGAGGAGCCTTGACTCTGACTGCCCCTGGAGAAGTGAGTGTCTGGGTTCATGGCTGGAGGGCACATCTCTCTAGACCCTAACACACAGAGGCACATCCTGTACCTCACCCCCACCCAGTGAAACTCTAGAAACCTAGGAACAGCTTCTTCACACTAGCATCCATCCCTGACAAATCTCTGACAAAGCAACCCTTGGTCTTGAATTTCACTGGAGAGGGTTTTGCATTCAAGCCTGGAAGGCCCAGCTCTCTAGACCCTAGCCCCTTGGGGACACATGCCTTGCCCCACTAACACCCAGAAACGCCCCATAGATAAGGAGCAGCCTCCCCACACTAGGAACAACCCCAATTCATCTCTAACCACCACAGACTTGTTCCTTACTGCCCCTGAGTTTCTGCTTCCTCAGCAGGAGGGCCCAGCTCTCATTTCTGACCACCAGAGCCTTGACCCTATCTGCCTTGGAGAGGTGAGTGTCACAGTTTACTGCTGGAGAGCCCAGCTCTCTGGACCCAAACCTCCAGAACCACATTCAGTGACCCACCCTCACCCAGCAAAGCCTCAGAGACCAGGGAACAGGTTTTCTACACTGGCAATCATCCCCCATGATATCTCCAACCACAGGAGCCTTGGTCCTGGCTGCCACTGGACAGGACAGGGACTGGGTTTCATGTCTGGAGGGACCAGCTGTCTAGACCCTAGCCTTAGGAGGCATAGCCCATGGCCCACCCCCACCTAGAAAAGCCTCAGAAATCAGGTGCATCCTTCCCATACTGAGACCCCTCCCCTGCCACTGCATTTCTGACCACCAAAGACATCTATCTATCTTCCTGACTGTCCCTACAGTGGTGAGTGTCTGGATTCAGGGCTGGAGGTCCCAGCTCTCTACACCCTAGACACCAGAGGCACATTCCTTAACCAACCCCCACCCAGTGAAGCCCCAGAGACCTGGGAGCAGGCATCCCATACCATCAACCATCCCCCACCTTTTTTCTGATCACATTAGCCTTGGTCCTGGCCTCCACTGGAGAGAACAGGGACCACCAGATCCTTAGTTCTGACTGCCCCAGGATAGTGGAGATGCCAGAAACTTGAGGTACCTATCATGGAATGCAGCATGTGTGTGGTACAGACAGCTCAAGAAAGAGGCTGCAGGCTATAGCCAGCAGAGAAGGAAAGTCAGGGCTCTTTAAATCCTTTGAAGGCATAATGACTGTATCAAATCACCACATTGCTGATGCAGAGCTGATTAATTCAGCTTTTGCCCTCATGGATATAGGTGTTTTTTATCAGCCTGCTCTATGCTTGTTTTTCTTCCAAAACCTTTCCTCTAAGGATAGTACTATTTCTTAAGTGTCATTTTACGTCAGAAGCACATAAGCTCTCTTAAGACTGTCTTACATTTTACAAAAGCTACTGAGTCCCAAATGAGTCTTTAGAATTCAAAACATCATAGGACTCTTAAAAATCTATGGATAGTCTTAGAATAAATTTATTTTGCATCATGAAGTGGCCTTCAGCCTATGGAGAGAAGGGACGAATATTGTCATCAAAGTTATGAGTTTGAGGTTGGTAAAATGGCTCACTGGGTAAGGGTGCGTGCCACCAAGTATGATGATTTCAGTCTGAGTTCAGTGATGGGGAGGATGAAGCAAGAAAACCAACTCTGATATGCTGCCCTGTCTACTTCACATGACATTTGCTTCACAGAGCACATTGGAGATACCTGGGCCTTTTTGATCCTCACAACCAGGGAAATAGTAGATGGCTATTGCCTACTAGTACAGATAGGCTATAGATGACACTAGCATCCTTGGAGCACAGCATTGCCTTTCTACTCTAAGATAGCGTCTCACCCTTTCGTTAGTACTAAGGCTAACAGGTCTGGCTCTACCCCCCCCCCCATAGATATGAGTACTTAAGTAAATCTGGTGACTCTTCTGTGTTGAGGTTGCAGCTTTCTTAAAAACCTTCTTTCACCTTGTATTTTTCTTTTTTTTTTCTTTCTTTCTTTCTTTTTTTTTTTTTTTTTGGTTTTTCGAGACAGGGTTTCTCTGCAGCTTTTTTTAGAGCCTGTCCTGGAACTAGCTCTTGTAGACCAGGCTGGTCTCGAACTCACAGAGATCCGCCTGCCTCTGCCTCCCGAGTGCTGGGATTAAAGGCGTGCGCCACCACCGCCCGGCTCACCTTGTATTTTTCATGCTTATTTATGCAACTTGCATGTGACCAGTACTTGCCTTCTACTTCTTGTTGGCAGTATTCAAAGTCATGATCATCACCTGCAGAGAATAGAGTGTGAAGCATTTAGAGAAAGGAATGCATTTGACAGATAGAGGAAGATGCAAACACTAAACACACCCCTAGAAACCAAGTGGATGCTTTATATGCATGATAGGACCTGGACTTGAGTAAGAGCAGCATATCCAGAAGTAAGCCTGTGAATATTGAAATAACCCAGGTAGGATTGTTTCTGAAGGCACTCTCCAGAAAAAAAGTGCATACTTGGGTGGCCAGAGCTAGGACTGAGAGTGTTGTGAAATATCAAGTGGACAATGATCTTTGAAAATCACAAAGCAACGTTGATAAATGAATCATGCGTCCAAAGGGATACAACATGGATAGGTGTGGGGAGTTGAGAGGCGATGTAGTGGGGGTGACAATGAAGGGTTCTATGTAGCTGCATCAGGCTTTGCTGATATGCTCTCTGTGCATCCAGAGACAGTCATTGGACACTGGTGATGATGTAGGTGTTCTTGGTTCTGGAGAACACACCAGGAAAATATATGGTGGGAGTTTTACAACCACAGTTATCCCTGGTAGTGTGAGGAATGGTGCTGGCCCATAGGGATTTGGAGAGCTCATCAGTCAAAGCAGTGTTAAATCTCTGCGACCAGAGCCAAAGGTGACAAGTAGAGATGATGTAGGTGGGCATATTTTTTTGGAAGAACATCTGAAAAACTATGGTAGTAACTAAATTACTAATGAACCCGAGGTAAGACTGGGAGTGTCCTTATGAGGCTGTAGAATGACATAGTGGAGACAATACCACACAAAGCCAGGATACCACTTGCCAACCCGTGGGTAGGGCTTCAGTAACTGCTTGACTCACTTAAGCTAGCTCTGGGAGTGTGTGGAATGATGTGGCAGGGTTCTTTGGAACTCACCAGAGAAATTTGGCAAGCAATATGTCTATTAGGAAGTATTCTGTAAATAGATGACATGGGCAAGATCAGTTCAGTATTAAACAGAGAACTCCAGGAAAGGAAATTTACAATGTCAGATAGACTATGAACTTGGTGGAGTGTGTTGTTGGGAGAGTTTCTCTGTACCTCAAAACAGAAAACTGTTAGAAACTCTGTCCATCTGGAGCTAGTCCAATAGACCTGAGGTCCAGGGTAGTATCAAAAAGTGAAACTAGTGTGCAACCTGTGAATCCACGGCTAGGGCATGGATGAGTGAGATGGTGCCATTGTTTGTGGCTCTTAGAGATCTAAGGTTGGAAATCTTTTCCAGGAATTGCATTACCTGAGTTAGGACTGGCAGCAAGTTGATGGCTCTGCACACAAGCTTTAAGTGAATGCTACCAAGAAAGTTCAATCTTTGATGTGCGCATTTAGGCCTTGGCTTTAGAAGCTGGAAATGATGCATGGGTGCTAGGTTCTGGACTAACTCTAAGGGGAAACTATTACCAGTGTTTCAGGACAGGCGTATTCATGGGAGTGAGCAAATGTCTCTACTGCATAAAGTTCTGGGGATATCAATAGGAAAAGCAGAATGCATATAGACCTTGACTTGGAAATATGAACCTGGCACAGGTTGTCTTGGTTCTTGTAGATTTTACCAGGAAATGTTGTTGCAGAAGCTACTAGAGCAAGACATGTGGTGATGTTGATGGTTCAGGGAAGCTCACTGGATAAGGCCAGTGTATGTATTATCTGCTTACCTAGAGCCAGACTTTAGAGTATATAATTGTCCTAGAAAGATTTAATCATGCAAGAATCCACCAAGGAAATCCAGTGTAGTGCTCAAGTGATAGGAATATGACCTAAAAACATAGGAATGACACTAGTGGGAAAGATTATGGAAAGACCCCCAGATGAGGCAGGGACAAATTCTGAACATTGAAAAGTAGGACTGGGAGTGTGAAGACAGCAGAAGAGGGCTTGAATCTGAAAACAGGAATCATAGAAGTCCAACGAAGGTGCTGTTTTACATGAACAAGGCCACGAAGTAAGAGATGGCACTGGAAGGCAAGATTCAGTCTTGCTTACAAAGGATAACCATGTATAATCTGCACACACTTAGCAAGGCCTCTGAGTATGGAGAGGCACACTACTGGGGGAACTCACCAGGAAATTCCGTGAAGACCTGTGTAACTGGAGTCAGGCATGGAAATGTGAAAAGTGTACTGGCAGACAAAGATTTGTATATCCCATCGTGCAAAGCTGCTACAAGACTTGTACATCAGACATGAGACAGAGAATGTGAAAATAATACAGGTAAGCTGGAAGCTAGTGGAACCAATAGGGAAAATTAGATTCAGAAGCTGCATAAAAAAACCCTACATCTAGGAGTGTTTGAATGGTGTGAACAGGAGACACTAAGGAAAGCTTTTCAGGCAAAGTTCATGAGCAGTCTGTATCCAATGTTAAGCCTCAGAGTGTGGGTGTGGAACAGGTATTTTGGTTCTGCAGGAATTAACCAGAGATAATCAGTGCATGATCTGTGACCAGATGTAGCCTAGCATGGTGACTTTGGCATTGGAAAGAAAGAATCCACAGAGTTCACCAGAAGAGACCATGGCTGTGCTAGGTGTCTCCAGCTAAGGCTTCAAATATTGCAAAGAACACAATTGGGCTTAATTGCAGGGAAACTTACCAGAGAAAGCAAAGCATGAGCTTCACACAGTCCATTATTGAGGGAACTCAGGTCAGGAATCAAGGAAGAAACCTGAAGGCAGGAGTTGAGTGAAGGAGAGAATACTTAAGATCACTGCTTGACATATTGCTCTCCAGAAAGACCTCAGCTTGCCTTCCAGATAGACCCAGGAAAACCTCTCCAAGCTAGAAACCACTCACAGAGAACTTGACCCTCCCAGACCAAATACAACTCAAGACAGTGCTTAACAGAATTTCCTCCATACCAGTTTCATAAAAGAATGATCTCAATGTAGGTTCATTCTTCTCAGATGACTCTAAATGGTATCAAGTTAACAAAACACTGACCAGAATCTTGAGGTTCCATCACACAAGGCTGAAGAACTTGGCAGCAGGGTCCCCATGGTACAGATTGATTCTTCTGAAAAGAAATTTGCAAGGTGATAAGATTACCAAGATCCAGTAACACAGTGTAAGGGCCTCTAAGGCAAGGCAATGTGTCAGAACTGTAGATACTGCAAAGAAGTCTAGAGAGGCCCCTGCATAAAGCTGTAAAGGTGGAGTCTGTGCTGCAGTGGAAACACCAGGATGGTGAAGATGCCAGAAACTTGAGGTACCTATCATGGAATGCAGCATGTGTGTGGTACAGACAGCTCAAGAAAGAGGCTGCAAGCTATAGCCAGCAGAGAAGGAAAGTCAGGGCTCTTTAAATCCTTTGAGGGCATAATGACTGTATCAAATCACTACATGTTGAGGATACAAAGCTGATTAATTCAGCTTTTACCCTCATGGATATAGGTTTTTCATAAGCCTGCTCTTTACTTACTGTTTTCCCATTTTTCCATTTTGGATCAAAATAGTCATTCTTTATCATTTTATATGAGAAAAATGCCAACTTTCTTATGATTGTTCAAGGTCTTACTGTTGAAATACTGCCCTCAGTCCCAAATGAAATTTTAGAATGTCTAATATCTTAGGACTATTAAAATCCATGAATTACTTTAGAATAAATTTATTAAATATTTCTCCACATGGGAATCTGGTTTCTTTTCTGTGTTGAGGTGCCAGTTTACTTACATTCTTTCACCTTGTATTTGTCTTACTCATTTATATAACTTGCATTTTTCCAGTACTCTTTAATGCTAATGCTTGTTTACTGTATCTGAACACATGATCATTTCCTGCAGAATTTAGGGTCTGAAAATATTTAAATAAAAGTGCACATTTCATATGTGTTAGCACATTTGATATTACTGGCCCTGGAAGGATACCCACACAATCATTATTTCAATTTGATGGAGGAGGGTCATCTGTCTATGTGTTATTTTCATTGGTTAATAAAGAAACTGCCTTGGCCCTTTGATAGGACAGAAAATTAGGTAGGCGGAGTAAACAGAACAGAATGCTGGGAGGAAGAAGGCAGTGAGGCAGATGCCTCAGTCAGTCGCCATGACTCTCCTCTCCGAGACAGACGCAGGTTATGATCTTTCCCGGTAAGACACCACCTCATGGTGCTTCACAGATTACTAAATATGGGTTAAAGCAATATATGAGAATTAGCCAATAAGAGGCTGAAACTAATGGGCCAAACAGTGTTTAAATGAATACAGTTTCCATGTAATTATTTTGGGTAAAGCTAACCCGGTAGCGGGAAGCAGCCCTCTGTTCCATCTACAGAGGATGATGGGGAACTTCAGCCAGTCACATTCTGTTTTGGGTGTGTTCCCCTGGGGCCAAAGGAAACATATAAAATATCCAGGTGTGCTTGCCCCTTCCTCTTTGGTTTCCTGTGCTCCTGAATCGCTGGAACCCTGGTTTCGTAAGTTCCCCTTCTTCCCCTTATTAAAGCTGAATATTTTATATTAAAGCTAGTCTGGTTAATTCTAACTGCTGATCGACCATATCCCTTCATCAATGTTATAGCTATGGAACCAACACAGAGAGGACAATTCACATTTTTGTTTCTAGGAAACTACAAGGATATAAAACACAGTGCATTCCCCATAACCCTCAAACATGGTGTCTTAAGTAATTATGATTTTCTACAAGATTTACTTACATGGAAAGGATGTCAACAAATGTCTACTTGTAGCAGTGGTCCTTTTTGTCCTTCTGTGTCCTGTGAAATTGAAAGTGGTTAATAGATACCACATGGAAAATATAAAATACCTGCTTCTCTCTTTTCTAAGGCAAAATGTTACTTACTGCCAACTTAAGGGAAGTGACTCTAAAAATTCTTATGTTTACATGGCTACCAGAGCTCAATAGAGTATGAACAAATAATCAGTGTCAAGACATAAAGGGACAGAGTGGTCCCTTTAATATGTGAAAATTCTTTTAAAAATAAATAAATATTGAAGTCATACATCAAATAATTACTATAATTTTTGAGGGCCATAAGAAGAAGAATTGTGAAAAATTAAGTAACTCAATAGGATGAAAGAAATATACTGTAAAAGTAAAGTGTCTTTAATGGAGACTTGGGCCACCTGGCTTTCCACATGCTTCTTAGATACAGACATAAATTACATATTGACAGTATGTAATTGCAGGACCCTGGGGGATTTTGCTTTGGTTACAAACAAATTCACCTTTTCCCTTTCTGGATTTTACTTTGAATATAACAGTTACCTGGTTATGGAGGTTATAAATGTATACAGTTTTACTTCTTACCTATGATAAAAATTTGAGAACTTACTGTATCCCGTATTTATAGTTACAGTTAGCCAGAAGGAAAAGTTAACAGAGAGAAAGTGGCACATGTTATTTTATTACAATTTTTATATCTCATTTTTTGTTTGTTGTAGTGATATTTTGCTTGTGATCTAACAAATAAAGCTTGCCTGAAGATCAGGGTGTAGAGTTAAACCAGCAGAGGCCAGGGAGTGTGGCACACACCTTTAATCCCAGGACTCGGAAACAGAGGCAGATGGATCTCTTTTGTTCAAGGACACCCTGGGCTACACGAGATTGAATCTGTCTAAAAGAGAAACAAAACTCACACAAAGGTGATCCCAGCACTTGGAATCACATGCCTTCAATCCCAGCAGTAGGGAGGTGGAAACAGGAGTGATATGTCTGGGCAGAGAGAGGAAGATAAGGCGGGAGGAGAGAGGACCTCATATTAATCTGAAGTGGTCAGTCTGAGGAGGCAGTCTGAGGACAGGATCGCTGCCCCTTTGGTCTGAGCACTGGAAGAGGTAAGAACTCTAGTGACTGGGGCTGGAGAGATAGCTCAGTGGTTAAGAGCATTGCCTGCTCTTCCAAAGGTCCTGAGTTCAATTCCCAGCAACCACATGGTGGCTCATAAATAAGTAAATAAATAAATATTTTTAAAAAAGAACTCTAGTGACTGGGTACTCTACTTCTCTGATTCTTCAATGTTCACCCCCTAATAGTTGACTCCAAATTTTTATTATTAATAACAATCAGAAATCTGTTACAATTTATGGCACAATGTCCAACAAAAATCCACAAATCCTATTTCATTTAAAAAACAGTGATAATAAAAACAATCATGGAAAAGCAGAAACAGTTTGACTTGGAGGACTAGAGCAGCAGAGAACGAAGAACCTGAGGGTCTGTCCAGCATCCTCTCCATGACAGCCCCTGCTGGCAGGATGCTTACTGTGCCTCATGTTTTCAAGGGACATGCCATTGGCTTGCAGTCTTCCACCAGGCTTCTCAATAATATCCCACCTAAAATCAATTTTATTTCTTTCATGTTTTAGAAAGTCTCTTTGCAGCCGCAGAGTAAAATTGTTTTATCTCTGGGTTTCACAGTTCACTCCAAATATCACCCAGGTGATTATACAAATCCAAAATCTTATGGTAGGAGCATCTGCCCTGTAGTGAGACTGAGTTCCTCTGTCCCTGGTGCCAGTTTTCAAGGGAGTCACGGTGTGGATCTCTGTTCACATCATACCCTATTTGCGTGTGTCTGATACAGATGGATTTTAGGTGCTACACAGTTCCTCCTGACCTTGTTTCTGTCTGCCACAATAAGTGCAGTAGAGTCACTGAAGCCCCTGTAGATTCTGAAGCCCACGTTCCCTTCTGTGCTACCTTTATGAGTTCATTAGATAATAACTAGCAATCACATAGCTATCACCATTGTGCTGTGAATCAGTCAGGGTGAGTATACCTCTAGCACTGGTGCCAGAGACAGAATATGGTGAAAGAATGGATATAGCCCACAAAGAAGCTGTACAGGAGCTAGGGCCCAGCACTCAAGTGTTCCTCGAGTGACTTTCACTTTTATTGTCACTGGCAGCATCTTTACCATACAGTACAGTTACTTGGCTACAAATAATGGTGAACAGCCTGGTGTGGGTGCTGGGGAGAGGTGGCTGAGTGATTAAGAAAATATTCTGCTGGGGCTGGAGAGATAGCTTAGAGGTTAAGAGCATTGCCTGCTCTTCCAAAGGTCCTGAGTTCAATTCCCAGTCAACCACATGGTGGCTCACAACCATCTGTAACAGGGTCTGGTGCCCTCTTCTGGCCTACAGTCATATACACAGACAGAATATTGTATACATAATAAATAAATAAATATTTTTTAAAAAGAAAATATTCTGCTTTTCCAGAGAACTCTACTTTTTTCGCACCAACTCTCAGTAGCCTCAGTGGTCAGCCTTAAGATGGGCATACTAAGCCAGTGCCCAGCTGTGTCGACCCTCAAAACATGTCGACACAAAGCGGAAATACTCCTGTTACTCAGAATATTCCTCCTTTTCATAAGACAAAACCCACAAATCTTAAGTGTGCAACTCAATGAATTGTCACACTGGTACACACTCCTATAACCAATAAGAATTCAAGACACAACATCTTCCTGTCAGGGATGGGGATGTGACTCACTGAGAAAGCACTTGTTTTGCATGTGCATAGTTTTATGTTCAATTTCCAGAAATAACAAACACACACGCACACACAGAGACACTCTTTTTAGGGGTTGTTGAGAGCAGTGAGACCCCAGATCCTGAATTTCTTGTAATCCTCTGGTCTGAGTGCCTACAGCTGCTCTGAGCACGAGCCCTTCAGGAGTTCCTGATGGCAGGAGAATGGTTTCTGGTGGGTTTGGCTGGGGCGTGGCTATCTCTATATAATCTGCCCCTGAACACAATAAAGGGGGCATTCTTGGGGAATTCAAGGGTGACCCGTGTCGCTGTCTCTCTGTCTCTGTGTGAGTCTTTGTGTTTTATAACCTCCTGCCCCTTGCCCGAATCTCGTGAACTGGGTGCCAGCGCACCGAATGCAGACACGGGGCGTGGTGTGTGGAAATTGGAGATCCCAGCTGAGATATTGGGAACTAGGGAACGCTGAGAGTTCGCCCTCAGAAGGTGAGGGTGGATTGGGGTATATGGTTAATCCTGACGTCCTTCGCTCGGTTTGGCAGCATATGGAACTCCAACTGAGAAAGAGGGGTAAACGAACAGGGTTGTCCCCAGCCAGAGGGGACGTATGTATTGGGAAAAGATAGAATGTATATAGCTTAAAAAGATAAATGTGTACAGATGTATGATATGTTGATTGTGTTATCTTTTGTGTTCTGGACTGGAGAAAGACATTTGATTCTAGGAACTGCTAAGAAAGGTATCTTGACTTTAAAATACGTGCTTAAGAATTTGATGCTTTGGAAAAGAGGTTCTGTTTTTGTCTCCACAGACGATGAGAGCCTAAGGATTTATTCAATATTCATGTGGTTTGACTCCCTGAGACCTCCTGAAATGTGGGCAGTGGAGTGTGAGCAGCAGCAGCTCCAAGGCCAAGCGCTGAGGGGCTGCAACGCCAAACCCCAGGACCTGCCTCGAGGACCGGCAAGGCAAGAACAGGCCCGCTTCCAGCGTGGGCCTCAGGGCGCAACTTGCATCTGAGTGCGACTGGAAAATGGCAGTGAATCGCAGTAAATACCCCCAAGAATACAGTATCCCCACTCAGCAGGAAGTAGCCAGACAGACTGACAACGCCCAAATTCCCTAAGTGGGGCCCCTTCAGTGGTTGCAGAGCAGCAAGCCCGCTTCCCTGAGTTCTGCTCCACTTCATGCACCAGTTTGGACCCAGAACGAATGCAGCTGGGGCTAGAAGGCAGCTGGAGCAGAGCTTTGCTAGGTGGCTGTGGTGGAAGGCACATTGCCTCAGCCCACTCGGTGCCTAGCCTGGCGGATGCCACAGCAGTGCCCAAAGTACATGTTACCTGGAGATACTGACCCCTCATCTTCCCCTGCCCCGAATACTTAGGATCAGACACTTTTATAAAAAATTTAGGGGGAAAATGTTGGGAGCAGTGAGACCCCAGATCCTGAATTTCTTGTAATCCCCTGATCTGAGTGCCTACAGCTGCTCTGAGCACGAGACCTTCAGGAGTTCCTGATGGCAGTAGAGTGGTTTCTTGGTGAGTTTGGCTGGGGCATGGCTATCTCTATATAATCTGCCCCTGAACACAAAGGGGGCATTCTTGGGGAATTCAAGGATGACCCGTGTCGCTGTTTCTGTCTGTGTGTGTGTCTGTGTATTATAACCTCCTGCCCCTTGCCTGAAGCTCGGTAACTCGGTAAAAGCGTATCGAACGCAGACACGGGGGCGCGGTGCTTGGAAATTGGAGGTCCCCACCGAGATAGCGGCAAGGGGTCTAAAAAGGTGGCTGAGTCTTTAAGAGGATGCAATTTTCTTCCAGAGAACCCTAGTTTGGTTCCCAGCACCAACACTAGGCTGCTCACAATTACACATAAGTCCAGCTCCAGGGGAACTGACACCAGTTTCTGGTTTTGACAGAAAGGGATTGGGAAGTGAATACTCAGGTATTGTGGTGGAAGAATAAAGTGATATGACTTTTTGAAGGGTAATGTGACAGTAGCTATTAAATTTGTTATATGTGTAACTATTGATGACCTTGTTTGGAATTTATACTATAAAAATATACAATTTCACCAGGATAAGTACATTAAATGCTTCTATGCTAGTAAAGAAAGCGATGAAGTAAAAAATAGGGGGAAAAGGAGAAAGGCAAATGGAAGATAAGGAGACAAATGTTTCTAAATCACTTCTATTATTCAGGGTCCTCTAAAGGAACAGAACTGATAAAAATGAGAGTGCATGTGTATGTACATACATATATAAACAGCATGTATTACACTGATTTACAAGATATAGTCTGGGTAGTTCAAAAATGGTTGTCTCACACTGGAAATGCAGAGACTCTGGTAATTGGTCAGTCTAAAAGGCTGTATGTCTCAGCATTCCCAATCTGTCACTAAAGGCCCAGAGGATTCTTAGTTAGCTGCTGGTCTACACTGGAACCCTGAAGATGCTGATTCAAACATCAAAAATGGAATGTCACAGCAACAGAATGGACAGGCTTGCCAGAGAGAGTAAAGACAAGAAGCATGCAAGAAGCAGAGTTTTCTTCTACATCCTTTTATCTAGGCTGCCTCCAGAAGGTACCACCCACAGTTGGGATGGGTATTTTTGCTTCAAATAAACTGATCAAGAAAGTTGGGATTGGAGAGTTGGGTCAGCAGTTAAGAGTGCTGGCTGCTCTTCTAAAGGACCTGGGTTGGATTCCCAGTGCCCACACAGCGGTTCCAGCTATGGGTAAATCCAGTCCCAGGAGATATTGGGACCTCTTTTGGCCTCTGAAGGCACTGCATATACATACCCTCAGGCAATGCACAAAATAAAAATAAAGTCAAAGTTTTTGTTGTTAAAAAAAAAGTATCAACTGGGTATGATGGTGCACACTTTTGAAACCAGCACTTGGGAGGCAGAGGCAGAGAGAGATCCCTGAGTTTGAGGCAGGTCTGGTCTAAATAGAAAGTTCCAGGGCAGCCAGGTCTACACAGATTGTAAAACCTGTCTTGAAGAGAAACAAAGAAAGGAAGGAGGGAAGGAGGGAAGGAGGGAGGGAAGGAAGGAGGAAGGAAGAAAGGGAGAGGGAGGAAGGAAGGAAGGAAGGAAGGAAGGAAGGAAGGAAGGAGGCCTCTCACAGGAAAGGAATGTCCAACAACTTGCATTTTAATTGCTTCCAGATCCAGTGAAGCTAATAACCAAAGTTAGCCCCTTCAGCACCCAAGACAAGGTATTTGGCTATGAACAAACAACTAGCTACTTGTAATAATAAAGAAGCTGATGGATAGGTTTTAAAAACAAAGCAAGCGTTGAGTATCAGAAGACGGTCCAAGGTTAGCATCCCAATAGCAGAAAAACCATCTGCTGAGAGAACTGCTCAATGCTGGTTCAAGCATTCCCCTGAAGAAGTAAGTGAGATTATTGAATTAATGGTATGACCCAGTGAAATTATGGGTGACTTTCTCTTTTATTTTCCTTTTTTCTTTTTGCTTTCCTGAGACAGTGTCACTCTGTGTAGCCCGGGCTGGCCTCAAATGTGTGATCTTCTTGGTATAGACTAACCATGCTGGGATTATAGGCATGAGCCACAATGCCGATGATATGGTCGAGCCGATGCAAACACAGCAGCCCTACAGGGTATCCTCTTCAATAGTATCGGTGATATTGGATTCATCCTAGCAATAGCCTGATTCTGCACAAATTCCAACTCCTGAGAGCTCCAACAAATCTTCATAGTAGACAACCCAAACATTATTCCTTTAGTAGGCCTCCTCATTGCAGCTACAGGCAAATCAGCACAATTGGGCCTACACCCATGACTCCCATCAGCCATAGAAGGACCAACTCCTGTGTCTGCACTCCTTCACTCAAGCACTATAGTTGTAGGAGTTTTCCTATTAATCCAATTCCACCGCCTCATTTCTAATGACAGTACTATCTTGACAGCTATACTATGCTTAGGCACAGTCACTACTTTATTTACAGCAATCTGTGCACTCACCCAAAATGATATCAAAAATATTGTAGCATTCTCAACATCAAGCCAATTAGGCCTGATAATAGTTACACTAGGTATTAACCAACCTTACCTAGCCTTCTTACATATTTGCACACACGCATTCTTTAAAGCCATACTATTTATATGCTCTGGATCTATTATCCACAGCCTGAATGACGAACAAGACATTCGAAAAATAGGTGGCCTAGCAAAAGCCATACCATTTACATCTCATGTTTAATCATTGGCAGCCTAGCCCTAATGGGAATACCTTTCCTCACAGGCTTCTAGTCAAAAGACTTAATTATTGAAGTCGCCAACACCTGCTACACCAATGCCTGAGACCTTTTAATAACACTGGTAGCCGCCTTAATAACAGCTGTTTACAGCGTACGAATCATATATTTCGTTTTAATAACTAAACCTTGATTTCCTGCCTCAGTTATTAATGAAAACAAGCCATTACTAATTAACTCAATCAAACGCCTAGCCCTGGGAAGTATTATGGCAGGATTCTTCATTTCATATAATATTCCACCTACAACCATCCAAGTAATAACCATACCATGGTACTTAAAAACTACAGCACTAACAATAACTGTTGCAGGATTTACTATCGCAGTAGAACTTAATACTCTAACTAATAATCTTTCACCAACAAAACCCTCATCCACTAACTCATTTTCAATCTCCCTAGGCTACTTCCCAACAATCATACTATTGCTCCCTATAAAAACACTGAACATGAGCTTCAAAACAGCCCTAACTCTTCTAGATCTCATCTGACTAGAAAAGGCTATCCCAAAAATCACTTCCACCTTCCACACCTTCTCCTCTTTAACCCTTAGTAATCAAAAAGGAATAATTAAACTGTACTTGCTTTCATTTCTCATTACACTCCTATCTATCCCAATCTTACTAAGCATTTAATTACCCCAAGTAATTTCAATAATAATAAATACACCCATAAATAAAGTTCAACCAGAAACCACTATCTGCCATGCAGAACAACTATATAAAGCAGCCACCCCAACACCCCCTTCACCTATTAACACCAACCATCACCAACCATCACCATCATAAACTGTGCACCCACCTAAACTCTAACACCATATCCAACCCCTAATAATAATTTGTCACAAATAGTATACCTGTTTCCATAAAAATACTCATTATTAAGACTCCTAGTACCAGTCAACTAGAAACCCACGTCTCAGTATACTCCTCCACAGATATAGCAGTAGTATAACCAAATACAACCAACATCCCTCCTAAGTAAATTAAAAATACTATTAAACCTAAAAAAGACCCCCGAAACCTAACACCGCCAAATAACCTAAATACCCACTAACAATTAAAAATAACCCACCATAAATAGGAGAAGACATCAAAGAAGTGCCTAAAAAACCTAACGAAATCAATACTTAGAAAATAAATAGATCCTGTCGTAATTTCTACACAGACTTTTACTATGACCAATGACATGAAGAATCATCGTTGTTATTCAACTATAGAAACACTTAATGACAATCATCCAAAAAAACCCATTAATTAAAATCATCAATCACTCATTCATTGACCTTACAGCCCCAGTAAACATCTCATCATGATGAAATTTTGGCTCTCTACTGCGCCTATGCTTAACTGGCCAAATCCTCACAGGATTATTCCTATCCATACATTATACATCAGATACATCAACAGCATTCTCATTAGTCACTCACATCTGCCGAGATGTCAACTACGGCTGACTAATCCACTATCTACATGCAGACAGAGCCTCCATATTCTTCATTTGCCTATTCCTCTACATAGGGAGAGGAATTTATTATGGCTCCTATAATATAATCGAAACCTGAAACATAGGAATTTTGCTCCTATTTACCATAATAGCAACAGCATTCATAGGCTACGTTCTCCCAGGAGAGCAAATATGTTTTTGTGGGGCCACAGTAATCACAAATCTATCAGCCATCCACTACGTCGGTACAATCCTGGTGGAATGAATCTGGGGTGTATTTTCAGTAGACAAAGCCACTCTTACATGATTCCTTGCATTCCACTTCATCTTACCTTTCATCATTACAGCCCTCGTATTAGTTCACCTACTGTTCCTCCATGAAACAGGCTCCAAAAACCCATCAGGCCTAAACTCAGATGCAGACAAAATCCCACTCCACCCTTATTACACAATCAAAGATTTTCTAGGCATCCTCCTTCTATTAATAGCTCTCATAATTTTTGTTTTATTTTTCCCAGATATTCTCGGAGACCCTGATAATTACACCCTAGCAAATCCACTTAATACCCCACCACACATTAAACCAGAATGATATTTTGTCTTCGCCTATGCCATCCTTCGATCTATCCCTAACAAATTAGGCAGAGTCCTAGCTCTAATCCTATCAATCCTCATTCTAGCTCTCATACCTTTCCTCCACACCTCAAAACAACGAGGACTTACCTTCTGCCCAGTCACACAAATGATATACTGAATCCTAGTAGCTGACCTTCTTATGCTCACATGAATTGGAGGCCAACCAGTTGAACACCCATTTATCATTATTAGGCAAAAAGCCTCAATCAGCTACTTTGCCATTATTGTAATCTTCATACCTATTGCAGACATAATTGAAAGCAACATTTTAGACCTAGATTAAATGTCCTGATAGTATAAACATTACACTGGTCTTGTAAACCAGAAATGAAAAATTATTTTTCTCAGGACATCAAGAAGGAAGGAATCCTCATCTAATCCTTTCTATTTACATCATTTCCCTAAATTTTGTATAATGAGCATGCACTAATTTCGAGCATTGGGCATAATGATCATACAAAGAGCAGAATTCTTTTTTATTTTTTATGTACATTAGTGTTTTGTCATGGGCATCATGTCTTCAGGAACTGGAGTTAGAAGCAGTTGTGAGCTGCCATGTAGGTTCTGGGAATTGAACCCAGGTCTTGTGGAAAAGCAGTAAGTGCTCTTATCTGCTGAGCTATCTCTCCAGCCCCCCAAAAAGCGGGATTCTGGTATCAATTTTTAAATACTTGGTTTTGGTTGCCTCCCACCCCATCTCCTTAGCTCATATTCCCACTCAAACCCTTCACCTGCAGCATTACCCTTGTACTTTCATATCGCTTCAGTTCTACTGCCCTTCCGACTCCTCTCCCTTAAAGCTTCTGTCTGCCCCTCTAGTGTGCCCCTTCCAAATTCCTAAGCACTACACATAGTCATCTCAAATGTGTATACATATATAAAAATAGAAAATAGTATGTACAGACAAGAAAGAACATGCATTATTTGTCTTTCCGAGCCTTAATATATTTTTCTATATCCATCCACTTTTCTGCAAATTTCATCATTTCATTTTCTTTATGGCTGCATAGAATCCCATTGTACGTTGCACCATATTTTTTTCATCCATCATCAGCTGATGGAAATCTAAACTGATTCCATTCCCTATCTCTTATAACTAGAAAAACAAGAAATGTTAGCAGAAGCATGTAAATACTTTGTGTATATGTCAAGGGGTAATATAGCTCGG
This sequence comes from Arvicola amphibius, assembly GCF_903992535.2. NCBI lineage: Eukaryota > Metazoa > Chordata > Mammalia > Rodentia > Cricetidae > Arvicola > Arvicola amphibius. Next base: position 15,690,002 of record NC_052065.1, on the reverse strand, counting down.
CAAAATGGTGATTCTATTTTTATTTTTTAGACACTTGCCCTTTGATTTCCATAGTGAAGAACCAGTTTACATCCCCACTATCAGCTCTTCTTTCCCCACTCCCTGAACCACATTGGTTTGCTGTTTGTTTTCCTGATTTTAGTCATTTTTACCGGGGTGAGGTGGGATATCAATTTGCATTTGCCTGATGACTAAAGACCTTGAACACTTTTAAAAGTGTTAATTGGTGAGCTTAATGGTGGTGACAATCCCAGCACTCAAAACACAGAGGCAAGTGGACTTCTGTGAGTTTGAGACCAGTCTTGTCCACAGAGCAAGTTCAGCGAAACCCTGTCTCAAAAGTCCCCTCAATACACACATACACACACACACACACACACACACTTTTGTATTTGTTCTTCTGACAACTCTCTGTTCAGTTCCATGTCAGTTTTGATTGGGCTGTTTGCTTTCTTGATATTCAGTTTTATGAATTCTTTGTACAGTCTGAATATTCATGCTCTATCAGATATACAGCTGGCAAATATTTTCTCACATTTTGTAAACTGTCTCTTCACTTAATTAACTGTCTCCTCTGTGGTTCAGAAGTTTTATAATTTCATAAGGTTTCATTTGTTTTTGATTGTTCATTTCATTTTGTTTCGAGATTTATTTATGTATTTTGTTTTTATGAGTGCTCTATTTGCATGTGTGCCTACATGACATCAGACAGAGAGCATCAGACAGAAGAGGGTATCAGACTCCGTAATAGATGTTTATGAGCCACCATGTGGGTACTGGGAATTGATCTCAGGATCTCTGGAAAAGCATCCAGTACCCTTAACCTCTGAGCCATCTTTCCTTCTAGAGGTTTTATTTGTTAATTGTTGGCACTATTTCCTGAGCAATTAAATTTCTATTCAGAAAGGTCTACCATATGTCTAGATCTTGAAGAGTTTTCTCTACTTTTTCTCTCACACAGTCACAGTTTCAAGTCTTATGTTAAGATGTTTGGTCAATTTGTAATTGATTTTGTAAATTTTAGTAATAAAAATAATAGATAATATTTTATCGGTATATAATGAACATGTATTCTTTTATATCATGTTCATTTATGTTCTTACATTAGTCCACATGATGGCATCATAGGCCCATCATATAAAGTAGAAACAAAATAATGACAATTTCAATTATTTTACATACATAAAGTATTCTTCCATAACTTATTCAACTATTCAGTACAGATTTAAACAGAGAATTCTCAACAGAAGAATCTCCAATGACCAAGATATACTTAAATTGTTCAAAATTCTTTAGCTATCAGGGAAATGCAAATCAAAACAACTCTGAGATACCATCTTACACCTCTCAGAATGGCTAAGATTAAAAATGCTAACAACAGCCTATATTGGAGAGGATATGGAGTAAGGGGAACAATCCTCCATTGCTGGTGGGAGTGTAAACTTGTACAGCCACTTTGGAAATCAGTATGGCAGTTTCTCAGAAAACTGGGAATCAATCTACTTCAAGACCCAGTGATACCACTCTTGAGCATGTACCCAAAGGGTGCTCAATAATACCATAAGGACACTTGCTCACCTATGTTCTTAGCAGTATTATTTATAATAGCCAGAACCTGGATATAACCTAGATATCCCTCAACCAAAGAATAGATAAATAAAATATAGTACAGCTACACAATGGAATTACTCAGAGGTATAAAACAATGCCATCATGAAATTTTCAGGCAAATGGATGGAACTCAAAAAAAATCATCCTTAGTAAGGTAGCCCAAACCCAGAAAAACAAACACTGTATGTACTCACTTATAAGTGGATATTAAGTGTAAAGCAAAGGATAAGCAGGCTACAACCCAGAAAAGCTAGATAACAAGGAGGACCCAAAGAGGGATGCATGGATCTCCCTGGGAAGAGAAAATAGATGATTATCTCCTGGGTAAACTGGAAGCAAGGGGGTAGGCGAGAGGGGATGGGAGGATGGGGGCATGAGGGATCAGGATGGTCTAGTTGAGGGCAGGATAGAGAAAGAAAGTAATGAAAGATATCTTTTTAAAATTGTTTTTATTGAGCTATATTTTTTCTCTGCTCTCCTCTCTTCCTCTTCCCTCCCCTTCTACCCTCTCCCATGATCCCCATGCTCCCAATTTACTCAGGAGATCTTGTCTCTTTCTACTTTCCATGTAGATTAGATCCATGTATGTCTCTCTTAGGGTTCTAAAAGAGATATCTTGATAGAGGGGGCATTACAGTGTTATGGAGAAACCTGGTGCCTGGGAAACTCTCAGGAACCCACAGGGATGACCCCCAGCTAAGACAACTAGCAATAGTGGAGAGGGTGTCTGAACTGTCCCTCTCCTGTAATTAGATTGATGACCACCCTAATTTTCATCATAGAACCTTCATCCAGTAACTGGTAGAAGCAGATGCAGAGATCCACAGCTAAGCACTGGGACAAGATCTGGGAGTTTAGTTGATGAGAGTTTAGAAAGATTATATGAGCAAGGTGGGTCAAGATCATGATGGGGAGCAAACAGAGATGGCTGATATGAGCTTGTGGGAGCTCACGGACTCTGGTCCAACAGCTAAGAATCCAACATGGTACTGACCTAGGCCCTCTGCATCTGGGTGACAGTTGTGTAGCTTGGTCTTTTGTGGAGCCCCTAACAGTGGAACCAGGACCTGTCCCTGACATATGAGCTGGCTCTTTGGAACCTGTTCCCTATGGTGGAATGCCTTACTCAGTCTTGATACAAAAGGAAAAAGCTTAGTCCTGTCTCAACTTGATATGACATGCTTTGTTGATTCTCATGGAAGGCTTTACCCCCTCTGAAAGTAGATGAAGGAGGAGTAGATGGGGGAGTAAAGGGGAGAAAGTGGGAGGACAGTAGGGAGAGCAACTGGTTAATACATAAAATAGATGGATGGATGGATAGATAGATTAGAGAGAGAGAGAGAGAGAGAGAGAGAGAGAGAGAGAGAGAGAGAGAGAGAGAGAGAGAGAGAGAGAGAGATAGTAGATAAATACTTTTTAAGGCCTCTAAAAATATTTTCAATGTGTCCACAAGATGGCAGAAGAAGCAAATTTAATGGTAGTAGGGACAAACTAAAAGAAAAAAGAAAAATTCAGTTAGTCTGCCTTCATAAAGCATTCTTCCATTTGGCCATCAGGTGGCAGAACAGCATCAAATACAGCATCAGTTGTTTTTCTTAAAGTATTTGGAGTAAAACTGGGCACTGCTATTAATTGATGAGTTCATTTTGACACAGACTGCTCATTAGATAGTTTTGTTCTCATGAGATGACTATAACTGTTCATTGTAAACAAGGTACAGACTTAAACACAAATGTGGCAAGACTCAGCTGTAGTCAAGTTCTATAACCTGATCAGTTTATCTTCATGCATGTGATGCACAAAAGAATAGAAGCTACATCTTTCCAAAACAAGATGTCTCCCCATGCCATTGTTTTCTAATGTTTTTTTATATCCAATGTATCAATTCTTTGTTATGGTGATTTTTGAAGGGTGCAGGATGTTTCTTCAATCTGTGGATTTACTATAATGTGTTTAACTGGGTTACATTACAATTTCAGCTTTTTAACTGACTTTATAGAAGAGTTCCCATATACAAGCTATAGAGATAAAAATAATGCAATCATTACAATCACTGGCTTGACCAATATACAAACTTGATACATGCTAAACTTTTGCCTTCTTCACTTCTAACACTCACAAATACTATCCTCAAACTCCGTACAGTAAAGGATGTACTTGAGATGCAAAGATGGCTCATCTGTTAAGAGCACTGGCTGCTCTTCCAAATGACCTAGGTTCAATTCTCAGCACCAGCATGGTGGCTCACAACCATCTATCTTTCCAGTTTCAGGGAACCTGACACCTTCTTTTTGACCTCCATGACACCAGACATGCACATGGTACACATGGTACATGAAGGCAAAAGATCCATATACATAAAATAAAGTAAAAATTTAAAAATAACACTTAAGCTGATCTTCCTATCTTCACCTCCAGAGTTCTGGGAATATAGATGTGTGTCACTGGGGATGGCCAGGGCTTTGTGCATGCTAGGAAAGTACACTAGCAACTGAGCTACATTCCCTAGCCTCTGCTTCAAATATTTTTAAGAAGTAATAGATTTCAGGTACAACTGAAAGATTTTTATGTCCCATTCATCATACTTAAAGAAATTTTTAGCAGGGCATAGTATTGTATTCCTTTAGTCCCAGCACTCAGGAGGTAGGTGCATCTCTGAATTCAAGACCAGCCCAGTCTACAGAGCTAGTTCCAAGACAACCATAGCTACACACAAAAAACCCTGGCTTAAAAACAATAACAACAATGACAATAATAATAATAATAATAATAGTAATAGAAAAGAAAGAAACTTTTATTCCAAAATTATTTCAGTTTTTTTATTCTTGGTCTCAGTGTTTAACAAAAAAATGTTCTGTATACTTTAAAAATGTAATTTTATTTTGTTTTTGTTTTTGTTTTTCGAGTCAGGGTTTCTCTGTGTAACAGCTCTTGCTGTTCTGGAACTAGCTCTTGTAGACTAGTCTGGCCTCAAACTCACAAAGATCTGCCTGTCTCTGCCTCCCAAGTAATGGGATTAAAGTTGTGCACCACAATTGCCTGCCTTAAAAATACAGTTTTAATGTATTTGTCGTGATTACAGATTTGCACATTTCGGTATAGTCTCAACTAATTTAAGTGCATTAAGACGTTATATATCAGTAAAATGTGTTTTATTAACACATTTCCCTGCTGACAAAGCACATTATTTCTAATCCTTGGGAATCTGGGCTCTGGAGACAGGAAAGTGTGGATGAGGAGTCAGGCTAATGTGGATCAGGAGTCTCCCTAGAGAGACAGCCCTGGCAAAGTAAAGCTTTCCAGAAGAGGTAGGCTGACTGAAAACTGGCAGCCTCTTCAGACTTGAAATAGCACTGCACTGAGTCCTTGATTCCTGCATTGTGCAAGATAGCTCGCAGTGGCTCAGTATCCCAGTGCCTCCTATCACGCAGGCTGCCAATCTGGACTAAGAGTCAGGGATTTAAAGCAGGGATTTAAGGATTTGAGGTTCAGTGTTGTATGCTTAGCCAGCAAAATTTTATCTTGTGTATTTCCCCTCAACCCCCACTCCCCCCGCAATGTATTGAGGATGAAACCCAGGCCCCTTGTGAGTAAACATTCTAGGCAAAAAGCTACACCCTATTTTTTGTTGTTGTGGTGGTAGTGGTTTTTGGTTTTTTGGTGTGTGTGTGTGTGTGTGTGTGTGTGTGATTTTTTTTTTTTAATTTCGGATATAAATCACATCGCTATAGAAAAGCATATGGAACTGTACAAACCATACAATTTAAGTACAATTTACTAAACTTTGCCTGTAATCCCAGAGGCAGGGTGGGACTGGCACAGCCATTTTGGGACATTTGGCTAGACCCTGTATCAAAAAGCCAAATAAAGCCAAAAAGGAGCAGAAAACGTGGAGGGGAGGGCGGGTAGGTCCGCAGGGACGCAAGAATTTATAGAAGTATGGGATGATTGGGTTCAATACCAAAGCAGTTTACAGCAGGCAAGATTCAAACCCTCCGGTCCTGCAGGGGAGCAGAGGATTATTAGATGGCAATTTTCTCCGTTTTTTCCCAGAGTTAGCAGGCCATTTGGGTGCTCTGAGCAAAGGGCGCCCAGAGGCTTTGTGTCTGGCTGATTGGATAAGAAACCAGCCTTGAGAGTAGAAGATAGTGGCCTCATAAAGATAGGAAAACCGGTTCCTCCCTGGGGGCATCCTGGGGTCCTAAAACCTTTTTTCCCCTCCAGGGAGCCCTTGGCTCATCTGGCAGAGTTAACAAACCAGGAAGCTTTTAGACTCTGACTGGGAGGTAGGCAGTGGCATTCCAAGCAATGAGTCGGTTCCCTGCGGGGCTAGTGGGCCTGATAAATACTCAATGTCCTAATTGATGGTTCTTTTCCTGTGTCGCAACTGCAACCGCAGCTGCAGGCAAACACCTGGCCCTCCTGGTTGCGGCCTGTGGAATTGGGGTATCAGGCATAGGTCCTGGAGGTTGGTCTGGTTTTTTGCAGTGAACAACAAAGTATCTGTAGTGGATCTCTGACCAGGGCTTTGGGATCCTAGGTCAAGACAGGTTCAGGATACTGGGACAAACTACCACGTTAGCGACAGAAGTGGAAAATCTCAGCCCCTTCACTGTGTCTAACTTCCCAGACTGAGCAAAAGTAGGCTTTGGTGAAGGGACAAAGCCAGCTTCAAAGTCTCAACACACTCAACTCTCAACAGTATGTTGCCAAAGAGGATAGTGGTTGTGACTGCTGGAGAGAAGGGTGAGGACATATCGGTGGAACAGTACAAAGTTTCAGTTAGGTCACAAGAAAACACACTGGAGACCAAGTATCTAGTAGGGTGACAGTAAGTAACAGTGTTTTACTGTGTATTTTGAAATTGGCTAAGAGGGTAGATCCTCATTCCACAAGGAAACACAGTATTTAACAAGCCTGATTGTAGTGATTATTTCATATTTATGTTTATTAAGTCTCCAAACTATGTATCATAAATACAGAGCAAACTAATTTAATTCATAAAGAGTTTAATAGTTGTGTGGTGGTACACACCAGTAATCCCAGCACATGGGAGGCTGAGGTTGGAGGATTATTGGAAATCTAGGCTAGCCTGAGTACTAGAGTAAGAGCCTGTCTCAATAATAAATATTAATAATAATAAATCTTCCAAGACTTATTTTTCTTTTACATTGGGGATTTATATGAAAAATAGTAAAGGTCAGTCTATTGCTGAAGGAGGACTAAAAAATCTTCAGTATCTTAAAGTACAAAGTCCAAATGCCTTTGAGGTGACCGTTACAGATCACTGACTGCCTGCCGTCCTTGCAGACTGCCGTTCAGGGATTCCAATTCCATGTTGTTTTTCTCAGTGTCTGAGGATGCTGTCCCTGTCTCCAGGTCAACGAGGTGGAGCCTCTGTGTTATTCTTTTGGTCCCTGCCCACTCCCAGCGACCTCTGATCTCTTGGAGTCATCCTGAATTCTTTTCTCTTCCCTCTCTCTCTTCTTACTGTCCCTTCGTGTGTGCACATGTGCCTTTTCTCCCCCCGCCCCCTCCCTCCCTCCCTCTCTCCCTCCCCCCCTCCCTCTCTCTCTCCCTCCCTCTCTCCCTCCCTCCCTCCCTCCCTCCCTCCCTCCCTCCCTCCCTCCCTCCCTCCCTCTCTCCCTCTCTCCCTCTCTCCCTCTCTCCCTCTCTCCCTCTCTCCCTCTCTCCCTCTCTCCCTCTCTCCCTCTCTCTCTCTCTCTCTCTCTCTCTCTCTCTCTCTCTCTCTCATTTAATAAAGCTTTATGCCTATTTTCTGTGTCTGTGCCGTTAACCTGCCACCGCCGCTGTTAACCTGCCGCTGCTGCCTCCAGTTCACGTGTGCTCACCCGCTGCCTTGGTCACACATGTTTCACGAGTCTCTGCGCAGCTACGCCAGCCCGCCACCATCCGCTACCGCCCAGGGATCTTGCAGGGACCCACAACCGTCTCTGCTGGGCTGGCAGCTGCGCTGCTAACATTTTTTAAGAACAAAACTCTGTGCCTGAGGATCATTGACTAAGAGGAGATAAGAATTTAAATTGTTTTATGCACCATTGACAACATTTGTGGATAGCAGCTCCCAAGCAAAAACAGGGCTACCAAATACATCCAGGTGCCCCAGACTTTGGTCACAACTATCAGTCCTCAAGAGCCAGCATATTTTTTTCCTTAGGCAGCTACAAAGCTGTTTAATGCTATTGAATAATCATGTTTTCCATGTGCTTTATAAATACTATTTTTTTTACCATGCCCTAACTTTAGTCTATTCCTATTTCCCTATCCACTCATTAATGCTTCAGTAATGCACTTTGAATGTTACACTAACGTATAGGACATTTTTATATATAATAGAGTACTTTGTCTCCAACTACTAATTTTTAAAATGTTTTCTGACTTTTTTCCTTCAGTCCTTTTCATATCATCCTTAAGGTATCTTTTGTACTATAACAACAGTTACATTGAAGTTGACCTTGTGGAAGTTAATTTGGGGATTTCTTATTTGAACTCTTCTGTTTCTTTAAGACTCCTTCATATCTTCTAGTAGTGTTCTGGGCTTTTTATTATTTGTTTTATTTATTTTGAGGGGAGAGGGCATCATTTTTTTAGATATTAAAGTGATTTTTTTTCTCTTAAAGCATTTACTTTATTTTACAATTTTACTGCGGGGTGAGAATTTTGGCTCATTCTTTACTGCAGGGGGAGGATTTTTGCTCATTCTACAGCAGGCATGTAGATATTCAATGACAAGTAGAAGGACTTGGTTTTCTCCTTCCACTACGCGTGTTCTAGGGAACCCAGATACTCCGCTTTTGGGACAAGTGCTTTTATCCTCTGAGCCATCTCATTGACTCTCCCTGTTTTCTCCCTCAGAATGTATTGAATATGTGCTGAAGCTTCTCAGTTTTTTTGTTTTTTTAATGTCTTCTGAGCTTCCATTTCCCCCCACTTTCATTAATGGAAAGTTTTACAAGTCTGCTTTTCTGGTTCACAAGTTTTCTCTTCAGCTCTCTAATCCATTCATTGCATTTGTCTCCATGATATAGCTGGTGCCACATCCAAGAAGTTTGTTTTGTCCTTAATAAATTTCTCTCTACTGTCTTCTTTTGGTCACTTGCTATTTTCTTACAGTTTCTGTTCCTTCTTTTGTCTGTGTAAACATTTTCAACCATTGATTTGATGATTTGTCTCTGGCAGTTTTACAGTCCCAATATATTTTTTAAATTTTTTATGTTTCCTATTTTCCTGTGTTATCCTATTTTTTAAGCCAGGGTCTTGCTGTGTAGCTTCCTACCGAAAATCTCGCTGCCTCATCCTCCTTCTTTCTAGTACTGGGATTACAGGTGACTGACAAGACACGCGGTTATGGGCCTACTTTCCAGACCTCAAATCCTCAAGGATGTAGGATCTGTTGCCTTCCCCTACTTGCAGAAATTTTCTCTATTTTAGCAGGCTGATTTTTCTTGGATTATGGACGAATACTGTACAGTAGTTAAGCTCTGCTTCCACCAGAGCAACCAAGTTTTCCCACCAATGTCTCACCTTGAAATTTTCATGCCCCAGGGACAGTGCACATTGTCAGTGTACAACTGTATCCGAGGAGCTTGAGGTTTTCATGTTCTCATAGCATTGTTTCAGTCTCTCTCCCTTGCACTGGGTGTCCACAGATGCCTGTCTGCAAGGAGGAGACATTCATCTTGTCTTCCATTTCATGAAACTGGTAGTCTTGCCTGGGTCCTAGCCTTTGGCAAGTTCAGTGTTTTATTCCTAAGCAGGTATTGAAACTGCAACCCTTGATAAGGAGTGCCCATAACTGAAGAAAGTGATCTTTCTAGTGGTCTATGTATCTAATATTTTTTATTGTATTTTAGAAAGCATTGTCGATTTGTTTGGAGAAAAATGGGGAACTTGGGATGCATTACTTCCATCTGCCCAAGTTGGAGTCTGTTTTCAATTTTTCAATACTATAAATAATTCTATGATGAATATCTACACCCATTAATCTTAATGCTCGTCTCTAGTTATTTTTTTTGGATAAATGCCTAGAAATCGTCAAAGAGTAAGACAAATTTTAAGGTGTTTTACATATATTTTTTCCATTGCCAGTCCTAAAGAATGCATCACTTCACATTCCCTGAGAATTCCTGTTTTCCTGTGCCCTTGCCAATATTTGAAAGTTTTAAAATATATTTGCCACTTGATTAGATTTTTAAAAGATACAGCATGAAACAATATTTTAAAACATTTAAAGCTGCTTAGAAAAAGATCAAAAGAAGAATAAGATTTTGTGGTATGTAGAAATTATATGATGTTTAAATTTCAGCAGGAACAAAGACAGCTTTACTAGAGTACAACCATATTCATTTGTTTACATATTATCTATGACTGCTTTCCAATTACAATGGCAGAGGAGACTTATTTCAACAAAGACCCTTAGTCTACCATGTAAAATATTTGCTATCTGGCCATTTGCTAAGGTATCTTGCTAACCCCCTCTTTTGATAAATATAAGCTTATACACCACTTGTGATATGATTGGGAGAATCATTACCCTCATGGATACAGAATGAATTACAAGAACACCCAGTGATGCAAAGGAATTTCACAAAAATAAAGTTGAGAAAAAAGAAGCTGGATATAAGAACAGAAACTGAGTGTGGTGACACATACCTATGATCTCAGCACTTGGAAAGTTGAGGCAGGGGAAGCTGGAGAGATGGCTCAGCAGTTAAGAGCATTGCCTGCTCTTCCAAACGTCCTGAGTTCAATTCCCAGCAACCACATGGTGGCTCACAGCCATCTGTAATGAGATCTGGTGCCCTCTTCTGGCCTGTAGACATACAGACAGAATATTGTATACATAATAAATAAACACATATTTTTAAAAAGGCAAAAAAGAAAGTTGAGGCAGGAAGATGTGGAGAGTTGAAGTCACCTGGGCCACAGAGTGGAATTCTGTCTCACTCCCCAGCACCCATCACTAAGTGCTGGCGTGACTTAGGTAATCATTGGAGAAAGAGAAATGTTTGGAAGAGGCAATGGATAATTCCTAACCTTTAATCTCAGCACTTGGGAAGAGATCTCTGTGAGTTCAAGGCCAGCCTGATCTACAGAGTGAGTTCCAGGACAGGCTCCAAAGCTACAGAGAAACCATGTCTCAAAAAATCAAAAAAATAGATAGATGAATGGACAGACAGACAGACAGACAGACAGACAGACAGATAGATAGATAGACAGATAGATAGATAGATGAAGAAAGGAAATAGAGTCTACCTCAATAAAAGGAACCAGAAACCATTTATGGACTTCTTTAATCCACTCACTTCTTCTACAGTGGCTGGAGAGTTAGCTGTAACCCCCAAGATGAAAGGATGTTAGTGGGCTATGGCATCCAGGATTCTCATCCTATTCTACAGCATGGGAGACTTCTGCTGGACTGCTAAAGTAACTTGCTTATGTTCTCATCACAGACACACATAATCCAATAATTTTTGGAGGCAATTTACTGAAGTAACCAAATTGTAGATTGTCAGCTTTTCATTTAAAACCAATAGATAAGGTTTGGAGAGATGGCTCAGCTGTTAAGAGCACTAGCTGCTTTTCCAGAGGACAAAGGTTCCATTCCCAGCCCCCACACAGTGTCTCATGACCATCTGCAATTCTAGACCCAGGGCTGACATTCTCTTGACTTCCTCAGGCTCAAGGCATGTGCATGATACACACACACACACACACACACACACACACACACACACACATACATGTAGACCAAATACTCATGACATAAAATAATAAATAAAATTTAAAAATCAAAACAAATAAATGCTACTCCTTACCCTGTTGAGCTTAAAACTCAAACAGCACATCACTGGAATAGCAGTGATGGTTACCTGCATTTGTCCAGATTGATCCTTCTTGAACTACAATGTACAGAGGAATCACTTGAGGATCTTGCTGAAAAGTAGATTAAGATTTGGAAGGAGTGGGGTGTGAGTTGAGCTGAGACACGCTGTTTCTAATGTTGTTGCTAAAGGTGCCTCTTTGTGGACCACAGAGGAAAGGTGTCTCACACTATTGTTGGGCCAATAGGAACACAATGGTATTCAATCAGTGTTCTCTAACCTCCAAAGCCCATACTGACTACAGAAAAGAGCTATTTAGAACCTCCATCAACACTTCCTTGTTATAGAGCTAAACTGGTACTGTATTGAGAGTATAATTCAAGTGGTTAATAATGAAGACATCGTTTCTTCACTTGAGGGTCAACTCCCCCCCCCACATATAAACATGCATGCACACACACACACACATATATATATCTATATCTATATATAGATATATATACTAGTTTGTAAGTAAAAGAGAACGTGACAGAGAAAGAAAATTAGATTCAGATTGTGCAAAAACAGAAACGCAAGTACCTGAGGAGGAATGCAACTTGCTTCATATTAGATCTTATCAGCTCTAAGCAGGCTCTGGAGAGCCTACATTCCTACATTGGGGTGGAATTATCTAGCAAAGACACATTTGTGAACTTTTTAGGTAGGCATATTAATTTGGAGATTGCACAGCCCTTCTAAAGTTTCTGTGTACAAAAAGATTTGGTTCAGTTTTATAAATTTAATAATTTATTTAAATTAAAATTTTAACTATATCCTTTTCCTTAACATTAAAAATTCAGTGTGGAGTTGAACTCTCTCTCTCTCTCTCTCTCTCTTTCTCTCTCTCTCTCTCTCTCTCTCTCTCTCTCTCTCTCTCTCTCTCTCTCTCTGTCTACTACTTCCCTCACTCTCCCTTTCCCTTCTTCTCTGCACATCTCCTCTCTCTTTTCCTCTCCTCTCTCTCTTTCCTCTCCTCTCTCTCTTTTCCTCTCCTCTCTCTCTTTTCACACATAGCCCAAGCTGGACTCCAGCTCCATAAGCAACTGAGAATGACCTTGAACTGCTGCTAATCCTCTTGGCTCTGTCTCCAGAGTGCTGGGATTACAGGTATATGCACCCACAACTGATTTATCAGGCGCTGGACACTGAATGTAGGGTTTTATGCATCCCAGACCAGCATACTATCAAGTGAACTACATTCTCAGGGCCAGTTCCTTTCTTAATCACTTTGGTTATCTCCATTAACAAATACATTCGCAAGTACACCAATCACTCATTCAAATCTTACCAAATATTCATGGTAAATAGTTTCTAAGATTTATTTATTCATTTTATCTATATGAGCACTCTGTCTTCGTGTATATCAAAAGACAGAAATAAGATTCCTTTGCAGATGGCTGTGAGCCACAATGTTTGTGCTGGGAACTGAACTCAGGACCTCTGCAAGCACAGCCAGGGCTCTTAACCATTGAGCCCTGTCTCCAGCCCTACACTGTGAATCTTCTCTTAAAATGTTTAAATACAGTATAAAACTTCATTTTCATTTAAATCACTAGTTTCATTCATTCATTCATATTGTTTTTAGATATAGATTATCTTACTCTGTATCTCAGGCCAGCCTGGCAGTCACTGTCCAGTCCAAACTGGCTTCAAATTCACAATGATCCTCCTTATCAGCTACCAAAGACTGGAAATACACGTATGAGTCACCATGTCTGGCTTTAAAATCACTAAGATCACTCAGTTATTTATGTCATTGTAATTTCCAAAGCTCAAACATTCTTTTGAATTTTATGAATATATTTAACATCTCATACATTTAGCTCTCTGTATCCACATGTATTCAACTAACTATATTTAAAAACTGCATCTGGGATGAATATGTACTGACTTTGTTTATTTGTAACTATGTTCTAAACAATTTAGTCGAACAACTCCTTATATAACATTGCACTAGATATTATACACCATCTAGAGATTTTTTAAAGTATATGGAATGCTTTTTGTAGATTAACACATCCTTTTATTGAATGGACTTGAGTATCCTCAGAGTTTGCTACCACTGAGGATCCCAGAACTGATATCCTATGGATTCAGGGGAAAATTGTATACACAAATGTCTTCCATATCCCAAGTATGTGTCCTACAGTTTTGATTCTTTTAATAGACCCTGTATATTTCTGAAGTCTTCCTGGAGCTGAATGGTACACTTTTTGTACATGGCAGTTTTTCTCCTAGTAACTGAGACTGCATACACATTCAAGATTTATGCCTGACTCCAACTATATTCTTGTCAATGCCCCTAATGGGATACTTAACCCATTAATAAATGCAATGTCCATGATTCTATAACATATGAGAGGTCATCTCAAGGCCGCTGACCTTAAGTTTTAAATTATAGACATTATTGATTCTCCCAAGCACATGTGGGCATTTGTAGGGCCCCCAGCATTGATCACCTGATTGGATTCTGCATTCTTTTGGTTCTCAAGATACGTATTTTTCCCTCTAGCTGTAAAGACCTTTGCACTTAAAGGAATCCTATGATAGATAAGTGTCCTTTCTATCTGCCCCTAAAGACCTGTGGAATCCATGGAATCTTTCTAAAGCTTTGATCAGATTTGAGTTGGGGGAGCAGGATTGCTTCATAGGCTATGGTGTTTGTTTTCTTCCCTGGAGGAACAGTATGTCTGGTGTCTCTGGCTTTGTGATGTTAACAGAAGCATGTATTATTCTGGATTTTTAAAGTAATATTTAGTTTTAGCTATCTCACATGTTTTTTTCTCTGAGCTGTGGTAACAGATTTTGAGGTAATTTTGACCAAATATGATGTAAATGATTAACAAGTTCATACTTTATTCACCCAGAAAATATATCTTGATTTTCTGCTCCTTTTACTTGCATAATGGAGATTAACACCTACCCTTACTTTCTATTGCTACTTATCCAGGCCTTCCCAACACTGGTGCTGTTGATATTTGGAGGTAGCTAAGGTTTTGCTTTCTCAAGTTGCTATAAGGGTTAGCAGCTTCCAATTTGTGGCTCCTATCTGCCAGTTTTCTACTAATGTTGCTTGCCAGTTCCAAGTTTCCTGAAATTGTCCAGTGTCTCTGATAGGCAAATCCACTGCCTTAGTCTAGTTGAGGATAGGAAATATAAACAGAAATCTAAATTTGATAGATATTACCATGGAAAATTTTATGGGTGGTGAGTGAAAGGCAACAGACAGATATTAGTGTCTTTTTTGCTGTTATAATGATAGATGATAGACACAGAACCTTACAAAACACCCATGGATTTTTCACAGTTCAAGCAGCTGGAAGTCTAAGATCAAATGCAAAGGTCATGGTTGTGGATCTGGTAAGGGCTCTTTCCCAGGCTGCAAACTTCCAACTTCTGATTGTATCCTTACATGATAGAGAGGAAACCAACTAGTTCCCTGGTCTCTTATAATAAGGGCAACTCTAATCCTATTTTTGGGGAACTTTATTTCCATGATTTAGTTACTCTAAAAGCACTCACTTCTTAGTAACATCACATTGGACTTAAATAATTCAGTGAGTTAATTTGGGGGGATATAAACATTACATCTGTGACACTGTTTAAGCAAAAGTGTCTTCAAGAAAATAGTATTCAAGTTCTGATCTAGTTCAGGATTGGAAAATGTTTGCCATAAACGATCGTCAACTATTTACTATTTTCAACTTTAGGGTCTATAATTTCTCGGTTGTAACTTCTAAACTCTGCCACTCTATCCTGGAATCAAACTCAATCTGCAAAAGAATGGACATGGCCACATTCCATTAAAACTTTATTTCTAAAACAATAAATTTGGTCTGTGGACCATCTTGATATATTCTAAAGGTTTAATGGAAGTCATCCAGACAAAAAGAAATGGGATACCTTGTTTTTACTATCTTATAGACTCCAAAGCAATTTTTTTATTTCTTATTGTACAATCAGTTAAAATAGACCTATCATACATTCCCCTTTCTCTGGATTCAGGATCTCATTTGGGTTTTACTTTTTGGCAATACCAAAAAATATATGGCTACGTTCTTCCATAAAAAATGTATCATGTGTTGTTTTATTTCTTTTTGTAATACTAGCAACATTGTTGTCCAAAGTTGGGGGTCTAGTCAATGTGTGGAAGTTGTAGTCTTTTATTCTAATTCTGTCACTCCTTCAGGATTTCTGGAATGCTTCCATAGAAAAACACTTTCCTCTCCTACAGGTCGGATAGCCAGAGTTCCAGAGTAAATCTGAACTTTGAGCAGCATGTGACAAGAGCATATGGCTTGCCTCTGCTCTCCACAGACTGTTGACGGATACAGTTTATGGAATGCTTTTGTGGAGTCATGCATGCCATAGCTGGGGGTTCTGGCTTTGGAATGAGTTCTAGATATAATCATGGTGGGTTTCTGTTTCTTAGGATTTCCTGGCAATCTCTACTAAAGTAACAACAGGGACCTGGGGACAAATTTCTAGGTACATTCCTTTCCTAGGGCTATCGTAACAAAGTCACACACTGGGCAATTTCAAATAGCAGGAATTTCTTTTCCCATAGCTCTAGAGGCTAGAATTGCTATCAAGGTTTGAGAAGGGTGGCTGTACTCTAAAGACACTTGAAAGAATATGTTTCAGATCTCTCTCTTAGCTTCTGCGTGCTTACCAAAAAATTTTGGTGTCCTTTTTTCCCGTGGCTGCATTGTTCTAATTTCTACTTCCATTTCCAATTAATTCCTGGGTGTCTACCTCTCTCTCCTTCCTATGAAGTTACCAGTCACATTGGGGTGAGGAGGACTGGCCCAACCTATGGTATTATGCCCTGAACTTAATTGATTATATCTCAAGGATCTGATTTCCAAATAAAGCCACACCCTCAGGAACCAGTGAATGGGACCTAAACACATCTTTTTCTCCAGCATATATTAATTATATATAATTGGCTTTAATTATATTAATGAAATTCTCATGCATGTATATAATATATTTTTATCACATTTACACTACTCCCCCATTACCCAGTCTTTTCTCTCTCCCATACCCACAGTCAATACATCTTTTCTTAAGAAAAGGGATGCAGTTCTAACTCTAGGGAACCCAGGGAATCAAGCCCATGGGAGTGCTTTCTACCACTGGGGAGGATAGTGGGTTGGTAAAGGATGTTTGAGGAGAAAGGGATTTTACTTGCTGCAATTGGGCTGGTTTCTTCAATGAATTTCCTCCACTATTACTGAAAATTGTTATCTCTTTGTAATTTTGAAAGGACACAGAAATCAAATCTCATGGGTTGTTACCTGTATGGTCATCCAGAATCCTGTGTTTTGAAATAGTACTCATATGATTGTTTTTTTGAAATGGGATATTGCTATGTAGCCTGGACAAGACCTGAATTCATGGTCCTCCTATCTTCCTGAATGCTGGGGATACAGGTGTGCAGGACTTTACTTGACCAGTGCTTATTATAATGTTCTACTATTTCTATCATGAATTTTTTTTCAGATTTTCTGAACAAAGGGTTAAATGTGTTTTCATTTTACATTGCAAACTGCAAACCACAAATTATATAGCAGATCCCGGGTTGGGAGGGATATCAGGCCAGGGAGATACACTTGGGGAAAAGCTAAAATCAAGCTTTGCTTATAGTCTGTTTGGCTGGCAGCTGACTTTTTATCCATTTCTACTTCCTGCCTGGGAAGCCAGGCTGAATTTCACAGCGACATAACGTAAAGCTGAGTCACAAACAGATCCAAGCTCTTAAACCTGCTCATCAAGCTGAGCAAGTGTGAAAGTGGCTTGTGATTACACTTCGCTTAATGACTGCTGTAGGGCCTGGCACCTCTTAAATGGTAAACAAACCCTTATTGATTACGGGGTGAAGTGAGGAAAACACTACCCAGATGGCTCTTTGAGTCAATATTGTAGTATAAATGTTATCAAGAATGGCATGCATTCGTAAGTCTCTCAACCTTTGCAGACTGAGATCATTGATCATCACGGTGGCTGCTTCTGTGAGCACTGTGAAGTGTGTAGCAGTGTCCCTGGACTTCACTACATGCCAATAGTACCTCTATCATGGCTGTGACCAGTAAACCTGTCTTCAGACATCACCTTAGGGGACCCAGTTCCCCTTCTCCTTTGTGTCTTGCTGCCATATTATTACCATCTTGAAGGCCTGTTGCTTCAGAATCCCACAGATTCATTGATTTTTTTATTCATATTATAAAAGAAACAAATTTGTAACGCTACTGTTATAAATTGAAAAAGCAAAATGTTTGCTTCTTTCTGTGTGGAGAAATTCCCCTTCTTGTTTCTGCAGGCAGAAACCTTGGAGCTGTGCTGCTTGTCTCAGAATGCAGAGGTCTGCACTTTTTCCAGATACTCAGGGGACACGTTCAGTAATCCTAAACAGAAAGGAATCCTTCTAGGAGGAAGCTTCTTGTACACGGCTGGCTCAGGGCAGCTTCATCTTTCTAAAATTATGGTTTGCCTGAAATAAATTTTAAATCAGCCTGCTAGCATTTTGTTAGCCAGAACCCAGGGGCTGAAAAGGAAAAGAAATAAAAATACGGTATTGGAAGGGGAGAGCTGAAGAGGAATGAAGTTGGCTCATTTTCTCCCCACTACTACATCGCTGATGCTCAGGTTGGTTGTACAGCTCTCAATTCTCTTGCCTCAGTTTCCTATATGCTGGCCTTAAAGGTGTGTGGCATCACATTGAGCCAAAAGTTTTCTTAAATTTTGGAGAAAAATTGGTCTAAGTGTTTGGTTTTTTTACTAATCTGTATTTTAGTAACCCAGCTACACACCTCCACTGTCTGATGAAATCTCACTTAAGAAGAGTGCTCCCCCACCACCAAATCTAAACCAGGACTTCTCAGACAACAAGTTAGAAGTTTGTGAAGCATGTCTGTCTTTATGGAGAGCCACAGAATAAGCAAAAAGGAACAACTTCATCCCGTCTACTTTCCAATTCCTGAGCCTGGGGAGAGGGTTCCTCAGGAATCTATGCTTTTCCTCTTCCTTCTCACCCCAGAAATTAAGATAAGAATGAACAAGAGTAACTTCTAATATACTTCTCAGAGTAGGCTGGAGGGTTTGCATCATTTAAATATATGAGAAGCACTCATAATTAATTATTTAAATCTAGCACTTAAAGAATGTTAAACAGTAAACCATTTCTTCAGCAGTATCAATCCAGTACTATTTCCCTTGTTCTGCTAGCACTATGTGTAGAATTACCTGACTTCTAACTTCCTAGAACACTGCCTTGTTAATAAAAGGTAGGAAACACTTCTCTAGCGGTATTCTATTTCTTTTTCTTATTTTAGACATGATGATTGCAGCCTTCATGGATGTCCCTTTTCTAGCATCACCTCAAGTATTGCATATGCATTGATCCAATTTTGTACCTTTTCTTTAAAAATAAAGTGTATTTTTGGAGAAAAGTATTAAGAAAGAAGGCAGAATCTAACCGAGTAAAAGAAACATTTCCCATTTCTGTCCATGTTTGATTTACTCTGTAACAACCATTTTCAAGATAACATTTTCTGCAAGTTATAAACCACTGAATTTCAGCAACTTCAGAAAGGGAACTTCGCAGAGGGCTTTTGGGTAGGAGAACAAAAGTATTTGCATGTCCTTTACCCAGAGCCAGAATGGATTTTTCTGGGCTGTTTTTTTTTCATGTGAAATCTTGGTGGGAGGATGGATCTCTACAATGCTCATACTTTTGTTGCTGGCATGACTGTTGGTTTTAATGTGGAAGAAATAAAGAATGCATAATTGTGCATTCAGTTAAGACTAAAGACTCCTTTACACGGCAGTATTGTGTATGTTTGTGTGCGTGTGGTTTTTAGTTCAGCATGGAAAGTCCCACTTGACTTCAAGAAAGGCAGGCCTTATTTTCTCTACACCTCCCTAATTTTGTAGCAAAGCTGCAAAATGAAGAGAGTTTCTGTACCCCTCTAACAGCGCTTTTCCTTTCTAATTCCATTCATAAGATTTTGGGGACAATCAGCAGATGTCTAGCACAAATGTTGTGAAACAAAAGGACTAATCAAGCAATAGGGGAATCTTCGTCATTCCCATGCTAGCTTCTTCCTCTATGACTAAGCTCCTTTTAGAAAGACAAGTACAACAGTTCAGCTTCACTTATTTAAGGCAGTGTTCTATAGATGGTAGTAAATGGGTTTGTGAATGAAACTTTATCAGGAAGAGTTTCCAATTAGTCTTCCTCAGCATGCCACATCACCCTCCTTTCTCTATTAATGCATAGATGAAAATGAAGAAATATAGATACTGTTATGAGGACAATGACATATGTGCATATTAACTAAATATTTAGACAAGTGAAAACATTCTGAGACTATCCTGTATCAGGCTCATTTGAAGCAGTGGTCAAGATGGATTCTCATGTGAGTGACAGATCAAAGGCAGATTTATACAGTCATGGTAAGCAAAATAGGGTGAAGGAGTCATGGCAATCCTGTGCTTTTACAGAAGTCTAGCCTAAGCCCCTGGGCATCTTGTGAGTGTGTATGGTATTGGAGTTGGTTCCACCAAGGCAGGATGGATTGTCTGCTATCTTCCATAATCAGTTCCCAAGGGAGGAGGCATAAAACCTCTCAAATTGCTTCTAAAACTCAGTTTCTTAAATATATGTGGGGTCATGAAAAAAACTGGCAGGTGTAAAAGGTTTCTGAATGTGTTGAACAGATATCATCTTGATGTGGTGGGTTCATGCCTCTATAGTCCTAGCATGTGAGCGGATTAAGTAAGAGGAACAAGAGTTGAAAACCAACCCC
Source organism: Arvicola amphibius (assembly GCF_903992535.2). Classification (NCBI taxonomy): domain Eukaryota; kingdom Metazoa; phylum Chordata; class Mammalia; order Rodentia; family Cricetidae; genus Arvicola; species Arvicola amphibius. Next base: position 15,669,697 of record NC_052065.1, on the reverse strand, counting down.
ATCTACATAGTAAGATCCTGGCCAGCTTGGACTATATGACTCCCTGCCTCAAAACAACAAAATCAAATACATAATAAATCTGAAGTGGTTTTTTTCTTTTCTTTTCTTTTCTTTTCTTTTCTTTTCTTTTCTTTTCTTCTTAACAGCAATTGTCCTGGTTACATCATGTGACTTCATAGCAGCCTTGGTTCTCAACATACAGCATGTACTCTTTGTATTATACATTCTGTCATACCATGTAACACCAACAGACACTGTCAGAAACACTTTTATTGCATGCTATGACTTGCAATGTTTTTACCGCACACACATTTTTTCATGCTTTTATAAAAACATCATGGTTTAGTAATGGAAAACAAAATCTTAATATTTTCTCACCATTATTCTTCAACATGAAAGCATACAGTTGGTATCTCCTTGGTTTTATTGTTCTGCAATGTTTTGGTTTCAAAAACTGCTATTAGTGTTGATGAACTGATACCATGAGGGAACTGAAGAAGGAGACATAAAGAGGGAGATAGTAAAACAAAGGTGTTTTAAATAGGGAAAGGGAAAAATGGAAGAGGAATTTAACTGGAAGATGGGAGGAAGGTAATACAGAGAGAGATGGAGAAAGGCAAAATAAAGAACACTAAGGATGTTTGAAAAGCCATAAGGAAACATTATTTTATATGATTATTTAAAGCACATATACCATATGTATTACTGTATATGTATAGTGTGATATTATACCACATGGGGTGATAATGCTCTCCTTAGGAGCCATTGGTCATCTAATAAGTACCCCAGTGTGCCAGGCAAGGGAAATTTACATGAAGTTGTTGGTCAAAAGGGTCCAAGAGTCTCCCCAGAACAAAATAGACTGTGCCCATTGCCCTTGGTTGCCTCCCAGAACTTGAAGGTAAAGCCCTATTACTGAAGATAAGGCGCACTTCAAGCACAGGACTTGGAAGGATCAAGCTGGATCTGACCTGAAAGTCTCCATGAGGAGTAGCTCTCACTGGAAGCTTCCGTGGAAGCTGCCAAGGGAGAAAATAGTCCATAGTCCTACCTAGGTGTAGATGCAAGCCTTTGAACCACAACAAGAATAAGCCTGAAGAAGATAACCTCAACAGCGAAATAGTGACACTTAAGTCTTGGGAGTAACCAACTAGCTGTCTAATTAGACTTAAGGCTCTCTCAATACCAGGAATGCATGCCTGATAATATGAACCTAACCAATTGCCCATGACTGGAGAGATCATATACCGTATCGGAGAAACTATGACTACATTTTCCTAAATCAATATAGCTTCTAACTGTATTCTAAACAATGTTCTTTATACTCACACACAAGCGTGCTTTCACTCATCATCAAAGAAGCTTCTTTTGCAGCAGAGACCACTACAGAGATCCACACTGGTCAAATGCAGATCATAAGTGAGCATGGGGTGCCCAACCCCATTTGGTAAATTTTCAAGACAACCTCTGCCCCTAAAGCTCAGAGAACACTATGGGAGAGGAGGCAGAAATATTGTAAAAAGTCAGAGGATCAGGACATTTGATGTGAGATAATGTCTTCTAGATATGACAGGTATGCTGCACCTGTGAAATCTCAATGATATGGTTGCCTAAACAAGGCCTGCACAATGACAGCAGTTGACATACCAACAGGGTTAGGGGAAATTTCACCAGGATGAAGAGCTACAGGCTTCTAAGAGACAGATCAGTTTTTTTCCAGAGACAAGATCCATGAGAGATTATCGAATCTCAAGCAGTTAATCCTAATAACTTTTCATATAAGCAACACTAAATGGACTAAGGTGTGTGTGTGTGTGTGTGTGTGTGTGTGTGTGTGTGTAACAATAATAATTAAGATGGAAGAGGTCAGGAATCTGAGACTGAGTGGAGAGGAAGGGAGGAGTTAGAGGGGAAAGAATGTGAAAATGATATAAATACAATATACTCATTTATAAAGTTCTAAAAAAATTGTTGCTTTTTTTTTCAAGACAAGGTTTCTCTGTGTAGCCCCAGCTGTACAGGAATTTGATCTGTAGACCAAGTTGGACTCAAAATCAGAGATCCTTCTGCCTCTGCCTCCAGAGTGCTGGGATTAAAGGCATGCCCTCCCCCAACTCAACATTTTTTAAATATAAAAAAAAAATCACTGATTAAATTTTGGCTTGGGATTAGGAGAGATGTTTCAACAATTTCTAAAATGACTATAATAGACTTCTAACACTTTGCAATCTTCTAACATTCACAATTATAAAATCAAAGAAATGACCAACTCTAAAAACATTCACAGTGCTCTATAACCTACAGAATCAAATATTTAGCCAAGGATTAACTGTTTTGTAAAGTAAACAAAGCAACCCACCTTCATCTTTCATAAATTTTTAAAATTGTATGTCTGTCAAAGTTTTGGCTTATTAGCAGTAAATGTTTGATTTGTTTGCCTATTTTAGATATTTACACTCTGGGTTCTATGAAAATTTCTCATGTGAAGAGGGATCAGAAATAGCAAAGGCTTAAGGAGCTCTGCTCAGGAGGAGCCTGCCTCCATACGGTGTTCTGAAGTGCGCCTTGTGCTTTGTAGCATGTGCTAAACAATCAGAAAGTATTTGATGACAGCAGTTTATGGGCCAAATGGCAAGAACTCAAGCTCAGTAATCCAAAGGACCATGCCTCACTTTCCCCATCTAATATCTCTCCCCTTCCAGTCCCACAAAAGCTCCCCTGAGGCTTCAGGTTGAGGCTTAAACCTAGTCTTTGTTAGTAGACAAATCACCATTGTATTATAATTTTCTATTTCTTCATTTCAACCCCAAGTGTGTGAGGCTGGAACACAGACCCTACCTAGGCTGTACAGTGCATCATCTCCCTCGTCCTACCACCAACGCCCAGTGCAGCATCTGCCCATGTGTGTGGTCAGTAGGGCAGCCAGAGAGTCTCTCACGATGGGGAAAGCAAATCAGTACTGGCCTTTTTGAATTCCTGAGTGGATGCAGCCTAATCCCTCACATTACTCTTTATCTGTTCCTTTCTTCCTTCACCTGACCGTCTCTGCCCTTTCTACTTTTTTCAAGGATGATTTCACTCCCATATTCATTTGGATTCAGATTTGTTGGACTCTGAAATGACAACGTGCCTGGGAGGATGGGAATAAAGCTTGTCAGAACAGACGAGTATGTTGGATGATAAACTGCCTGCAGAATGGGTAGGAAGAGAGAGGAAAAGAAAGCAGCAGTAGCAACCAGAAGTAAAAATGTCAGGGTTGGGACACTCAACATAAAGGACATTCTGTAACACATAAGACAACACAAAGATGTCTCCATGTATCTGCAGAGATTACCTCGCCACAACTTAAATCCTTGGATTTCAAGTCTCTTACATAAAATTGAGTAATATTTGTTTACGAGCTACATGTTCCTCACTTCTAGGTTACAACGTCAAATGCTATGTAGATAGTTGTTTTGTTTCATTTTTTAGGGATAATTGCAGGAAAAGAATTCTGTATACTCTCAGTACAAATGTAACCACAGTGAGACTGACTACACTGTGCACGAAAGTGACAAAGGGAAATAAACAATCTTTTCTCTGCTTGCTTGGTCGAATCCACGAGTTGGGGCTAGTGGGTGTGGTGGGAAGCCTGCATTCGCTTTTATGGCCCTTCTCCCCTTTCCTTGGACACCCAATAAGCATTCAGGGACCACTTAAATGATGCAACTAGTGAAATTTCCAGCAGCTTTTTCTGGTAGAGATGCATAAATACTTGGGGAGCAAAGAAATTTTATGGTTTTAGGGGCAGACGGGAAAGACAGATCTTTCTTGTACACCTTTCTTGTCAGTCTTTGTATCTTCACAATCTTTTTAGACACATTCTTCCTTTTATAAAATAGTACCATTTGACAAGAAAATCAGAAGGTAATAAAAAAAAAAAACAACAGCACCCAAGGAATGAAAACTACTGTGAACTTTTGTGAATTGGTGGACAAGGGGGAGCACGTTTTCCTCAAGCGACATCAACTGTGCAATGGATTTCAACAGATGGTTAAGACTTAGTAATAAACGCTTTTACAGTACTGTGCCTAAAAAACGGGACATGTTCTATGCTCTATGGGACTAGTGCATTATGGCTCTGGATCTATAGCTGGGGAATTTCGAGAAAGACCCAGGTTTCACTTTGGAGGTCTCCGTTTCTCCGCTGTGAAATATAAGTAGAAATGAAATACCAGTTAGGTTTCGAAGTGACCTGACTTCCTAGCCAGCACTAGCTTTCTAAGGTTTCCCCTCAAACTGTAGGATCACAGAGTTGGGTAAAGGGCAAAAAGAGGGTTCTGGAATCCAGTATATAAACCCTAGGTAGATCTGCTGAATGTCTCCTTGCTGAGCCATGAGCTTGCCACCACCCTAGATGTCCTCTTACAGTTGTGTCCTCTGCTTCAACCTAGGAGGCTGTGGGTGTTCCTCCGCCGGCTCCTGCGGCTTTGCCTACATTGTGTCTGTGTCTAGAGTTTGAGTAGTCAACAGACCAAAGGCTCAGCCTCCACCCCCAGGTGCGCAGAGGGGAGGACCCCAGGCGTCTAGGGTCTGAGGGCGGGTGAAGTGCGGTGACTGCCCTCTCCAGGAGTCAGTCCTGTGCAGGCTGCGATCGGTGCAGCACGGTCCTCCAGGCCCTCCTGTCTCTCAGAGGTGGCCCGGGGGCGGATTGACGTGGCGGCGCCCGTCCAGGCCCGGGTGCGGATTCCCGAGGCCGGGGGAGGTGGTGTGAAGAGGGAGGAGAAGAAGGAGGAGCGCGTGGTACCGAAGAGGGCAGGCAGAGGAGGAGCCGCCCGAGGGGACGCAGGGCGGGCAGAGTTGCTGAGAGGAGAGGTGGAGCTCGAGAGGGAAATGGAGGAGGAGCTGCGAGGGAAAGGGGGAGAAGGGAGAGGCGGAGCAAGGGGCGGGGGAGGGGGAAGCCTAGGCCCGGGGCAGAGGAGGAGCCTGGGAGGGAGAGTGAAAGAAGAGCATCAAGTAGGGGCGGGGCTAGCCTGGACGGGAGGGCGGGGTGTTCCCACGCCCCGCCCTCCCGACCGGGCTCTGTGGAGCGAAGATGGCCGGACCGGCCTGTGGAGTGGAGGAGCCGCTGCTATCGGTGGCCGCGGCCCCGGTTTTGGGACTGTGACTTCGCGCGTGGCAGCCACCTGGGCCATCGCAGAGGAGAGGACAGCGCAGCTAGCGGCTCACGAAGCCTGTCGGGTGCCGGTGCGCGGGCGCCCAGTGGAGGATGCGCCGGGTGCGGCGGGCGGCTCCCCGCAGCCGCCCCCGCGCCCCGGTCGCCCGGCCTTAGTGCTGGCGGAGGAGGCGGCGCGCGCGGGGCGGCCGGGCGGCGGCGGGGCCCGAGCCGTCATGCCTTGGTTGAGCGGCGGCCGGCGGCGACGGCGGGGACAGTCGCGGGAGGCCCAGCGAGAGCCACCGCCTCCTGCTCAGCCCCAACGGGAGCCGCCACCGCCAGCGCCCCCCCGTCGCGGTCCCCGCACCCTCGGTGCCCTCGGTACCGCCGCAGCCGCGGGCCCGTGAGAGCTCCGAGTTGCCGCTGCCCGCAGGCTGGGAGGAGGCGCGCGACTACGACGGCCGCGTCTTCTATATCGACCATAACACGCGCCAGACGTCATGGATTGATCCCCGCGACCGGTAAGTGGGCCAACGGGGGCTGTGGAAGTGGGCGAGGGTGACACTTCAGAGGATGTGCTGGCGATACGTGGAATAGACAGGAATGCTCTGGATGCTGTTCCTGGGCCCCCAGATCAGGATAGGTGCTTAGATGGGGATCGTCGGAGTGCCTCCATTCCCAAGACTGGAGCTTGTCTGTACCCCTTAGTCCTGGCTATGGTTGTAACAATTCCAACCCTTGGGCCCAGAGTCAGGATGGAGTACGGGAGGCCCCTGGTGTTGAGATGGGATTTGAGCTTCTCCAGCCACACATCCCTTCTCTCAGTACTCTGGCCCAGGATAGAGGTGACCACTCTGGAGTCTCCAGAACGCGAAGTTCATATCGCCTCCTGGCCCCTTGTCGAGGGGTGGACACTGAATCGATTGCCTCACATTACCCGCTGTCCAGGGCCTGGGAGCTGGGCCCCTGGAATTTCCTCTCTGGAGTCTGACGGATGGCCCTCTTTTCCTTTTTCTGCGGTGTGGCCTCGCCCATCCATACCCTGGGCCTTGGGCGGCCCACCACCCCGGCTTTGGCGGAACAGGGATACCCAGCTCTTGGCAGATGCGAGATGCGCTGTCACCTTGGAACACACAAACGTGTGCGCCAGTTTTGAGAATGAGGGAATGAGTTCCCTGCCTGGAGGGCTCAGTCTGGTTTTCATCCAAAGCCTGGTGCCAGACGGGCATTAAAAAAATGTATTCCCAACCCTTCTGGAGTCAGGAGAAGCTGTTCCTAAACTTTTTGGTGCTGTACTGCCTTTAAAATCAAGTGAGTTAAAATTCTGTTTGAAATAGCCTTGTGTATTGTGGCCAGAATGGGATATGATTAGTCCCATATGCTTTTGGAATAAGTGAAAAACAAGAGTTGAATTTAAATTTCCTTTTTGTTCAAGATATGCACAGGGCACAAAGTTGTCCTGTTCATGTAAATAATCTGATCAAGTAAAAAGTAAAAAACAGATTCTTCTAAAAGCACTGCCAGATTTCACTTAATTAATGTCATGTAATAAAGTTTCTCCTCGTTCCATTGGGTCAGCTACTTTTGGAGAGATGTAGTGAGTGCACGCGCGCGCGCGCGTGCGTGCGTGCTTGCGTGTGTGTGTGTGTGTGTGTGTGTGTGTGTGTTGTGTGTGTGTGTGTGTGTGTGTGTGTAAATGGGAATTCTGTTGAAACCAAGTATTTCCACTGGTTATCTGATATCTTGTCCTCTCTGGAGCAAGTTCTCTCCACCCTGGCCTGAATGCCAAAAAGGAAATACTGTAGGCTTCCTAGTGATTTCAAGACTTGAAAAGGCTGCTTCCTCCCACCTACACAGGAAAGGCAGCCTGCATGGCACTGTCTTTGAAAATAAACTTTTGAGGAGGGAAACTGCTAGCTTTTTTTGAAGATTTCTATGGGGTTAGATGGGGCAAAACAAATCTAAACAATTGTGGTTCCGGAACATTCCCTCTAACCTTTGCAGACCTCTGGACACAGAAATTTACATAAATCGAATCTTAGTTTTGTGGGTTCAAAAATGCTTATTTTGAAAATCAGATGACATATAATTTTAACCAAATGTGAGAGCCACATCTGTTTGATCAAACCTTGGATGATTCTGAAATTGGTGGAACTGCTTGAAATGTGATGTTCTTTTGAGTCGTATTCTTATTAAAGTCCTAAATCACTAGAAAATGAGCCAATTAAATCAGTATTTAAAGCAGGGCCTGGTAGCACAAGTCTTTAATCTCTTGGGAGGCTGAGGCAGGAAAATCAAGAGTTCCAGGCAAGTCTGGGCTGCATAGCAAGGTTTGGCCTTGAAAAGGGGTGTTTTGCTTAGCAAAGTCTAAGCCCTACTTTATGGGGATAATATAACAATTGTGGCTATTTTGCAAAAGAGATTTATAACAAAAACATAAGTGTGATCATTTTATTTTAATGGTATAGTCAGCAACATAAGTCCTACAGGAATCGTCTTCTAGGTTCTTTGTCTCTGTAGATTTCTCTTTCCACAAATCTGCTTTGCTCCTGAATAACATTTTTTGCCCCTTTCAGATATTACTTAGGTTACAGGTTTTTAAAAGTCCCCTTTCTAAGTGCTAAGTGTTGATTGAATGAACAAAAGTGGATATTTTGCATTTTTTGTAAAGTAAAAACATGTGTGTACTTTTCTGAGACATTGTTTTTATAGTGAGTGAAAATTCAGCTGGGGACAGCTTGAACTTCAGCTCCCATAATACCTTGCATGAAATATGTATGGAATGTTCAGCAAGCCACAAACATTTCAGTGGAGCCTGCTGAAGGGTGTGCTAGTCATTCTTCCTCTTTGAAAACACAAGGTTGCCAATTTTTATAGGTGACTAGGAATTCTTTAAGGTTGTAATTAACTTTTATTATATGAACAAGACTGCATATCAGAACACCATGTTTTCTCCATGTACACATCTGACAGGTTATGAATCTTGTTTCATTCAGAGGTCTAGAAAATGGTGTTTAAGAAGCTTTCACCATATAGCTTCCAAACAGAAATGACAGGAGAAGCAAGGGAAGAGCAAGTTTTTTAAAGAAAATAAAATTATAGAGGAATAAATAAATGTGGTAGGTGAAAACTGTTGTTGACTTTCAACATTATTTCATATGTAACAAAATTCTTAATAGCATCAAGTATACTGTTCTAAGCAGAATAACTGGGGGCCAGAGAATGTAAACAAAATCTCTTCTAGAATGTTAAAGTAATTCCATTCAATGTTAAGTTTAATAACATTAGATATTTTCAGTTCAGCATATTGGTAAATTATTAGACCTCTAATTTTTTTAAAGCAATAGAGAGCATGCAATTTAAGGAAACATCTTTACAGATGTGGCTACACGTGTCCATAAAAAAAGTGTCTCTATTTTATAAACAGAATTTTTTTAGTTCTGTTGTGAACCAACCTTGTATTTGAATTCATTTTTTCATAGATTCGTACTGTTTATATGATTTCCATAGTCAGCTTAATGTGAAATTATTTTGCTCTTTCTATGGCTTGAAGATCACCAAATAAGCCATGTGTGATTTACATATATTCTGTATATACTACATATACATTACGCTAACCAGTTTTTTTCTTCCTTCCTTTTATTTTTATTTATTTATTTTTTGAGACAAAGTTTCTCAGTGTAACATCCCTAGCTGTCCTGGAACTCACTCTGTACTGTAGACCAGGCTGATCTCCAACTCACAGAGATTTGTCTGCCTCACCTCTACCTCCCCAGTGCTGGGATCAAAGGGATACGCCACCACCACCTGGCTACTAGAAAGTTCTTTCTTTCTTTTTTGTTTTTTTTTTCTTTTTGTTAGTTTTTGGAGATAAGGTTTCTCTGTGTAACAACCCTAGCTGTCCTGGGACTAGCTCTTATAGACCAGGCTGGCCTAGAACTCATAGAGATTTACCTACCTCTGCCTCCCAAGAGCTGGGATTAAAGGCGTGAGCCACCACCACCCGGCTCAGAAAATTATTTCTTATGGAAAATAATTATAAATCTTATACTTAGAAAATATAGTATAAGGGTTATTTTTTGTTTTTTTTTTTTAAAAACAACTTAGTGCCTTTAACAGTTGTGTATGTGTACTTCCTGCATAATTCTCTTGAATTACACTGTTTAAGGATCCAGTTGTTGAAACTGGCCATTCTGTTTCTTGTAGCCTAGTGGTAGTTTTACATTACTGGAAATGAAGAACAGTGGGCAAAATCACATTTGAGAACTACAACAAGACAGCTTAGTGGTTAAAGGTGCCTAATGCCAAGCCTGATGACCTCAGCTACATCCCTAGGACTCATAAAGAACTGACTCCCCAAAGTTGTTCTCTGACCTCCACATGCACACTTTGGCACATTCCCCTATTCAAATTAAAAATAAAACACTGTGAAGTCATATTTGCGATCAGAGCTAAGTGTAAATAATGGTTGACTACTACAATTATGTCATGGTATGAGAGTTGAGGGCCATTTGTTCACTAGATGGGGTTTGACCTGGTGCCACATGTAAGAATTTTGTGATTTATTAAAAGTCCCTTGAGCAGACTTCTTCTTCTTCTTCTTCTTCTTCTTCTTCTTCTTCTTCTTCTTCTTCTTCTTCTTCTTCTTCTTCTTCTTCTTCTTCTTCTTCTTCTTCTTCTTCTTCTTTTTGCACAGGAAAAGGACACACAAAATTTATTATATACTCAAGACATGGGAGTATTTGACTCCAAGCTTTTGCCTTAAGGAGAAAACAATCTTGGTTCTGGTATTTGCTAAGTTGGAGCCTTCTATAACAGAGCCAGATAACATTGCTACCTTCTTGGAACCACTATTCAGTATTAATTAATAGGAGCTTGACTATATTTACCTCACAGAGTCTATTTCTGGGTTATGTGAACTGTCTAAGTTGAGCTTTCCGATAAACAACTTAATGATTTTTCCATTTTTCATTCTTTAAGATTATAGATAGTGTTTGTATGAACATGGGGGAGTTTCTGTCTTTAAAAGCCATCAGGGGTCAGCCCCTGGAAAGAATCTTCCTTTTGTATCCATTGTAGATGTCAACTACCACTTTTCAATCTAATATCTTTCTTTTTCTTCTCTTCTCTTTTTTTTATCCAAGAAAAGTAAATGGAAAAGTCATTGATTTCCAAAAATAGCTCTCGGATGTTTAGAAGTCTCCAAGTTTCCTTCTCTTTCCTTTCACTCTGATTTGGGAAGTGGAAATAATGTGTATCACAGTCTCTGTTAAGTTCACTTCAGGAAACTGTGGGTCAAGTGACATGACAGGGTCACCTGGTAAGCCTGAGATAGGCCTTTTGGCTTCTGGCCCAGGGCCTTCTGCTGATGTTGTCTGCCTTTGCAAAAAAAAAAAAATCTGATGGAATATAAATAAAGTTAAATTCTGTAGAAATCAATTGTCTCATCTAAATCTAATAAAACAAGGAAATATTTATGAAGATTATTAACTTCTCTCATATTGGGACTGTACGTGGAGGCAGGACAAGGGTTTTTTGGGGGGTGAGGAGGGAGAAAGTAACAAACATATAAAGCAAACAAAAGTTATAAACGTCATGGGACATGCCATGATTAATTCAATTCCTTAGGTTTTAAATAACTTCCAAGAAACGAAGGGAGAGTTCTCTCTCTTTTTTAACTTACACTACTATTTATCTTATATATTTTCTTGAGAATTTCATAGATGTATATAATGTGTTTTGACCAGCTCTTCTGGTTCCTTTCCTTCTAATTCCTCCCACTTTTCTCTTACAATTTTATCTGTTCTCTCTCTTTTTAAACTCACTGAATCTACTTAGTGCTGCCTGTATTTACATAGGTATAGGATCATCATCTCCTGTGTTAGTCTTTCAGGAATTTTTATCCCTGGAGAAAACATATTTTCTCTAGAGCCACCAGTTTCCATCATGGGTGGGACTTCATGAGGCCCTTTCTTATCCATGCCAAGATTTTAGCTAGCCTGATCTTGTGCAGGCCTTCCACAGGCAGTCACAGCTGCTGTTAGTTCAGGTGTACAATGGCCCTGTGGCACTGTCATATCTAGCAGTCTGTACCTTAACCAGTTGTGTGTGAAAGGAAGACCACTTGTTTGTCCAAGCTGCCCAGAACCAAAATAACCACACAGAAATTGTATTCATTAAAACACTGCTTGGACCATTAGCTCTAACTTCTTATTGGCTAATTGTTACATCTTAATTTAACCTATTTCTATTAATGTGTTTATTGCCACATGGTAGTGGCTTACCGGGTAAAATTCTCAGCATCTGTCTCCAGTGGATCCATGGCGCCTTTCTGACTCTGCCCTTCTTTCTCCCAGCATTCCATGTTTCATGACTGGAGGGAGAAAAGTATTTAACAGTCTCACCCTGCTAGAAGAGCTCTCTTGAACACGGACTGGTTTTTATCCTTGTTCATCAATGTCTTGGAGGAAGATATTAAAATGCTTATAGAACTGAGCAAGATAAAGAGGAGGCCCATGAAAAGTTTCTTAGAGATGAGGAAGTGCTGAGTGTGTTCCAAACAAATAAGAGAATGAATTGATATGACTGGCCCAGAAGTTGTATGTGAAGGGCTGGAGACTTGGGCCTGACCATTCCTAACTGAGATTGCCACAGTTTTGGGACCAGAAAAGCTAGGAACATCTTGTTCAAATTCCTCTCTTCACACTTGAGAGCCCAGCTAAGTGGTGTTTTCTGCCCATAGTTAGAAGGCCATGGGATCTCCTGACCCTTGACCTATTGCTTTTTCTAGAATGCAACTCATCCAGTCCACACCCATTTTAAGTATCCTATCTCTGTTCATTTATTTAACAGGGTATGTTGCTTAGCTTTTCTCTCTTCAGCATTTTCCCAAGGTTCGGGACTCTAGCAAGTAATATCAGAAAGGGCCCTGCCTTTGTGAGGCAAATGCTGTCCTTGCTTCACTCGTCTTTTTCAATAAGCCTCATCATGCAGTAAGTTTCTCTCCATTGGGATTCCATGCCTTTTTCCCCAACTGCTGGAGACAGAGCTCAGGGCCTTGTCAGTGCCAGACAAACACCCTGTCATTGAGTCAAACTCCAGTCCCTGGCTCTGTGGATATGGCAGACATATCATATATTTTTTATCATGTGCCAAGCATTTGCATGCATGCTTTCATCAGAAGCCAATCATGGCTACATAACGTATAGATGGATGCATGATGAAACTGAAGTCAATGAGAAGTTGACTCAGAGACCCCTTTCTTACAGCCAGTGAGGGACCGTGTATTTGACCCTCCCCCGAGTAGGCTAAATTTTATGCCCTTTGTGCTGTTCTGGACCCTCTGGTTATTTTATTTTGCATTCTTTGTTGTTTGATGTTTATTCCCCTCTGTGGTATCATGACCCTTTAAAGACAGATACATTAATGCCTCATTCCCCATTAATAAGTTACCCTCCATGACAAGATAGATTTTGAAGATACAATTAAAGTAAGGATTCTGTGATAGGGAGATAATCCTGCCTTATCTGGGTGGATCCAGTATCACAATGGGGGCTTACTGGGGGGAGCAGGAAGATGAGGATGAGACAGAGGTGAGGATATGACAGTGGAAGCAGAGGTTGAAATCATGTGGCCAGGAATCAAGGAATGCAGACAACCTTCAGAAACTGGAAAGGGCAAATAGAAGGATGCTTTCCTGAAACCTGCAGAAAGAGCTTCAGCCCTGTAGATACCTTGACTTTAGCAGAATAAGCTGAACCTGTGAGATAAAATAGACTTGAGTTGGCTGAAGCACCTTGGTTTTTAGCAGTTTCTCTCTGCATCAATAGACATAACTATCTTACTCCTATGCATTGTATCCTAGGGAGAATAAAAGCACCAGGTCAGCTTGCTGCCTTTAGTACCAGCCTCCTATTTGTTACATGCCAATGAAACAGATGCTATGCATTTTCCACTATTTCCTTGCAGTTTTTCTCTAGGATCCACCTTTCTTGTGGCTCGAGTGTGAAGTCTTTTGTTTTTGTTGTTGTAGTATTTCGAGACAGGGTTTCTTTGTAGCTTTGGAGCCTTCCTGGAACTTACTCTGTAGACCAGGCTAGCCTTGAACTTCCAGAGATCCGGCTGTCTCTGCCTCCCAAGTGCTGGGATTAAAGACAAGCACCACCACTGCCAGGCTGAGTGTGGAGCCTTATATCCTAAGTACTAAATCCTTTGCTGAGCTGATCAAGTAAGAATGGTGGGCAGGTTGGACATCTCACAGCAATAGAGACTATTGGAGGTTTTCTCAGGTGATGGTAGGCCTGCACTAGAGAGGAATAGTTTCATATTTCGATAAAGAACAAAAGTTACCCGTAAGCATCTCAGAAACCTTGAACCAGCATATGAAACTTTGAGAATATATATTAGTTTGTATATTGCTCCATTCTGAGGATAATCTCAACTGATAGGCATTTATAGTATATACATATATACAGTGGCACAAAGGAAAACAATGCATCCAGACTTCATTATTTGGAGCAACCTGGGGCTGTGATGGTTCCCTGTGTTGAATGTGAGTGTGTGTATGTGTGTACACCTGTGTGTGATATCTGCTGCCTAAGATGCTTCAAGCCATGGAATCCCCAGCTTCAGTGCACAGAAAAGTAGTGAGAGACTTGCTTCTGCCTTTGTTCAGGTCTGGAAGTGTAGAGCAAGCATATACATCTCAAAAGGTTTCTTTGTAGCTTTATGCTTATGGGTCTGTGGTATCCCCAGTGTTTTTTATCTAGAAAATGCTCTATGTCTTTAAATGGAAGGGATTCAGGGAATGAGTGGGAAGGAGATGAGAAGAATGTTAATGCGAAGAACAAGGAGTACAGCCAGGCTATCTGTACCACCCCCAGGTGGCTGGTTGTGCAGTGTTGGTGGGTGGACCGCTGAGACAGACAGGACATCCTGAGCAGCTCCTAAGTACAAGCCTCATTCCTACCAGGTGAGAGAACTCATACCTGAAGCATGACCATGTAAACTTGTGATATTTCTGCCTTTCAAAACTCTTTTTCGGAGCTGGGGAGATGGCTCAGTGGTTAAAAGAGCTTGCTCCTCTTCAGTGAACCTGAGTTCAGTGCCCAGCACTCACATCAGGCAGGGCACGCTGCCTGTAATTCCACTTCCAGGGATTCCAACAGTCTTTCTGGCCACCAGATGTAACATACATACATACATCCATATAAATAAAATTAAAAACTAAAATAAATAATAAATAAATAAATAAACTCTTTGTCTCAGTATGCGGAGTTGACTCAATTTGCCTTTTAATTAGTATATCTATTGCTTAGTTTTAAAACTTTGAAATAGGGGGCTGGAGAGATGGCTCAGAGGTTAAGAGCACTGCCTGCTCTTCCAAAGGTCCTGAGTTCAATTCCCAGCAACCACATGGTGGCTCACAACCATCTGTAATGGGGTCTGGTGCCCTCTTCTGGCCTGCAGAGAGAATGTTGTATACATAATAAATAAATATTTTAAAAAATAAAACTTTGAAATATAATTTACATAGTATAAGTTTATTCACTTTAAAGGGGTACAATTTAGCATCTTTAGTATGTTTATGAGGCTGTCACCCATCACCACTATCTAATTCTTGCCACCCCTTCTCATAGAAAGCACATGTTCATTAGCAGCTACTCCTTATCTCCCCCAAAGCCAGTCAACAACTAATCAGTTTTTCATGTGTATCATCTTATAGATGTCTTATGTGGTTGTCCCTGGATAATTCTTTGTAATGCTCCTGTGGAGCCTTTTCAAAATGAAAAGTGAGGAATAGGAAACTAAGGGTTGGAGGATATAAGAAAAAAATCAATTTTTAAAGATTATCTTTTTTTTACTCATCCATATTTTATTCTGATTTGTCTGCACAGTACCTGGCATATACATGTCCTCCATAAATGTTGAATGTAATCATGTATATGGGAACAAGTTTTACTGATTTGTAATGATCATTTTACATTTCCTTATTTCATTGAATTTTTCTCATAAATTCTAGCATACTCAAGAGGAATTCCTCCTTACAAAGATGTCAGTGCCTCTATTTTGTTAGAATGGCCTCTTCTTATCTTGACTCAGGGTGGAATCCATCTGCAGTTCTTGATAAAATTCTAGTTGCTTTTAGATGCTAGGTCTCAAATGGGGAGGCTCTTATCTTCCACAGGACATCTAACAGTATTTGGAGACATTTTGACTGCTACAACAGGAGGATGACATGTAGTAGGTAGAGACCAAGGAGGGTGGTGGCCTGCAATGCATAAGATGTCCTCATAACAAAAGTGATCCAGCACTAAATATTAATAGTGCCCGACAGTGAACTAAACCTGACATTTGGCATAAGAGTCTACAGTTGGTTGACACAGAATTCCAGTTGATCTTAGATATGAGGTATGGGGCAGGAATGGTTGAAGAGAAGTCTTCTCCCCCATAAGGTGACATGGAGCTAAATAATGCCCTGTGGGGATTAAGCAGCTGTACTGCTGCCATTGTGCTAGGAAGGAGCTGGTTGTGACTGGGGAAAATGAAAGACTATCCCTTGCTAATATCCCCTTGCTAAGGTGTGTGGATAGATGAATTACACCTCTGGGCTATCTATCCCCAGTACTTTTTCTCACATAAAATTATACATGTCTTCTTATCTTTTAAGTCAGTTAAACTTGAGTTTCTAGTTTTTTTTCTGTTACTTTTCTTATTGATTTTTATTGAGCTCTACATTTTTCTCTGCTCCCCTCCCTGCCTCTCCCCTCCCCCTTCCAATCCTCTCTGCAAGGTCCCCATGCTCCCAATTTACTCAGGAGATCTTTTCTTTTTCTACTTCCCATGTAGATTAGATCAATGTAAGTCTCTCTTAGTGTCCTCATTGTTGTCTAAGTTCTCTGGAATTGTGAATTGTGGGCTGGTTTTCTTTGCTTTGTGTTTAAAAAACACTTATGAGAGAGTAAATGTGATAATTGTCTTTATGGGTCTGGGTTACCTCACTCAAAATACATTTTCCTGCAAAATTCAAAACGTTTATTTTTTCTGCTGTGTAGTACTCCATTGAGTAAATGTACCACATTTTCCTTATCCATTCTTTGGTCGAGGAACATTTACGTTGTTTCCAGGTTCTGGCTATGACAAACAATGCTGCTGCTATGAACATAGCTGAACACACGTCCTTGTGGTATGATTGAGCATCCTTTGGATATGTACCCAAAAGTGGTATTACTGGACCTTGAGGAAGGTTATTTCCTAATTTTCTGAGAAATCGCCACACTGATAACCAAAGGGGCTGTACCACCTTGCATTCCCACCAGCAATGCAGAAAGAAGTATTTCCTTTTCCCCACAACCTCTCCAGCATAAGTTGTCATCAGTGTTTTTGATCTTGGCCATTCTTACAGGTGTAAGATGGAGTCTCAGAGTTGTTTTGATTTGCATTTCTCTGATGACTAAGGATGTTGAACATTTCCTTAAGTGTCTTTCAGCCATTTTAGATTCCTCTGTTGAGAGTTCTCTTTTTAGGTCTGTACTCCATTTTTTAAAAAATTGGATTATGTGTTATTTTGATGACCAGTTTTTTGAGTTCTTTGTATATATTGGAGATCAGACCTCTGTCTGATATGGGGGTTAGTGAAGATCTTTTCCTATTCTGTAGGTTGCCGTTTTGTCTTGTTGACCGTGTCCTTTGCTTTACAGAAGCTTGCAAGTTTCAGGAGGTCCCATTTATTAATTGTTTCTCTCAGTGTCTGTGCTACTGGGGTTATAGTTAGAAAGTGGTCTCCTGTGCCAATGCGTTCAAGTGTACTTCCCACTTTCTCTTCTATAGGTTCAGTGTGGCTGGCTTTATGTTGAGGTCTTTGATCCATTTGGACTTGAATTTGGTGCATGGTGATAGATATGGGTCTATTTTCATTCTTCTACATGTTGATATCCAGTTATGCCAGCACCATTTGTTAAATATGTTTTTTGTTCCACTTGATATTTTTTGCTTCTTTTTCAAAAATCAGATGTTTGAAGGTGTGTGGATTAATATCTGGGTCTTCTATTCTGTTCTCCTGTCTGTTCTTATGCCAATACCGGGCTGTTTTCAGTACTGCAGCTCTGTAGTAGAGTTTGAAGTCAGGGATTGTGATGCCTCCAAAAGTTCTTTTATTGTACAGGATTGTTTTGACTATCCTGTTTTTTTTGCTTTTCCATATGAAATTCAGTATTGTTTTTTGAGGTCTGTGAAGGATTTTGCTGGGCATTGCATTGAATCTGTAGATTGCTTTTGGTAAGACTGCCATTTTTACAATGTTAATTCTGCCTACCCAAGAGCATGGGACATATTCCCACTTCCTGGTGTCTTCTTCTATTTCTTTCTTGAGTTTCTGTTTTTTTTCCAGCCCACAAAGGTATATTCATTTATTTTTTCTACCCAATGTCACTTGTAGTTTTCTTCATGGCATTTCCTTTTTTAATTTTTATATTTTGATTTTCAAGACAAGTTTTCTTTGTGTAGTTCTGGCTGTCCTGGAACTAGCTCTGTATACCAGGCTGGTCTCTGCCTCCCGAGTGCTGGAATTAAAGGTGTGCTCCACTACCGCCGAGGGTCCTCAAGGCATTCCTACTGGGACTATAAACTGTCACTAAGCACATACACTGTCACTTATTTCCCTTATTTTTAACTGTTTTAGTTGCCTATGATATGTATAATAAAGTACTGTGACTGTAATCCTCTTGTGTACCCTTCTTTCCTTCCTTCCTTCCTTCCTTCCTTCCTTCCTTCCTTTTTTCCTTCCCTCCCTCCCTCCCTTCCTCCCTCCCTCCCTCCTTCTTTCCTTCCTCTTTTCTTTCTTTTTCTTTTTTGCTTCATGTTTGCCTTAGAAGGAAGATGATGTTTTTAAATGTAGGGTTAAAATAATGCCTTTCAGCTTATTTGTTTTAACACACTTCTATTTTGGAATATTTTAGAGGAGTTCTTGAAGAGCTGTAAAATTTGTTAACTTCTAATATTATCATAGTGGCTTTGATGAAACTGAGAAGTTAATCTTGATTCAGATTACTGATCGGCAAACTCTAGACATTTGGATTTCACCAGCATTTCTACCAATGTTTCTTTTCTATGCCAATGACTTTTTAGAACCAAACAGTCTTGCTTTGAGGCTTCGTGTATTTTTAGAATCATGGAACTTGGGAAATCAGATGTGATGGGGGCAACTCTGTGTTCTGATAAAGGTGTCAGCATCTGGAAGCCTGCATATACTTTTAGGAAGATAACAGACATCTGCAAGTCAAAATGTAGCTCCTAAAATAATGGAGATTTGGTTTGAAATAGTAAAATTTCCCTAGGAATCTCTGCTACCTACCCTGTTGCTGAATGAGTATATGCTCCTGTATTTAACCATCATAATCCTAGGTATATCACAAAAGATTCATTCCACAGCGAGTCACAGAAAACTCTACAGGCTTTCCCAATATAGCTTGAACTAGTAGTGTATAGTCCCAAGTACAGGATGGTTTTTACACGAAAAGGGAAATTATTGAGCAAACTTCAGAAACAAGATGCTTAGTGAAACAATGAGACAAAGACACCAGATTGTATGATCTGATTACTACTATGTCCAGAAACTATAAATTTGTAAAGGTGGAAAACGGATTAGTGTTGTCTGGGTCTAGAAGTGAGAAGAGATGGTATTGGCAAAAAGGCAAGAAATATCTTATTGAATAATGTCCTAAAATTGAAATATGTGTCATACAATTCACTAAATCTACTAAAATCCTGGAATTGTATACATGAAATAAGAAGAGTTTATTGTATGATGGGTATAGCTAATAAAGTTTGTACAAGCAATTTTTAAGGGAAAATCTTTAAAATTCAGATAGCTACCTTGACTTTGTAGTTGGAGAGATCAGACTATGTAGATTAGACTTGGCAACCTCTTACCATGCAAAAGGATTTGGGGGTTTCTCAAAAATGTTCTTACAATTGTTAGGGCAAAGTGCCAAGAAGTCGCATGTTACTATTGCTTAGGAGCTTTGCCAACTGTAAGAGGAGAACAATGCTATGCAACAGTCTGGTAATAATGACAGAGGCAGCTAACTTTTTCACTCAGAGTCATTGGTCTTGTAGGATGACTCACTCATATTTCTGATTGTTTTAGGAAAGTTGAAGTATTATCTGGTTATATGACAGGATTGGGATAAAAGAGAACCAATGTTTAGGTCTTTAAATATCAGCATTCTGATTTTGAATGAACCTCTGAAAATTGTATTACACACTTTTTGTATTTTAATTAGGATTTGAACAGGTGACCAGAAGCAAGGTGGACACTAACTAACCTTACATTGTATCACTAACTGTGTGGACTGATTGATTGCAAATAAGGGGCAGCCTAGATGTACTTCTGGCTCTGCTATTTGCTGTGAACTTTCTGATACTGTTTCCTCTTCTCTAAAATTTAGTGGAGATATTTGTTTGCTAGGTGCTTTTGAAGATTCAGCAAGATGGATTATACACTTAGGTCAGTGTCTACTGTATAACAAGTTCTACATTTTATTGCTTTTTATTGTTTTTTGTTTATGTGTGTGGTGTTCTCATGGATGTGTAGGTGCACATATGTATGTGGAAAGTCAAGGAACAATCTTGGGGGAGCCCTTTCTCAGGTTCTGCCAACCATTATTTATATCTATCTACATATTTTATATCTTACATATCTATCTACATATTTTATGTCTTATATATCTACATATATATCGTGTGTGTGTGTGTGTGTGTGTGTGTGTGTGTGTGTGTGTGTGTGTGATAGAGACTTTCACTGGTCTAATGTTCATCAAATGGATTAGGCTGACTGACTTGTAAGCTCCAGAAATATGTCTGATTACATGTATAAGTCACTATATATTCCTTTTTTATGTGGATTCTAGGGATTGATATCAGGTTTTCTTGTTTGCAGAGTAAGCCTTTACCAACTGAGCTATCACCCTAGCCATTTTTTAAGAATAGAATTTGCTGCAAGGTTAAGATCTTCGGTCATATCTGCTTGCATCACATCAGTAGTTTAGGTAGATGCTTAGTTGTACACATAGTAGACCTTACTTTTGGGGTGAAATAAAATATTCCAATGAAGTCTTTGCTGTTGAATCTTTGAAGGAAACTGTCAAAGAGTGTAGAGAGAGGAGGTAGAGGCGCCTTGTCCATATGCATGTCTTAGAAAATCCTTGTTCATGTGGTACTTAATGTGCTTGGTAGGAGAAGGGGAATTTAGGTTCGGCAGGGTTAGAGAGAAGCAGTGGAAAGCAATGAAGAGTTAACCTCACTGTATGCTTAGGTATTTTCCTAGCAATATGTGCCTAAAGCTGTAAAATATCTTCACCCTTAGGTTCACAAATTCCATTTAAAGTGGTGGTTCTCAGCCAGGGATAATTTTTGCCTTCCAGGGGACATTTGGCAATGACTGAAGACATTTTTGGCTGTCACAACATGGTGGTGGGTGGGGGTAGTGTGGCCTAAGTTCATGTAGTGGGTTGGAAGCCAGTAACATTGCTCAGCATCCTACCAAGCCCAAGATGGCCTCCCATGACAAACAATAAGCCATCTCTTGTGTTTACGAAGTTGAGACCAAGTGGTCCTACCTGTCCCTATGGACAAGTAGTATAGTGATGACAAAGACAATAGTGAATATGTTAGTATTTTCTAAAGTGAAAATTCTTCTTTGAGGGAGTTTGATTGAGTGTGATACATATAGGTAGTCTTTTTGTGGAAATTATCAGGAGAAACCTCTCTGGATTCAGGCAGTGGCCTTATAGCTAGTCCCTGAAGATGGTCAGAAGGGGTCCTTTCATCTGGGTAAAGAGCTTTATAGGGAGAAGAAAAAACCCACAGAGACTTAAGTGATGAACAACGAGCCAGTTGGAAAGTGATATTTGTAGTAAAGTATCTATTGACAGGGACTCTGGGTTTGATTCTAAATAGGCTAGGAAGTCATTCTACTTGAAAGAGTTAACATATCACTGTTGTAGGAGACTAGGGCAGTAGGACCTGAGGCATGGGGAACTAGTTAGGCGATAGTAGTTTTCCTTAGAGTCAGGCAGTGATGAATGAGGGCAAAGATGAATGTTCTTAGACATAGATGTGTTTGATTTCTTAAGACTCTGGATGTTTTGGTCATGTGTATAATTCACCCTTATTGAGACCTTCTCTCAGATTCCCTGTTAGATTGGGCAATAGCACATAGCGCCAAAATGGACATTCAGTCGTAACAGTTGGATCAACAGAGAGGAGCTTACTTTTCTATATTGTCTGCAACTCTGCTGCTGTTACAAGAAATTTTGTGTGACAGAAAATGCCGGGCAGTGTATACATTCTGTCCTTACAATTTTACTACATTCGTAAGATGTAATACATTAAAGATACATTAAAGACTGAAGAGAGCCATACACTTTATGAAAGCCCATGTGTTGTAAATAATTGTGCTTAGAAAGTTATATTATTATTATTATTATTATTATTATTATTATTTAAAAGTGGTGATTATTTGCTAATTCTTAGAGTGATTAAGAACTTGAAATGACAGGGCTTGAGTCTATGGTGATCACCTCCAAAAAGTGTGTTACATTGACACTGATATCTCTTCAGCACTATGGTCTTGTTTTATTTGCTATACATACACTTATTCAAAAGGCATTTGAGATAAATCATTCTGTGATTGACTTGATCCAGGTTAACCTAAGACTGCCATTTTGCTAATCTCAGTATTAAAAGCCAAGACACCAGAAACCAATCTTCCCTCCTCCACAGCCCATATCATAAACCTCCAAAATGTCACCATGTACATGGCATATTGACAAAAATGTCAAGGATTACCAAGAATAGCTTCTTGCATTCATATGCAGTTACAAGAGAATGACAGAGTAGCTTTCGAATTCAAGTGCCACTGCAGTGGCCTCAACCAACAGTTCTTGTTTGAACAACTTCCAATGTTCATCATCTCTACCTTGGGGTTTTAGAAATACGTCATACCTTGAATTTTAAAATATGAACACATTTACTTGTTATGCTCCTGGAGTTGTTTTTATTTTTATTTTTTTGCTGCTAGAGTTGTTAATGGAATTATTATTTTTTTTGGTTTTTTTGAGACAGAGTTTCTCTGTGGTTTTGGAGCCTGTCCTGGAACTAGCTCTTGTAGACCAGGCTGGCCTCGAACTCACAGAGATCCGTCTGCCTCTGCCTCCCGAGTGCTGGGATTAAAGGCATGCGCCACCACTGCCCGGCTGGAATTATTTTTTGTTGTTCTATTCATCACCCAGTTACCCTTTAAAATGTAGATATCTATAATGTTTTTCATAAACTGATGACAGATTTTTTTTCCCCTGAGTCATTGTCAGTGTCCCAGTTCATAAGCTTGTTCCAGCTCAGTCAATATTTGATGTAATACAAAGTCTCCATTTCCTTCAGAAATACTCCTTTTCTCTTGTCACTTAGAGATACATAGTTCTTTCTTCTCATTTATTTAGGAATGGTTACTGACCCCTCTCTCACTGTTTGCAGGGGACCTCATCCCTTTTGTGTACCAATGAAAATAACAACTTAAGGTTTCATTTCAGCATTTCAGGGACAAGTGTTCCTTTCTGTCTCATTTTTGAGTTCTAAAGCCATTGCAGATTAACCTAAAGCAGGTGGTGGGAAGCAGGAGTTAAGCTGTTTCTTTTTTCCTCTTCCTTCATGTCCCATGAGATCAGTTTGGAGAAGAATCTTTGGCAAGCCTGTAGCTTGGATCTTCAGGTCTTCTGTCAGTGGTGGGATCTTCACTGATCACTTTACAGTGGCAATGAATGTGCCTCTGTGCCTTTTATGTATTTTCTGTGGTCTTTTTAGGACGCACTGGTGTTGAGTTACTTTTCCCTTTTATCTCAAATTAATGAAGGTAATGAAGGGACTTCATCATAATCCAAACTACTAAAATAAATGGGAATCAGGAAATTTTCCATGAAGCAAGCCCATGACATAATGGCACCTCAAGTGTATGAGTTACTAAAATTGGCTTTGTTGAAGTTGTTTCCTAGCAATGTTTTCAAGAGTTTGTAAGAAAGAATAATATACATACATACATACATATATAAAATGTATACATACAGAGAGAGAAAGAGAAGGAATGAATGTGTGTCTGTGTGCATGGATATTTTCCCTACAAAATTGTGGATCTACATTAAAATTGAATTCTTCTAGTGATTAGTGTCGTTTTTTTTAATGAAAGTAATGTTCCTAAGATCTTTATTCCTCTCACACCACTTGCTTTAAAAATACAGATGAAATAGAAATATAACATTTGATTCTGTTGTACCGGCGGGTACCTGCGGTACCGGCGGTCGGAGGGGTTAGGAAATAACCAAGATAGTCCTTTTATAATAAATCAGTTTTAATAAAAGGGGAAATAAGGGAACTTACAGAACCAAGGGTCCAGCGGAGCAGAAGGTAACGCGGGGGATAGCAAACGGGGCTCCTTCCAGCGCCCCGATCCTATTTAAGGGGTATCCTACTCCGCTGGGGCAGCCACGCCCCTGAACGCAGGGATTGGGCCAGCTGCCCTAACATTCTGTGACATGCTGTCATCATCTGCAAAGTTCATTCTTGAAAAACATGCACTCAGGTTACCAAAAAATTAATGGTTTTAGTAATTTTTCATTTCGTGTTGGGCCACATTCATAACTGTCCTTAGTTGCATGTGACCTTTGGGCTTTGGGTTGTACATACCTGGTATTAGACCATGATTCTTTTAGTAAATAGGTTTTATATTTACTGAAACAAAGGGCCAAATAAGAATCAGAAAAGAAGATGCTAGATTAAGGTGTCATTTGTATCATGCTCAATAAAAGGACAAATGAATAAATCTAGTGATTCCCTCATAGTAACTACTCCAGTGAAATTGTTTAATTAAATGGTATCACATTCATAGACCTCTGATTTAACACCCAATTTCTGAAATACCTGCAAAAAGTATCCACCGTGAAGACAATTGCAACATCATAAACTTGAAGTCTATTTTTATGGTGGGCCTTGCTCCTTATATTCTCTTCAGGAATCACAATCCCAAAGTGTCTGGATAGCAGTCCTGTGGGCCTTCTATCCAGTGACATATCTAACCATTGGTGTTTGGGGAAGCTCCTAATTGCATCCATCTTTTTTTTTTTTTCTGTTGAGCTGGTCGTGGGCAACTAGGGGCTGGTTAGTTCTGCAAAGGGTCCATTAATGTTTGCACTTGTTTATCACTTACAGCAAGTAAGCTGATTCTTCACAAGGGCTCTCTAGTTCATTTGTAATGCATTCTATGTTTCTTTCTGGTTATATGTACATCCAGCATCTTTACCGGCTACTTTTAAATCCTAGTTGCAAGTATGAATAACCTGGGGGGCTTTATAATAATTATATATTTATACTTACACACACACACATGCATGTACACACAGTCTCTTTCCAGAAGATTCTAACCAGTAGGTCCTAGGACTCTACTGATATTCATTATCCCTCCTCCCACACATAAAAATATTCAGGCTAAAAATTAAAATAAAAATTAAACAACATTAATCACTAACACTTTAAACTGTATAATTCAATAACATTCAGTATGTGTACAATGTTGCGCAACTATCACCTTTATCTTGTTCCAAGACATTTTTATCAGCCTCAAAGAAAACCTTGTTCCTATTAAGTAGTCACTCTTCATTCCTCCTCACCTCCAGCCCTAGACAACTACTAATCTACTTCATGTATTTGTGAATTGGTCTATTCTGCCCTTCTCATGTGACTAGAACAGAGTATGTGTCCTTTTACTTTACCATTTTTTACTTAGCATAATGATTTCAAGATTCATCTGATGTAACCTGTGTCAATACATCATTTGCTTTTATAGCTGAGTAATAATCCATTATATGGATAGGTCATGCTTTATTTATCCATTCATCTATTGATGGGCACTGGGGGTATTTCCACATGCTGAATACTGTTGTCATGAACATGCTTGTGTAAGTGTTTGAATATGGAACACTTGACCTTGGAAACTGTAAATGTTGGCACTTGTAAAGGAAGAACAACTGTGGAACAGCTATAAATGTCATTGTATTATTTCTTTGAAGCAGAGGTGAGAATTGGGGATCAGTATACAAGTTTGGTGTTCCACTGACCACAAAAATATTTATATTTTTATCGAGCATCTAGTTTCCTGCTCCCAACTTCCTTCATGCTCTGTCTGAGTCCCTCCCACAGGGTGAGTGTGGTGAGTGTGTTGGGCAGTGGGGATTTGTTATTTTTTGTTCCCCGGTAGAGCCGAATTCCTTGAGGTTACCTCCTGGCACTGAAGATCTCAAACAGCTTTTCTTCAGGGAATATTTAAGCAAATGCATAGCACTTTGCAATCTTCATGGAGCTTTTGCTAGGGTGGGGTCCTCTAGTGCTCTCATCCTTAGCCAAGGTGACATGCCTGAGGCTTATGAACATCATTTATCCTAAACTTACTGCACGCCTCACCTGGCAAGTGTTCTTGGTACGTGCTATTTGGCTGCCCAGGCTGTTCTCCAGGAAGGCTTTCCCTTCTCTATATCAGCTTGCAGGGGTCATTGCACATTAAGGTACCCACCTGGGTTGGCTCGCAACAGTTGGCCAGATGTAATATGTTACAGAGTGGTGGGGCCTCTGGTAAGAGTGAATGGATGACCCTAGTCATCATGTGCCACTTATTCTTCTTTAGGGACTATTACCAATGTGTACCAGCTCTTCATTTTTTAGGATTTTATTTCAGATTTTGAAATGAAATCTTCTGATTTTAACTGCTAACAGCCCACTGTAACAATGGCAGAGCATCCCCAGGGCCAACCCAGAAAGCCAGACAGAACAAGTCTATAGGTGAAAGTGGCCTAGGCACCTCTGGAGTCATGTGATTCTAGCTTTTACCATCTAGCCAAATGTGCTCATAGGTAGAGAGAAAGCAGAACTCAGAATTCATCTATAGCCCACTTGCCCTCAGGGATTGCAAGAAGGGGAGGCCATGGTGGATTCTGTGTGAACTCCTTTTACAATTGGTTTCTTTTACTTTTCCGTGTACACCACCTACAACAGCTACAGCTAAATTTGGGGGGGGGGGAATCTTTCCTCAATCCCCACCCCTGGAAACAAAGGAACAAAAATGTAATCATTTATCAAGTAATTTCTCCCTAACAATCTCGTAAAAGTACTCCTACATTATTACAGTGTCTTGTTAAACATCCTTTAAAAGTTATTGCACTGGGGATGTATCTCAGTATGTAGAATACTTGCCTAGCATGCCAATACAGCATAAAACTAGGTATGGTGGTAATCCAGTACTAGAGGAATGGAGACAGGAAGATCAGAATTTAAGATCAGGACATTATCAATTTGATAGTGTGCCTGAGACCAGCCTGGGTTACTTGAGACTCTGTCTCAAAAAAGGAGAAGAAAGGAAAGAAAATCCCAGGTTTGTTTTACAATGATCCAAATTATATTTTGATTATTTTTCCAACCATAGCAAACCCCCATGGAGCTAGTATTCAATGAAAAGCATTTTTTTTGGCCGGGGGGGGGGTGATTTCAAGACAAGGTTTCTCTGTTTAACAGCTAGTGTTCTGGAACTCACTTTGTAGACAAGGCTGGCCTTGAACTCACAAAGATCCTCATGCCTCTGCCTCCCAAGTGCTGGGATTAAAGGTGCGTGTCACCACTACCTGGCAACTTTTTTTAAGACAGGGTCTTGAGATCATCTAGCCCCCAGCCTTTGAAGTGCTGGAATTAAAGTTGTGTATCACCAAGCCCAGATAATGAATGAATGAATGATATGCATGTAACAATTCGTTGGATCATATCCTTAGCATTAGACATTTAGCTTGCTTCTTTCTTTTTTTTTTCTGGCTGTTTTAAATAGAATTTTGTTGCAGCCTTTTTACACACACACACACACACACATACACACACACACCCCTCTATATATTTTTTGAGACAGAATTTCTCTATGTAGCCCTGGCTGCGCTGGTACTTGTTCCGTAGACAAGGCTGATCTCGAATTCAGAGATTCTTTTGCCTCTGCCTCCTCTGCCTCTGCCTCTGCCTCGCCTCTGCCTCTGCCTCTGGAGTGCTGGGATTAATGGCATACACCATCACTACCCAGCTACATATTTTTTTTTCTTTTTTCTTTTTTTTTTTTTTTTTTTTTTTGTTTTTCGAGACAGGGTTTCTCTGCAGCTTTAGAGCCTGTCCTGGAACTAGCTCTTGTAGACCAGGCTGGCCTCGAACTCACAGAGATCTGCCTGCCTCTGCCTCCCAAGTGCTGGGATTAAAGGCGTGCGCCACCACCGCCCGGCTCCCAGCTACATATTTTTAAACTTATACATTGTTTAGTTATTTTTATAGATGGTACTATAGGCATTTGCAGCCGCAACATTCTCTGTGATGGAGAACATTTGGATATTTAGCAGCATTCGTTATCTCCACTCATAAGATCCTGGAAACACTGCCCGATCTGTTCTGTGATAACTGAAAATAAGTCTCCAGACATTGTCAAGTGTCCCTTGAGAAGAATAGTGGCTCCTGAGTGAAATGACTGTACTGGTGTGATTAGTGAAGTGAAAGGTACCAACCAATGTCTTAATTTTAGACCTTGACCTATTGCTCACTGCCTCTATTTACCCCCTATTTTGCCCAGTCTTCTCTGAAAACTTGGGGTCTTCCATTGACCTTGTCTTTCATTGCAGAATGCCTCTGGATTAGGGTCTCCAAAAGCAGGTGTTTCTTTTCTCATAATCCTGGAAGCCAGAATGCCTACATCATATTCTGGCACAGTTTGTTTCTTGTATGGACACTTTTTTTATTTCTTTGTGGACAGTTACTTTCTTACTGTGTCCTAACAAAACAAAGAAAGCAAGCTCTGATTTCTCTTCATCTTTTTTTTTTTTTTGAGACACTATCTCACTCCGTTGCCCAGGCTGGCTTTGAGCTCGAGATCTTAATGGTACTACCTGTAGTCTTGTCATAATTTTATAGGGACATCTGCCCTACAAGATTGGGTGCTTTGCCCTTCCTTATGAAAATATTTAATTTTTATTACCGTTTCAGAGGCACTATTTCCAAATACTGTCATTTTCCAGATTACGACTTTAATATGAACTTTATATGGTACATAATCTAGTTCATAGTATTCTTGCCTTGGCCCCTCAAAATTTATGTCCTTCTTACAATTTTTTCCCATTTTAGCAGCCACAAAGTATAAATTCATTCCAACATCAACTCAAACATCTGATGCCCAAAGATTCTTCTACATAGCATCTAAATCAGGTTTGCCTGAGACTTGTGTGATTCATTCTGAGGCAAAATTCCATTCCAACTCTGAACCTGTAGAACCAGACAAGCTATATGCTTTCTAAATACACTGGTGGAGTAAGCATATGGTAGAGAAAAAAGCAGGAAAGGAAGGAGTGGCAGGTCCCAGGCAAGTCTCAAACCTGACACAGCTAATTCCATAAAAATCTTAAGGCTGATGTCTAGGCTTTGGCTTGATGCCCCACTTTGCATTACCCACATGACTCTGCAAAGTCCCTGACTCTGAAACCTAGAAGGAAACAGCCAGGAGGGGCTGACAGCTTTGATAGGCTCTGAGTTGCCTTCAGGGTAAAGAATTTATCAGTTTATATTCATTTTGGAGCATCTCTACAGTTTTATTGTTTAGGTTCCAAGAAGTCTGACACCATTCATTTTTTTCCTGATTTCTGTATCCCATGGAGTTTAAACTGGCAATGTGTTCACAAATTTGATGCCATGTCTATTCATGGCTGTTGCTAAGATGGCTGATTAACATTGTGGGGAAATGTCTGTAGGTAATGCTTTTGGCATTCTTTTCACATCATTTCTACTTCCACATTCTTCTTTTGCCCCTTTCCATCTTTATGTCTATCCATCAATCCATCCATCCATTTTCCTTCTGTTCTTACAGTCCTCATCTGTTTGGGCATAGAAGACTAGGGCCACATTAGGTCCTGAGGGTAAGACTGCTTCACGATAGTGGGGACATGTGGGATCAAGACTGCATGGGCAGTTGGCAAGGCAGCCTCTCCTTTGAAAAGGTAATAAATATGGATGCTTGCAAGGATAGGGTATTTTGAGATTGAGTAATATTTGGAATTAGAGCACTGGGCTGTTGCTTCAGAAGATACAGGGGAAAATGGCTTCCCTCCTTATATTCTCATTCTCTGTGATGGAAATGCTGGGTCATCTCTCAAAGCCAGAAAAGCATTGACCTTTGACCTTCTTTGCTTTCTGGATCTCAAGATAACTGCTTAGTTCTTTCATGTTCCCTCTCCCACCATGAGGCAGACCTTGAGCACACAAGGTTTGTGCCAACAAAGGAACTCAGCATGCAGTTCTGATAAGCATTGTTCCAGTGATACAGGTGGCCAGCCCATTGAGCTCATTAGCAGGTTCAGTTTACCTGACAATTCCCTTTGATGATAATGCTGTGCTCTTTTTGGACAAGCCCCAGAACTGTGCCCCCTGAGGGAAATAGCTTGAATCCTATGTGCACAGCCAGGCTTAGTTGGCTGTGGTCTAATACCTGCATGCCAGGCTGAAGGTTTGTTAGGTTGCCTGGAATTCTTCACATATTTCACTGTAGCTTTTAGAGAGGTTCAGTATGGATGCTAATGTCCTCTGGATGCCATAGAGTCCAGAAGTTCTGCCAGAGTGCCTGGGGTATATGGTAGTGTGTACTGGCTTGCTTCCATACTGCTGCTGAGTTGGAAGTAGTTGGTGTGATACAGAGTATTTACTACATTCTTTTGAGTGTAGAATTTCAGCTTCTTTGCAGTTTTAAAGGGGAGTTTGCTATCAGGCCACCTCATAGAGTTATTCATAGATCTGGCTTCCAGATGTTTTGAGTCAAATATTGTTGCCCATTGTCCTGCTCTGAGGATTTAAAAGAGAACACCCCTTCCCCCAACAAAATGCAATTCATATGACTTGATTTTAAACAAAATGACAGTCTCTGCATCAGCACTTTTTATTTGGAGAATGGAATCCTTTGTTCTAGAGGATGTCTAATTCTAGCCTTGTAATACCTAGGCTGCTTCATTTATTCATTCTTTTGAACACCTGTGTTGGGGGTGCTGCGAAACAGGCAGCAGTATTCCTGTTCCTTGGGAGACTAGAGCAGAAAAAGCTCGCCCTCTATGTCTTTCTGAAACCCTTGGGAGTAAAGCCACCAGCGTGGGTGAAATGATGAGAAATGTTCACAGAGGAAGCATAAGTGTCCCCTCCCAGTAATTTTGCCACAGAATACAGTGGAGATGTTCTTCACCCCATCCTGTGTCAGAGACCTAGTAATTGACTTCATAGTGGCATCAAACACCCTAGCCCCAGCATAGCTACTCCTATCCCATATCCAACTCAGGCCTTTTGATTTTCTGTCATCCTTGCTAGCTAGATGGCTCCCTCCTGCCCACACCTCCCCTCTCTCTCTGCTGTCCACTTTCTCTGCAGCCAGGTTGGGAGTGGAGTTCTTTTGAGAAGTCAGTCTGCTGAAGACACATCCTGGTTCCCAGTACCCAGTGGCTTCATACCACCTGCAGAGCTCAGGTTGTATTCTTTATCAGGGCACCCCTGACTTTCTTTGCTTCCCTTCTAGGATAGATCCCAAGTCTACCATGGGACTGCCTTGTGACTTAAGTTGTCTCCTCTTCCTCTGCTTATTTGGAGGCTGTGCATTTGTTCCTGCCTACATTAAAACTAGCCCTTCTACCTAGAGTTGGGACTTGTTTACCCCCATAGCAGTGCCCTAGGCAATGAGCTTTGAGAATAGACTTCTTGAACTAGAGTTTGAAGACTAGCAGCATTGTAAGTATCCTGAGTAGGCACATTTTTTTTCTAGGAAGATTAATGCTTGACTCTTAATTCTCAAAGCAATCCAGCTCCTAAAAAGAAACACCATCTCTGAGAGCTTATTATGCTCTGCATTCATTCTTGGCATGCAGTTCTTATATCATAAAAAATTGACATTCCTCACTCTTGCCTTTAAAGTTCATAGATGCAGCTGGTGATATAGGCAAAGATTTATTTATTCATTCATTTATTTATTTATTTATTTATTTATTTATTTATTTATTTATTTATTTATTTATGTTTCCTTTGATTCGAGACAGGGTTTCTCTGTGTAACAGCCCTGGCTGCCTTGGACCTAGCTCTGTAGACCAGGCTGGCCTTGAATTCACAGAGATCCGCCTGCCTCTGCCTCAGAGTGCTGGGATTAAAGGTGTGTACCACCACTGCCTGGCTCAAAGTTGCATTTATAAACAGTTATATGTTTATGCATAAAACAAACAATCTAAGTGACTACTGACAATGTTCTTTTGCAGAAAAAGGTAATCAGTGCAGAACAGGGTGAGTGATAAAATCTGTTTAACTTTTCCTTCTAGAAGTCTGGTGCAGGCTCCAACTAACACAAATGGAAGAACTTCATCTTTATAGTATTTGAAAAGTTTACAATGAGATCCTAGTACCCAAGGGACTGTGACACTGCTGCCTTGGGATGTCTGGGGATAGCCAAGAACCATCCTGGGTCGCCTCCCCTGTGATGCCATTTCTAAAGAATGTTATTGTTCAGCCTCTTCCCTCTCCTTTGGCCACTGTGGTTTTCCTTTCCCATTTCGGCTGAATTCACTTCTTCCGTTGATTGTTACTATTTGTTTCTTTTTTCCCTAATCCTTCCTTAAAACCTCCCCTTTAAAATTTTAAACACCTCTTCCTGCCTCTTATCTTCTTCAGGAGTAAACTAAAAGACAAATTATTATAATATTGTATTATATTTTTAAGAGATTGGGTCAAAATTTGTTGCAGCATTTGGAAGTATGAAAAATAAAAGAGGCTGGTCAGTAACTTGCCTCATGCTTTCACCAAAATAATCATCATTAGAAATTCTCTTGTATATTATGTGAGGAACTCCTCAAGAGAATAAGCATGATAAACAGCCATTGAAAAGCAGGGCACATTCTCATTATTCTAAAGTTGTCTTTGAACCTTTCAGTTTTCAGTATGCAGGCTTTGGCTGGTCTCATCTGTATCTCTTCTGAGTTTTGTTTCCCTGAGCTCAATTTCTACCCAAGTGAAATGGGTACGGAGCCCAAAGCTTCCTGTGGACCAGGTGTGATAATGAAAGAAAAATTCTCATGTTTGGCTGAGCACAGTACTGGCCTCAGCAGTCTGGCTGTAGAGATGGTTGTAAACCGGGCAGGGCCATAGTTGTAAGGTGATTTTATGCCAATATAAATGCCTTAGCATTTATATGACTGGGCACATCTATGTATATATCTGAGGGTTCTGAATCTATTGATTCAGTCAACTTTGGATTAAACACCTTTTTACAAATTGCATTTGGAGTGAGTGTATACAGTAAACTATATAGGATAACAACTACTTACATTGCATTTAGATATTATGCCCAGTAAATCATATAGGATAACAACTACTTACAGTTCTTTTACATTGCATTAGATATTATAAGCCACCTAGAGGTGATTAAAAGTAAATGGGGGGGAGTGTGGACAGGTTGTATACAAGTGCTTTATGTGCCATTTTGTTGTGAGGGACTTGAAGACACAAGTATTTTGGTACCCACGGGGATCTTGAAACCAACCCACTGTGGGTATCAAGAGTGACTGTATTAAATACATCCTTGAAGTATTGCTTTCCAGTTATTGTTGTTACTAAAAGAGGATGATTTTGCATCATATACACAAATGAAATACAAGCTTGCAACATACTATACACCATAAAACCCTTATGAAATGTTATACGCTCCAATATTTTTAAGGGTTTTGTGTGCTTGTGTGTGTGTGTGTGTGTGTGTGTGTGTGTGTGTGTACATGCACAGGGGCACACATGTGAGTGCAGGTTCCCCTGTAGGCTAGAATATGGCATTATATCTCCTAAAGATGGAGTTATAAGTGAGTGTGAGCCACCTAACCTGGGTTTTGGGATGAGCACCAAACTTGGGCCCTCTCCAAGACCAGTATGTCCTCTTAACCACTGAGCCATCTCACCATGGGGACCTCTTTACTGTAGTTAATTGTTCCTTTTGGGGTTGTGACTATGGTGTGAGAACCCTATAGAATTAACATGCTGAATGAAGACACTGGATCAGAAGTCAGGTACTGAGCTAATGTTTACAGATATTTTGAAGATATTCTGAAACTTGATTAATCAGAGAATTTACAGATAAAATAGCCAGAGTGTATAACAGCTTTAAAGCAAAAGAGATGATGATATATCTAGCTTTCTCTGTTGTTTCTTTTTCCCTTGAGTGTTTTGTAGGAGTTTGAATGCTGAAATTCATTCTGACCACTACAAATCACTGTAAAGGGAGTGGCAGGCTGCATCCTGCCACCCAGCTCCCGCAAGCTAGCTTTACACCCGAAATAATAACACACAAATTGTATTCATTTAAACACTGCCTGGCCCATTTGTTTCAGCCTCTTATTGGCTAATTCTTACATCTTGCTTTAACCCATATTTAGTAATCTGTGTAGCACCATGAGGTGGTAGCTTACCGGGAAAGATCTTAACCTGCCTCTGTCTCGGAGAGGAGAGTCATGGTGGCTGCCCGAGGCGTCTGCCCGACTAAATTCTGTTCTGTCTACTCCGCCTACCTAATTTTCTGTCCTATTAAAGGACCAAGGCAGTTTCTTTATTAACCAATGAAAGTAACACATAGACAGATGACCCTCCTCCATCAAATCACTCAATAGGAATCTCAATGTTTGTATGTGTATTATAAAAGTGGCTTTTAGGGAGGGTATAGATTCCATTACATTCCCCTGTTTTTGCATGGTTTGCTGAGTTTCATTTTTACAACTGTGACTGTTGTCACAACTGCATTTTAGAACACACACATGCTTCCCACTTTCTCCATGTTGCTTTTCTTGCCTCTGGTTCCTTTTATGAAAAAGTATGTTTCAGTAGCCTGACGTTCCTGGGTCTCATCATTTCCTCACCTTTCCTGATGAATGAAGTGCAATGCCAGGGTTCTCTCTGGGGGGTCATCTTCCTTGCTCTGAGGCTCAGGAAAGAATACTCACATGTGACCTTCAGAAGGTACCATGGGCTCCTCTGCACATTTATAGGTATGCGTGGGGCTTGAGAGGAGCTTCAGGATGAAGGTTCACAACTAATTTGGAGACTAGCCTGTCATGTTGCAGGCCATTTTTCTTCTGGTCCAGTCCCTCAAGACTCAACTCTGTATATCTGCTCATGAGTATATTTATTCCCTTGAGACCAACACCAAATAAACACAACACCAAACCTGCAGTAGATAACACTTTTTGGGTGGCAGGCTGTATTCAGTGTTGATCAAGTCAAGTCTGACTCATCCTGTATATGCAGCAGTGCACCTGCTAGGCATGCCCTAGAGTTCCACTGGGGTTGAGTCAGAGTTAGAGGAGATGCCAGTCTAGCCCTGAAGGCACCAATACTAGGGAAGATGTGACATGTAAATAGGCACACCATAGAATAGAGCAAATACTGAGGACAGCCAAAGAAAGACACTTCACTCAGGTGCCGATTCTTGACAGGAGGAATCTGGATCACAGCCTAGAAGGGGCATATGCACATGAACAGTACATGAGTGAGTAGGAACTGAGACAGAGAGAAAGCATGATCTGATTTGGGAGGTAGTGTTGCTAGGGAAGCAGATGGATGACGAGCCAAAAGGGAACCAAGAGTTCCCTGCATGTCGTTTTATGATTTCTGAAACCTGGTTCTTTTTTAATTCCGACTAAAGACTTGCAGAGGACAGGTTTTTAGGGGCCCCAACACCAGTCAGATGGTTTTCTGCTGCCATCAGTCATAGAAAAAAATTGTAGAAGTTAGGTGACACCCTAAAGCTGAGGTCTCCAGAATAGTATGTATAAGCCATCAGAGCCTGAACAGTTGCTTTTGGTGAGCTTAAGATGGGAAGAGCTCAATGTGTAAAGGACATGCTTGTTTTTAAGGAGTTCATACAAAAAGAAATGTAAAGCATCCAAGTTATAGTTTTTATGATCACTACATTTTAAAATGATGGTATTTTTCAGTACGTAAAGAATAAAATGTTTCAATATAGTGAGTTAAGTAAAATATGTCTTTGCAATTAGTTGAACCTACTTTTTAAAAATTAAGTGTGTGGCTTTCACTGTGTTACAGTACTGCCCTAGGGAAATAATTTTACCAACTAGGCTGAATTTTGCCTTTATTTCTCCTTAGTTTTTATATCATTACAGCCAGGGGAACAAGACATTTTTATGTCATCTGTGGAATGTGAGCATGATGGACTTACTGAGAAATTCTTTTCCTTGCTCCTGCTGGGTGACTGTGACTGGATTGGTTGGGCCTTGTCTGGGTGTGGTTTCCTTTGGGTGGTACACTGGCAGGTTGGTCTGAGGTCAACTTGCTTTTAAACTATGTTCCACTCATACAATATTATGCTGCTAAATCAGAATAATAATGACATTCTTCTAGTATTTACAGGAAAAATAATACAGAAGGAAAATAAATCTTTATGGAGTATAGAAAAAGTTCCAGAAGCCTTGATATGGGCTTCTGTCTTTCTGCTTCATCAAGCGCACATACACCCTCTAAAAAACGGAAGAAACTGAGATAGAATTGAGTAATTAATCCAGGCTCAACAGCATTACTATATAGTTTTTCACCTTTCATTTTTTAAAAAGTTACCATTGTTTATGCCAGTGATTCAATAAAGTATGTATTAAGGGACCTTACATTCAGCCACGTGTTAGTTGATGGCATATCCCAGATCTCGCTTCCATCATGCTCGTGCCTGAACACGTTTGAGAACCAGTTGAATAGGATAGCTGTGGGAGCTGGGTCTGGGAAGTTTGGACTTTTTCTAAATGCCTTCTCTACTGATTTGTCTTAGGACAACTTATTCTTTGCTGGAGGATAGAACATCTTGCCAAGATCTTGTCTCTAGATTGTCTTCTCTTGGTACTTCCTTTCTTATGGACAGACATGCATTTAGGAAGCCATGTAATGTGTCTGAAGTTGGCCTAGTCAGTACCGAATCAGAAAAAAAGGATACAGGAAGTCTTCACTGATATTTTACCTGGTTCTGGTAGCCTTTTTTTCCCACTATGGAACACATCAACCTAAAAACAAATGTCCAAAGAAGAACTCATCCTGGTCTCTGGAGTTCCACTTTTCTTATCATCTGCCACTCCCCACCCCTAAGGTTTATTTTCCTGAAATCAGGTGAGAGGGTTCATCATACAACTCCCAGCTAAGAAAGGTGAGTCCCAAGGAATAGCATCCCTTCATCAAGAAATTCATGGACTAATAGGGAATATTGACAAGTGAGAAGCGTTGGCCATGATTGAAATATAGAAACGGATGTTTCTTAGTCTTCTAATTTCAGTTGCTTAACGAAATAGATGCTTTTTGCTCATGTTAGCTCAGTATGAATGGTGAAGGGGTTTCTAAACCTGTGATACTCATCCAGACTTCTTCCATGGTGTGACTCACCAATCTTTTGGACATTTTCTGCTATCTATCTACTCCTATGCTTTTGGCCAACAGAAAAGGGAAGAGAGATGGCATGGGATTATGCCAGAAACTTATGTTACAGGCCCAGAATACATGAATTCCCCTCACATTTCTTTGATTAAAGCCCAACCATGTAGCCCAACCCAGGCAAAAGAGACTGGGAAGTGTGGCTTTTCTATGTTCTCAAGAAATACATATCACGGTTTGGTTTCTTTCCTATTATTTTGAGTAACAAGTACTCAGATACTCACAGCCTTTAAATATTAGCTCAGTTGTTGGAGTAGTACCATTTTCTTTGTTTTGTTTTTGGAGGCAGGGTTTCTCTGTGTAACAGCCATAGCTGTCCTGGAACTAGCTCTTATAGACAAGGCTGGTCTTGAGCTCACAGACATCTGCCTGCTTGCCTCCCGAGTACTGGCATTAAAGGCATGTACCACCACCACCCAGCCAGAGCAGTACCATTGTAATGACTGTTGAAAAAAAGCACTTAACACACGTCCCAATGGGATTTTGTGACATGAGGGGTTTTTTATGACAAATTATTACCTTTACCTTTTTATTTTTTACTTTTAAATTGATTATTATTGAGTTCTACATTTTTCTCTGCTCCCATCCCTGCCTCTCCCCTCCCCTTCAGTCCTCTCCTAAGGTTGCCATGCTCCCAATTTACTCAGGAGATCTTGTCTTTTTCTACTTCTCATGTAGATTAGATCTATGTATGTCTCTCTTAGGGCCCTCATTGTTGTCTAGGTTACTGCTACTGGGCTATTAGTAACATTGGCTTTCAAACTTAGGTGAGTAGGCTATGACTAGATTGTTGCACTGGGGAAATCTGTGTCCTACAGAACATGACAGTGTATGGCTTTGCAGGTAGGGGTACAGCAAACATATATACCTGATGGGAAGTACTTGTGGGTGGGGTATGATATAGAGTAGCATCACAGCTTCTTTCCACCAAAGCAGTGAAATAGATCTGATGATGTGCCTTTTGTTTGTCAGAAGCCATTTAGGCTGGGGGTCTCTTGCAAATGTGCTAGTGAAATGTTTGTGCAGAGGAGCATGCTGCATCCAATTATCTGTTCTCATTTGTTTTTACTGGGTTATTGCCACTTATGAAAAGCTGTGCATAATTCCTTACTCTGAGGGAAGATCCAGGAGCCATTTGCTCTTCAGATTAGTCCATTAGTTATTCATGTACCCTGACAGTTTTGTGTTAGTGACAATGAAAAGATTAACTGTGTTTACTTTTAAAAATTCTTATTGTCAAGAAGACTTCATCATTTTATGGAGGATTCACAATTTTCATTTAGGAATGAGCAGATCTAAGGATCTGTAGCTGACTGGGACCCTCACATTTCATTAAGGCCTTGCATGTCAGTTACAATAGTTAGACTGAATTTTGAGTAATATTACCCCTCACTTTAAATTCTAGACTTGGAACTTGATAATAAGTGTCCATTCTATTTTTATTCATATTCTCAATAAACATTTGAATCTAAAACATGCATTTAAACAAGTATTACAAATAGCTTTTCAGAACTAACATGTCAGGTTTGTGCCATGATACCTGCTATTTAAAACTGATAGACGGGGATGGCAAGAGGCCTTAGGAGGTCCCACCAAGTCTGAACAACTAAGCTTGATCTGTCTAGTCCTATACAGTGGAAGGGGAGAACTATCAACTGTCTCTGACCTCCATGCATTCCCTCTGGCACATGGATGCTCACATACATATGTGCACAAACACACAATAAATAAATGTAATAAAAAATGAGACATTCAAAGAATCTTTCTAAAGAAGCATTGCAGCTTCCTTTGGGGCACAAACAGTGTCCCCAGAAATCTGCTGCTTGCTGCTGAGTGAGAACCTTGGCTCTGGAGTATAAATGTTATGCCACCAAAACTTGAGAAAAAACTAGAACAGCACACACAGTTGAACTCACCACATAAGTAACCACAAACAGACTGTGTCCAAGTTCCGGTGGTCTTCGAAATATACTGGGAGCCAGGCATTTTAGAAAAGGTGAAGGAAGTCATTATAATTTCTTGGGGATTGGTTTGGCACTGAAATTGAGATTAATGGTGTCCTCTCTGAATAGCGTATTAAAAACAAGCATGCGTTGGAAATATAAAGATGACTTTGTTCCAGGAGACTGGAAAGTGTAGTTCAAGGGCAAGGGATTATTCTCTGGCCTCCTGATAACAAAAATGTGTACAGAATCAGTGCTTTGCTCTCTACCCCCACTTCCTGCTTACTGGCCTCTACTTTTCTATAATTTGATATGATTAGTGTGGAATAGGCTTGTCCCCTGAGCCCAGCCTGGCTGGAAAGGAGAGTGTAGGCTTCTAGGCTGACTCCCTCAGGCCCTGCTGCATTCTCAGTTGCTGCCTTATAATGGGCATAGCAATGGCTGTGAAGATGTCCATGTCCTAATACCTGTAACCTGTGAGTATATTGTTTTATGTGCCCAAAGGGACTTTACAAATGTGACTCAGTGAGAGATATTTTGATGGGTGGTTTTCCCGGTGGGTCCCATTTCATAACAAAGTTTCTTGTAAATGGGAAAGAAAAGCAGAAAAGAGAGTGGGCCATCCCAGCAATGATTCTTTGAAAATAGGAATAGGGGGAGCACAAACTACAGCTACAGGAGCTGGAAAAGGCAAGACAGCAGCTCCCCCCACTAAATATGTCCAGTCTGTGCCTTTGTAGACTACATGTGGCTGAAGACAGCTATGAATGCAGCCCAATGCAAAATGATAAACTTAGGACATTATGAGACTTTCATGGTTTATTTATTCACTCTTGTAATTTAATTACATTGTTTAAGAGCTTGAACTTTGTAGATGACAATTGCAATATCAAAAGGCTGGACATGCTCTCAAGACTTCAAAAGTAAAGCAGACCTGTGTAACCATGCTAGGTATCTTCAAACCTCTGAGAATGGTCAGAGAACAATGGGCCAACTAGCTGAGACTGAAGCCTTCTAAACTGTGAGAGAAGAAACATGTGACCGAAACAACCATGTTGGTTGTAACAAAAAAGAAAGCAACCCAGTCTGAAGCAAGTGCTGGTGAAGTGAGATGGCCGGAAGGGGACTAAGTGCCTGCTGGTCTCCAAGCTGCTGCCAAAGAGGCCACAGTCAGCCAACATGACCCCATGAGGTTCATCTGGTTATCCTCAGTGTAAATATTAAGAAACACGGGCTAGGGATATAGCTGAGTAGTAGTGTACTTGCCTTTTCCTGGCAGGTTTTAGGTTGTAGGTTCAGTGGCTCAGTAGAAGGGGGGGAGGGTTAGGAAATTGAGGCTCAGGGCAAAATGGAGT
The DNA here is from genome assembly GCF_903992535.2 of Arvicola amphibius. Lineage (NCBI taxonomy): Eukaryota > Metazoa > Chordata > Mammalia > Rodentia > Cricetidae > Arvicola > Arvicola amphibius. The sequence continues at coordinate 15,629,675 of NC_052065.1, read as the reverse complement.
GACTCATTCAAGGTTTAATTCATGACAGTACACAGTCCTTTCTGAACTGGCACTTAGACAGCCGAACAGGATGTGGCAGACAAAGCAAAAGAAATCAAAGTCTAGGTTTCCACCACTCTCTCAGTTCATACTGCTCTGCTCTTTAAGAATGCCCGGCAGAACATAGTCTCTCTCACTTAGTAGAGACCAAGAAGTAGGATTTGCTCAGGGGAGAATCTGCGATGGCAAGATCTCTGGGTGGTGGCTCAGGACAAAGAAAGTGGCTCCTCTGTTTTTAGTTTCTAGTATATTCTGAAATTTCCACATTCTGAAATGTTATGCCACTGTTGGACCTTCTTGCCTGTTCCCTCAGGGTAAAGCATGCTCAGGCCAGATGGACTTATTCTGAGCTCTGGAGGACATGTATTAAAAATATCTCCAGAGGGTGGTGAAAGACTTTACCTCTTTGGCTGGTGAGAACCTAAGGTGATGGCTAAGCTCTATAACAAATGTTTTAATAAAAGTGCTTGCCCATTATTTATCATAAACAGCACACCACTGGGATATGCTTTAATAGTTAACTGTAAAAGCCTTGTAAACAAATTGTGGTCTGCTGCATAGAATGAAAGATTCCAGATCTTGGAAAGTAATGTTAAGAGAGCTGAAAGACATAAATATCCAACTTAAAAAAATCAGTTTATGAAATTGTATGTAGTATGATATTATTTGTGTGAAAGGTAAGAAAAATAGGGAAGGGGAACAAGGTAATATGTGAATCTAGGACTTCTGGATCATGAGTGATTTTGTTCCTGATCTTTAGATTTTACTATCTGGTTTTGTGTACTGAATTTAAGATATAGGGTAGAAAAACTTCCTAAAGCCCAATATTACCCCACCATTTAGATAGACCATGTTTTATCTGTTCATTCGTTGAGGTCTGTTAGTTATTTCCATCTTTGTGCTATTAAAAATAAGTTTTTATCTGGGCTGTGTTGGTGCACACCTTTAATCCCAGGCATAGTCAGACAAATCTTTATGACTTCAAGGCCAGTCTGGTCTACAGAGTGAGATGCAGGACAGCCTGGGCTGCTAAATAGAGAAATCCTGTCTCAAACAATTAAAAAGTAAAAAGGAAGAAAGAGAATGAAATGTTACAAAATTAAATAAAAACGGTAAGATATTTGTATGTAGTATGTGGTCACGACTATGTCTATGAATAGATTTTCTAAACTTTCTATAGTGGAAACAAAAGCATCCCCTTGTCTGCATGAGAACTGTGGGTGGAGTAGGTGGGAATAATCTAGCATCCTGTTTTGGGGGTGGTGAAAGTTGAAGAGACTGGACAGGCTCTCTGTCAGCAAAGATGGAACCTTGGGAAACAGTATGCTGTCTGCTAGACTTGATCCTTTCTTCCTCCCCTTCTCAGACAAGCTGACTCCTATTTGATGTCCTTTGCCTGTTCATGGCCTTACCCAGACACCAGCAATTGCCCTGCTGGGTAGTTTAATAGGAGGCTTTTAACTTTTTTCAGTGGGAAAAAAAGCTCTTCAAAGTTAAAGCCTTAAACATGCTTTTGTAAGAAGACAAAATTGAATTGCTTATTTATTTGCTCAAAGAGTATTATCTAATCTTTTTCCATAGATTAGAAAGGATTCCAAGACCAGAGCTGACAAACTGCCCAAACCAGCTAATCTACTGGCCTTGCTGATTCCAGAATGTTCTACTTGGGGCCCGCCTGAGTGCCTCCCTTGCTAGCAAACCCACTTATCTCCATTTTAAACATTCGGATCTGCCTGACCTGGGGAGGTGGGTGGGAGTGGTGAAAAACATAGAGCCAGCATGATTTTACTTCTGTTCAAAGGGCATGTGGGGGACTCCTACCAGGGTTGGCTGAAACGCAGCACAGAAACCAACCTTAGAACAAAAGTGCCTTTTCTTTTTAGTTTTGCCTTTTTTGTTGTTAGTTTATTTGTTTAATGCTTTTTTTATTTTCTGAGGTTATAATATAATTACATCATTTCCCCCTTCCTTTTCCTTTCTCTGAACTCCCCACTTGCCACTTCCCTTTACTCTCAAATTTGTGGCCTCTTTTTCTTTAGTTGCTGTTATTGTTCCTGTTTGTGGTTGTTGTTGTTGTTATTAGTGGTGGTGGTGGTGGTGGTGGTGGTGGTGGTGGTGGTGGTGGTGTGTGTGAGTGAATGTGTGTGCGATCATTCCTGAAAATAAAAATACAGCCTGTTCAGTCAATATAATGTTACTTGTATGTATATGTTTTCAGGGTTGATCATTTGCTATTGCATAACCAATTGGTGTACTCTTGGTTCATTTTTCAGGCAGGGCCTTATTATGTAGCTCAGCCTGGCCTCAAACAAATTTGTGATCTTCCTGCCTCAGTCTCTCCAGTACAGGGGATATAGGCACCATGCTTTACTTTGTTCTCCCCTTCATTGAGTCGTTCAAAGTCAAGTCAATTACTTTTATTGGTTAATGTGTTTCATAGAAAAAATGTAGGAAATGGGTAAGAGTTGTAAAAAAATGAAATGTACTTTTCTATACATTATTATTTTTATATAATTTTAATTGTATGCCCAGCATTTGTACCAGTAAAAGTAAATATAATGAAAATTAATAACATTTTCAAAGTAGAAATAGTCCCCTTAGAGATAATGTAATCATAGTATTAGAAGTCCTATCTCCTTGGTTCTATTAAAAAACAGCCTTTGTAGTAAAAAAAAATTAAGTATAAATAAACAAAGTCAAAGACAAATAAAACTAGGCATAAATAAACTCTTGATAGTCTTCATGGATGTCCATCACTGGATAGTACTGTCACATAGGAGTGTCTTGGAGAAACTGAGACACTTAGACCTTTTGTTTTGTTTTGTTTTTCAACAAAGGGTCCATTTGGGTCTCTTTTTTTAAAACTTTTTTTTTTGATGTCTTCAGATTTGGTGTTTTGAAGTTTGCTCTTTTTAATTTTTATGTCTCCTTTCCCTTGCTGATAAGCCATGTTGTTTCTTTCTGGTTCTTATTCTACTTTTTCCTTCCCTGCTTTCATTTGGTATGTAAGTATAGAAAAAGTGGAAGACTTCAGGGCCTTGGGGGAGGTTAGAAGGAAGGATCTCCAGTCCAGGAGAAGTGAAAAGGATGTAAATAAGTCAACTTCTGCCTTATCTTCTTCACGTAGTCTTTGACATATTTCTAACTTTTTTGTTCGGTTCCATATAATCGCTCCTCTTCTTTTTGGATCCGGCTGAGTCCCGATGTTATTTAAAAGTTTAGCCTTTCCACATACTGAGCAATTTCCTTTTTTTAATTGCATAAAGTTCATAAAGCTATCTTCTAGCATTAACAGTTTCATTTTTCATTCTTTATATTTTGTTAAAATAACACAATCACAACAGATTTTTAAATGAAATATTAGCCAAGTTGCTGTGCGCCTTTTGGCTTCTCCTTCTGGTTCACACTGCCTTGTGCTGAGAAGACTTTCTGTGCATCTTCCTACACACAATAGCTTAAAAACCATATAGGAAGATGTTAAAAAATTGCACGCATGGTACCAGGCACACCTGAAAACACCTGAATTCTCTAACCTGAACGTTTTCCATGAGAAGGTATGCATCTTGGGTTCATTGGGAAATACAAGAAAAGGAATCTGACTTTGAAGGGTGGCCTAGTGTTTGGAGTAATTTAGATGAAAAGGACTGATTTTTCTGGGATTGGAGACATAGATATTATTGTAGCTGAGATTCTCAGTGAGGATAGGAAGGACTATCTCAGGGGAAAACAAATGTGTCTTGGGCTGCCTGCTGGTTTCAAAGGCCACCTTCCTTTACAAGATTTTTGCTTGGCTCTGACTGAATGAGGAGGCTAAACAGTTAACCACATGCCTACGGAAGATGTACAGAAATGCAATAAATATGGCTCTGAGTCCTGTTTCATTTCTACTGGGCCCAATGGGGCAAAAACGGAAGTTGCTTCCAAGGCAGAAGGGGTTTGGGAGTTGGACAAATCCTTGCTAATGATTTATGAGGGGAGAAACTGACCTTTTCAGGGCACTAATGGGAGAGTAGCTTTAATCATGGGCCTGGGAAAGACTGAGGACAAGGTGGTAGACTGGAGTGGGAATGGTTTTTGCAGGGTTGGGTGGGTAGGAGGGAATCAGTCAGACAGGGTCTACCTGGAATAGAAGTTGTGTTTGTATAGCGATTGAAGTAAAAAAGAGCTAGATGCTTTGTATGGTCTTGTTTTGGGTAGGACCATAACAACAGCCCAGGTCCTGGAAGACTCAATGTTGTGTACTTTTATTTGTGTGTTTATGTGTGTGTTGGGAATGGAACTCAGGTTCTTACTCATGTTAGAGAAACACTCTATTGCTAAGCTGTACCTGGAGCCCAGTAGTGTGCATTTTAGTGCAGAGTCACTACATTTTAGGAAGAGTCTATGTCTTTATGCCAAGTGAGGTTTGATAGTTGGCAAGACAAGGGATCATGACATTTGTTCAGGATGGAAACTGATATCTTGCTTTTGGTGCTGGATGTTTCCCAATCAAATCTATGGTCTGTCACAGGTGGTTCTCAGTTTCATCCTAACAAGTCAGGAAACATGCTCTTTAGCCAGCAACAGCCAAAATAACTTTTTTAAATCCCAGACAGTGCCCAACAGCAATATCCTCATCAGACACGTGAACAAACAGATTCTGAAGCTGTATATATAACTCATGTGACATGATATATTTATTCCTCATGTAGTGTTAGCCACAAACACCTTTTTGGCAGAAAAACATTTTGATGTTTGTACAGTAAAGACATGATGAAGTAACATAGGCATCTTTGGAATGTGGTTAGTGGTTTTTCTCGAAGCCAATGGTCTGGGAAAATGTGGTGGGTGCTATGGCTTCTGAGACCACCTTTAAGAACTTCACTTTTCTGTGGTTGTAGAGGCCTTGCTGTTGACATTACTGAACTCCAAGAGGTGTAACTCCTCTTTCGCTTGCATTAAAGCAAGCATGTATGATTGTAAGAATTAATGTTTGACATAGAAAGGAAGTGGAATCAGGAAACATGCCAAAATGAAATTCATCAAAATGGCAGAAGTACCATTCAGTTTCCTCCAGGAGCAAAGAGTATGGAATTGTTATTTGAACAACTTGATTTTCTTTATAAAAAGATAGAAAGATAGGATCTTATAATTTTCCCAACAATTCTGAAGTCTAAAGTAAGTGGATTAGACTCAGCCATGTGTAGAGGTAACTTTCCCACTTGCATATGTTGATTAAATCATATCCTATGTGTAAATAATCTTAGGATTTATCTGTCTCTGTGTATGGTTCTCTAGGCTTAAATATGAATATTTACTATGTTGGGATGGCAGTGATATACTCAGGATTCAATTTGCGTTAAGGTAGAACTATTTTTGCTATGATCTGTTCCCATCGTTCACAAAATTCTGCCACTGCTGGTTTAACATGGAAGCATACCATCACACTTTTCCTCCTGGAAGTGAATCCTGTTTCAGATGTGTGTTGCAGAATAGAACAGGGAAGTGTGCAATAGGTTGGACTCTTACTGTGCTACTTCCTTTCCTCCTCATTCTCTTCCTCTTTAATGTACCATGTTTGGGAGGCTGTCCACAGACTATTTTATCTTTTATATATTTCTATTTTAGTATTGGCCATAGCTGCTTGAAATCACATGCTTAAAATGAAGATTAAAAGAATATTGAAATCAGTGTTGTTCTGATAGTGTTTTACCAACTTTTCAACCATCCTAGAAGAGATAGCTTTATTGTCCAACCAGTTTTAGGAAATCTCACGGGATTGGCTACAGTTTCAATGTCTTCAGTTTTCTGCAGCCAGGGACTTGAACAGAAGAAGTGGGAGGATTGAGCTTGTGAAATTTAGATTGTCAGATTCCCATGCATGCCAGTCAGTGTGCATTTATAGAGACAACCAAAGAGATAGCTGCCCAGACTCAGACAATTATAGGTGTGTCCTGTTTTATACAACAGCTGCTGCCCTCAAACCGGCTTGTCAATCAACATGATCGTGAGAGTGGGGGAGGGAAGAGACTCTGATTAAAGAAATCCATGGTACACCCTTTACTTTCTCTATCTCCTAGTAAGCCGAGGATCTCTTAATCAGATTTTCTTTAAGAAGAGATGTTTGTAGGCATTGTTATTTGACTGTATTTCTCTAGGAAAAGAAAAAAGGACCCTTTGAAATCTTTGATCCCTAGTGTACAAGGAACGCAGAAAGTACTCAGAAGGCATCTCACTATATTGTTAGATTTCTTGGCTTTTTACTTTTGTGCGGTGGTTGATGTTTGATTCGTTAATGGGTAGAATGACAATATTGCAAGTACCTTGTACATAGACCTAAGGAAGTGTTCATGTGTATTGTGTGGAACTGAAAGTTGTGAGGGAGGACATTTGTCAGGGAGTGAGAACAGAGCCTGGTTCTCTCCTATTCTGGAAGAGTTACATTCCATTGCCATGGCCTCATTAATCACACTATGTGGAAGATGATGCTTGTCTTACTTGTTTGGTTGGTCATCGTCAATATCTGTTTTCACTGGTGTTTAAAGTGTGCTTTGCAACAGTATGCTTTTAGTGGTGTGTGTATTTACATTATTATTGATTGTTACTTAAGCAAATCTAGTAAATTAATTTTCAACCAAGTAGTTGGGGCAAAAGCTGTCGATTAGATAATATGAATTATAATTCCATATGAAATAATAATTTAGATCAGCAAAATTATTCATATCTGACCTGACTTTGAAATTTGTTTTCACAATTTTGTTTTTCAGGATAACAAAGCCACTAACCTTTGCTGATTGTGTTGGAGATGAACTTCCTTTAGGATGGGAAACTGTATATGATAAACAAATTGGAATTTATTACATGGACCACATAAATAGTAAGTACAGTGCCACATTTTCATTGCTATATGTGTGTTTTCTCTTTTGCTTGTTTTGTTTTTCAGGTTTTTACATATAATCTCAAAAATGATAAACTCTTGCTTTGTGAAGCAAAATGATTATGGTGCCCAATGAAATATTAAGGTTTTGTAATATGGTATACTAAGTTTTCTCTAGCTGAATTCTAAATACACAAAGTAGGCATATAGTTGTACCTCAATTCTGTTTTTACTGTTTCTGATAAGGAACAAATTTCCAAGACATCCAGGAAACAGGAAAACTTCTCATGCTGATTGCAAAGTAGAACTTAGACGTTCTTAGAAGTTGACATGATTGTCCTTCCCTGATAGATAATGCCTGGAGACATTTCTTATAGCCAGGCCTGGGAGCGGTGCTGTTGGCATGTTGTGGGTGGAAACTAGGGCTGCTTCTCAACATCCTGTATTGCTCAGGATGACTGCACCATAGAGAATGAACATACTCCAAATGTGAGTAGAGCTGAGATGTAGAAACCCACAATCAGAGGCTGTACTTCATTCAGTCTAGTCTTTGCTCTTGGTGCTCTGCATCTTCATCAGCCTTTTTTGACCAATACTCAATTAAGGTTCCATTTCTGACTCTCTTTGCATTTTAATTCTAGCTTCTATCAGTACTTTTGTCATTGTTATTTTGCCATGAGCCATGTAACTTGGCTTTGCCTTGGCTTGCTTTGTGTACTTCAGCTTATTATGTATAGGTCTGAAGATCCATGTTGTTCTTTACCTTAGTAACTTTGAAGGTCTTTCCCATGCCGGGCTTGTGGGGCTAACTTCCTGGGTCTGAATCTTTGTGTCTTAGATTTCGGAGCAGTGGAGCTTTCCCATGTGGGTCTCTGAGCCTCGAGCAGTGCAGCTGTTTCAAAGTCTAGTCAGTGATGATTAGAGAAGGGGAATAAGTACTGTCCTAGCCCTGTTACCCTTCTAGGTAGGTATCTAAGTGTCAGGAAGCTTTAAGGTGGATATATCACATACTGGAAAAGGTCAGAAGAGAAGCTTAGAGACAAGTTTGAAGGTAGCCCTTCCACTGGCCCTTAGCATGCTCAGCATCTCATGACTGTGTGTGTTCAGAGCAAGGTGGACATCTAGGGTTGTCTTCCCAACTAAGGTCTCCAGGGAAGCTTTGAATATATAACACCATCTTGCACTGCGGGTTCTCTGGTTTTGGCACTGTAGCTGTGTTACTAGGCTTCTTCCTTCTCAGGGCCAGGTGATATGGATGTTGATGCTTACCAGATGGCAAAGGCAGTGGATCTATATAGCTTTCCTGGGAAGGCTGCCTGCTGTTGTGGGCCCAGGACCCCTTCTTGCCAGTCTTCTCTCATAAACTTAGCTGTCCCCTTCTCTGGTATCCCCTGCTTGCCGTTGTTGCATTCCTCCTCACGAACTATTCACAACAAACATTTCTAAAGTTCCTCTCTACTTCCCATTGTGTTCTAGCCCTGGGAACACAGGAGAGTGAGACAAGTTATCAACTCTTAAGGGTTTACTACTCTCGAAAGTGGACATGCACCTTAAGAGCAAGAGACAAAGAACTTTCTTCCAGCCACCATGAAAGTGTAGCCCACTACATGAGAAACAGTAGGAGGGGACAACAGTTGTAGTGTCGTGCCCCCTCCTTCTCTACAGACCTTTAGAGAATTCAGTTTTAAAACTCTTTAAATTTGAGGTACCAATATTAAAATTGGAACTGTGTAGGTTTATGGTGAAATGAGGGACAAAAAGATCCTAGACTGGCAGCTTGTGAGGTTCCCAAGACCCTCAGGGACACTGGAATAGTGTGAATAATGCTGTTCACCTGGCTGGTTGCAGTGGGTCCTACAGCTGAATAAACATAAGTAACATCTGGGCAGTTATTAAAAAAGCCCTGCCCATGTCCCACATTAGGCCAACTGTATCTGGAATTCTGACACTGCGATAGAACTCTGACTTCTTATATTTTGCATCTTTATTTCCCTATTTGAAATAGAGAAGGCTTGGAGAACTTTCTAAGAGTCTTCAGTGACAGTGGTGACTGAATAGGGGCAAGTAGGTGGGGAGAGTGTTTCCAAGGAGGTCTTAGTTTGGAATAGTTTCTCTTTCTCTCACCCTCTCTCCTTCCCTCCATCCCTGCTACCATCCCTCCTTCTGTGTGGATGTGTGTGCTTGCACATATGTAAATGATAACATTTAATTTACCTTTCTAGCTCTGTAAAGTAAAATTCATAGATCATAAAGGAAAATATTTAAAAGTAAACAGTCCAATCCTCCTCTGTCTAGTTGTAAAACACTCTCATTTGACCCAAAGGGAAACCCACCTTAAGCAGTCATCCTGCTTCCACCTCCGTCTCTTTCTTCCCCCTATCAGTCTGTTTTTTTGTCCCTTCCGCTTTGCCTATTCTAGACATTTCATATCAATGGGCTCAAACACTATGAGTCGTATTGGTTCTGGCTTCCTTCAATTAGCATTGTGCTTCTGAGACTCCTCCATATTGGAGGCTCTCCATGCTATTTCAGCATATCTTTATGACCCCTGGCATGTTGTGGGAGGGGGAACTCAAGAGTGAGAATTCTTTGAAGAAAGGAGTTTGGTTGATTCCCATTGTGGCTAAGCTGGTGAAGCTAGTTGATACTACTTATGGTGGAAAGGAAAGCCTAGACTGAAGCAATGTGTGCTGTGCATTTTCTGACATTGTCTTGCTTTGGAGAGTGAAAGGCCATTGTGTGAGAATGAGATGTGCTTTGAAGACTAGCTTAGAGTTACTTTCGATCTGTGTAGGAGTTAAGTCCGGAAGCAGATGAGAATCACAGGCTGGAACTCAAGAGAAAGATTGGAACTGGAGATATATCTGGGCCCTTCCCAGGCCAGCAGAGTGAGAAGGCAGAAGTGGGAAATGTCACAGTTTCAACTGTCAAGAGATAAAAAGGTCAAGATAGAATAAGAGAGGAGAGTAACAAGCTCAGTTAGGGACAGCAGTGTGTATATTACCCCACATTAAAGAGGTCTGGAAGAATAATGCTATAAATACCCTATAGCTACCTAGTTCTAAGCTCATTTAGGTTCATCTTCTCCAATGTGTATTTTCTTGTATTATCTTTCCTTTTATCTTTGTGGCATTTTCTTCTTTTCTGAGCTTTTGATACCATAGTAAAAAGTCGGCCATTCTTCAGAAAGGTTCATGATGTAGAACCTTCCATATTGTGCAACGTGGTAATTAATTAATTGAGTAGTCACGTAAAACGCCTGTCAGTCAACTTGCAAATGTCACCTTGAACTCACTTGTTTGTGATTTTGCCCTTTTCATTTCAGAGCTTACCCAGATTGAAGATCCAAGGGAGCAGTGGAGGCGAGAACAAGAACGGATGCTAAAGGAGTATTTAATTGTAGCCCAGGAGGCTCTCAATGCGAAGAAAGAAATCTACCAGATCAAGCAACAGCGATTTGAGCTAGCTCAGGAAGAATATCAACAGCTGCACAAATTGTGTGAGGATGATGGCCGCTCATATACCAGCTGTGAGTTGACTTGTCTCCTTCAATGAATATGTTTCTTTAAAGCCACTCTCTTTGCTGAGTTCTCTAACCATGGTCAGCTTTATTGGGGTGAGACAGCTTTTTAAAGTCTCAGTCACATACTATTAGACAATCCATGTTTATTAAGTTGTCTATGCTGTATACAGATTCTGGAGTATGGTGAATAACAAAGAAAGATCAGGTGTGAATGGTGTAAAGTGAGCACAGTTTAAGGCGGTGATGTGAAACAATCTCCTATTTCATATTGTCAGATTTCACTTGGAGGGTTCCACTTAGAGATGGCTGCAGTTAACACTGCTTGACTAAAATGATCTCTTGAAAAAGTTGCAGATGGCTTCATAAGTACTGAATGGGGAGATCCAGGAGTCTGCAGATATGTCAATCTCCTGTCTGTGTAAAGGCTGCTCCTAGGCTTTAGATATCATTAGGCTTTAGACTTGTTGGGCAGAACATGGAAGGAGGAAAAACCCAGTCTAATCCAGGTTTCTCTGATCCTTAAATAAGAGGCTCTCCTCTACTAGTCTCAAAAGGAGCCTTGGTTAGTTTAAAGACTGCCAGCGATGGGCTTTCATTTTACAAACACTTAGCAGGCATCTAAGTTTTGAAGGAGCCAGGTTCAGTTTCAAAAGATTGAGCCTTTTGTAACATGATCAGTCACTATTTGAACATGCTTGACCCTTCCCAAAAGAATTGCCTATACAGGTAGACCTAGCCACCATTGTTCTGGGTGCCAATGATCTTGGAGAGAACATATAAACTTGGTAGTACTAGGTTTTGTTTTTATCAATAAAATCTAGTTGAGACATGGGAGTGGGGAAAATGACTAATGACACTGCTTTATTACCAGGTATTTGATGCTGGTAATAGAGCTTTGACCACTAAAGATATAATCTTAGCTTTTTTTTCTGTGTTGTAATTCAGAATGGAATTAAGGCCAAATGCTCATGTTCTGTGCTCTTTTTTACTGCAACTCCTGCTGAATGTGCAAAGCTTAGAAGCTAAGGACTTTGGGGAAGGGTTTGCTTCTGAAGCAGGAATTAAAGATATTTCCATTGCTATGTTTCTTGAGGGAATAGAGGCAGCTCGGTTATAATGATGTGTTGCTTCCAAGTCATCTTATCTCTTGGTCATAAGATACTGGGTCATCCATGTTTATTTTTTAAACTTTCCAGCAAAAAGTGATAGGTCAACTCAGCACTGAGCTATAGAAGCTTCCTTTTCTCTACACTTTTCTTTTAAGGCGGTGCTCTAATTTTGGTAGCAGAGCAATACTGGCTTCATAGAATGCATTGACAAGTATTGCCTCTCCTCCTCAAAAGAGTTCATGAGGATTTGATATCTACACTGCCATAACTTCACCAAAAAAAGTCCTGGAGCATGATGTTCTTTGTGGAAACTTCTCAATTAGATAAAGGCCTATGTTTGTGATTCTTCTAGAGACCGATTTTGTAATTGTGTGTTTCTAAGAGTTTATTTACTGCATCTAGTTCCGAAGTCAGTATTTCTTTTAATGTTTGTAGGCTGTGAGATGGTGGTCTCTTCCTTCATTCTTGCTATTAATATTTTATGTCTTAATTACTTCTTTTTTGGTTTATGCATATGTGTGTGAGCCAAGTGCACATGCACATGGGAGCCCTAGTTCAATTATCAGCTGTCTTCCTCAATTGGTCTCTACAATATTTTTTTTGAGACAGGGTCTTTCACTGAATCTAGGGCTCCGATCAGGTTAGACTAGCTGGCTAGTCTACCATGTGGGTCCTAGAAATCCAATTCAAGTGCTTGGGCTTGGCAACAAGTGCCCCACCCACTAATCTATCTTGCTACCCCTTTCTCTTTTTAGTTTTTCAAAAGCTGAACTGTAGGTTAGTGATTTAAAACTTTCTTAATTTTTACATAATTTTTAAAAATATGAATTCTTCTCCCTCAAAATTTAGTATGCTGTTTTTCCTTTCACTTTCATGTGCTTCAGAATAATTTCTCAATTCTTTAATGAATTAAATTTGACTCATGGAACTTTAAAAAGATGTGCAGTTGCTGCTGATTTATTGCTATTGATCTAGGGCTGATCTACTTTGCTATTTATTACTACTGATCTATTGCTCCAAGAAACTATACTAGGTAAAATTTCATTCTTTTGAGATTTTTTTTTTTTTTTTGGTTTTTCGAGACAGGGTTTCTCTGCAGCATTTTTAGAGCCTGTCCTGGAACTAGCTCTTGTAGACCAGGCTGGCCTTGAACTCACAGAGATCCGCCTGCCTCTGCCTCCCGAGTGCTGGGATTAAAGGCGTGCACCACCACCGACTTTTGAGATTTTTTTATGGCCTAGCATGTATGGCTATCATAGTATCAGAAGGTTACAGACTTAGAGCCTCAAAGTCACACCAAACTGAAACATTGGCTTGTAACTGGGTCTGAGGTCATATAGTTAACAATTCTTAACTTTCAAGACAACCACATGGCAGAAATAAGGTTAATCCATATAGGATTAGCCTTTTTGTAGCTAAAGAAGAGGCAAATATTGACAGGGTTTTGTTGTTATGATTCACCTTAATACTATGGTTTTTCCCAGAAACCCTTATGTGCTTTATCTATTACATGTTTTGGTTAGGTTTCCAAGAAATAATCTCAATTCAGAATTTAGAAGAAGGGACTAGATGTAATGGAGAGATGACTTAGTAGTTATGAGTACTTGTCCTTGCAGAGGACCTGGGTTTGGTTCCCAGCGTCTACATGATGGCTCACAACTCCAGTTCTAGGGGGTCCAAAGCCCTATTTTAACCTCTGTGAACAAAAGGCACATGTGATAAATAGACATACATGTGAGCAGAGCAAAACACTTGTACACATAAAATAAAATCAATAAATCTAAAATCAAATTTTGTTTTAAAAAAGAACGAGAAGGAATACATGTCAGAAAAACTTGAATGAGGCAGGGCATTGCTGCCCATACCTTTAGTCCCTGCAGGTGGCTCTCTGTGAGTTTGAGGCTAGCCTGGTCTACAGAGTGAGTTCCAGAACAGCCAGGGCTGTTAGAAAGAGAAACCCTGTTTTGAAAAACCAAATTCGAAAAGAAAGAAAGAAGAAAAACTTGAACAATCTTTCTTGCCAATGACTGGAAAAGTAAAATGGAGTCAAGGGAAGGTATGGGCCATGACCTAGAAACTACCAATTTAGTTTGGTTTGAGCGTGGAGCCTCAGCAGTGTAAGACCTTGAAAATACAAATATCTTTAAAGTACTCGCTTTGGGGAGGAGTGAGTTGTGGGGGGCAGTGTGGTGCTGAGCCTATGGAGCAAGATTATTCACTGCTTAATGTCCCATGGAGTTGAGACACTGACAAGATTATTATATTTCCATGGGCTTTTCAGCCCTTTGATATTTGGGCAAATAAGGAATTATATTCAATTATATTTCTTCCTCAGTTAGAAAGACTCAAGATACTGTCTTTGAAGGGACCTCTGTGTCTCCAGTAGAGGTAGCTGATGACTCGGTGGTGTAATGATGTTAGGACGTGTTCAACAAGTTCCATTGCCTGACCTGCTAGAAGTAACCTTCTAGACCAGTGTCTTCTCCAGGAGTATGCTATCTTGAAGGCCAGAGTTGGGCCTGCCTGTTTTCAGGAAAAGGCTGAAGATGCCAATGGAGCTTCCTGGGGCCTATCAACTCACCAGGGAAAAAGTCAGCTATGAATGGAATCTAGGAGTTAATCCAAGTGGTTTATCAAGTGGCTGCTGTCCCTAGGGTTTCCACCAAGCCTTTTCAGTGTTCTGTTTAACCTGAGCTACTGATTACAATGAGGAAAACCCTGCTAGTCATGACTCAACTGAATTCTTTCTAGCCACAGGGTAAAGTTCAGCACAGTGATCCTGTTGGCTTAAATGCCTGTGCTCTAACAGATGGTTTATAGGCAACACTAGAGGGCCTGGGACTGTGTTTAGGAGCTGCTTCTGGCTGACTTCATGGCACACATGGCTCCAATCAGCCACATGGGATGTCTCTATATGCCAGCTAGTCAATTCAAGCAAGGAGGTAGCTAGCTAGTTCTTTGCTGTGGTACTGGGAACTGAGTGCTGTCTATCTAGATTTGCTTTCTAGTAATTACTTCCTCCATTGATAATAACTTGAAATGTAAGGAAAACAGTATTCATAAACTAATATTTCTTGTATGTTAGCATGATTGCCATTGATAATCACATGCTGTGATCTTCTTTGTTTTCTCAAAAAAAATTGAATATAAGGCTGGGGAGATAGTTTTAGTCATTAAAATGCTTGCCTTGTAACTGTGAGGACCTGAGTTCAATCTCCAGAACCCATGCAAAAAAGCTGGGTATCATGCTACATACTTGTAATCCTAGCACTGAGGAAGGTAGAGACAGGTAGATTCCCCAAGGACCACTGATCAGTCAGCCTATCCTACTTGGCAGTTCCAAGTCAGTGAGAGAGCTTGTCTCAAAAAAAAATGTGGTACCTAAGAAACAAAATCTGAGGCTATCTTTAATCTCCGCTACACTTGTGCTCTGGCACAGATATGAACAAGCAGATTTATACACAAGCAAATACTCCCCCCCCCACACACACACAGAGGAGAAGGGGGAGAGAGAATGAGAAATAATATCATTTGGACTAAATTATTTCTTTAAGGTAGTGTACCCAGGAGATGATTGAACTTAGATTGGAACCCAGATGTGTTTGTGACATTCAGTTCTCTGTACTCTTTCTTAGACAAGAAAAAGGCATATCAGAAGTGCTGATTGCAATTTTGAAACACACTCAACCCTCCTCCATTTCCAAGTTTTCTGAAAATAATGACTGACTATAAATTAGTAGGTGTCTAGAAATTATGCAAAATACATGGGGTAACTACAAGTGAGAGTACTTTCTATTTCTTGACTTTCTTGTGGACCACATTGGATCAATAAATCATCCATTCATTTTTTGCGCAGACATTTAGTGCTTGCTGTTGGTATGAACTAAATTCTGGGGACACAATTTATCCTTAATGGCTGATTGTCAGAACAATGAAGTAACAGTAATACACTTAGAAACAAACTAGAACAGCCATTTGTAATGCTAGAACAGAAGGATATCGAGAGGATTGGAGGACTGCAAGTGCATTTTGCCCACACTCTTCACACATTTACCCCTGAGTTACAGAATCACTACAATGAAACTCCATTCACTGAAGGAAAATTTTGTGTCAATGCTGGGCCATCTGGTATCTAATAGTATCTGAACCTTGTTCCTGACTAAAATAAATTCAGATTCTCTGCTGTATTAGGGAAAACATGTCTCCAGGAACAGAGATCACAACCCTCCTTCATGTCTATGAGCACCTGAGCTCACTGCCTATTGTACAGTCCTATTTTATGCTTTGTAGACCTCTCGAGATGAAACAGTTCTACACTGGACACACCCCTACTTTTTCCTACAGCTCCATTTCGCAGAATTCTTTTCTACATTTTTCATTGCAACATGTTCTTCTGTTTGCCTTCCTTTTACTGATTAATGCATTCTTTATCTCAGCAATTTTTTTTCTGTAGTTACTCCCTCATTCTTGTGAAACTCTAGCCTCTGCATGAATTTAGATGAACTATGTGACCATGTGCAGGAGCCTTTGGAAAAAAAATCTTGTCTGTGGTAGAACTGTAGTCTAAGCCACAGGTCTGCAAACTATGCTAGGCCTGCAGGCTGAATTCTATCCATGAAGGTGTTTGCAAAAACATTTCTTGGAACTGAGCCATGACCATTTACTCACTTATTGTCTATGGCAGTTACAACAGTGAATCAAGTATTTGAGACAGGCTGTATGGCCCAGAGAACTGAGAAAATATATTTAATATTTGTCTCTTTATGGGAAAAGTTTCTCAGCCTCAGTCTACACCAGTTGTCAACCATGGGGACAAGTCTCCTGGAGGGCCCTTATCAACTGTTACTGCCTGTTAATTAGCTGTGGATGGAGTTGGACATTTTTATTGTTTGTTCCTTTAGAGTCTTTCAGGTAATTCTTGAGTTGAGGTCTGGTGGCCTAGATTGCCTGTGACTTGTCCCATCTAGCAGCAGGAATGTAACTTTATTATCATGGTTCCAAGAATGAGCTGAGCTGCCCCAAGTGTCTCTGGGTGCCTGGGAAAGAGGCGGCCTTATCTCCGGTGAGAACATGCTGACTCATCCTGGATTCTTTGGTCAGGTGGTGGCAAAGCTTGACCTTATCAGCCATCAGTGCTGCCAACATTCTTTCTGAGGCTCCAAGCCTATCCCACTCAGACTATCTTCCATCGGCACTCTGCTAAAGGTTTTCTTGTCTGCTTGTCTGGTTTAGGATGAGGGCTTTAGGCAATCCTGTCATCCTTTTGCTTCCCTTCCCACAGGCAGGTTGGAGCAGGCCAGAGAAAAATAGATCACACAGCATTTTTCTCACATGTTAGTCAGCAAGCCTCAATTTCGAAGGCTACAGAAGGGCAAGCATGTTTACTGAGAGTTACTCGCCAGGATCTCAAATCCTAGTTGTGATTCCTCCTGTGAATGATGGCGTAGTGCAGGTCAAGTCACCACAAACCCAGGATTTTCCTGTATATAAGAGGAAAAATATTATCGTTTTCCCTGCTTGACAAAGATTTTGTGAAAATAGGCAAAATGCATGTGAAAGGCACTCTATGATAATAAGGTATACTTTGACTTGTTGTGGTCTAGCCAAAACTATAACATTATTATTATATCATCCAAAGCAACATTATATTCCTGAACAGACCCCCTTGAGTTTAATGTCTTTCTACATTGAACTGTCAAAAGAGAAGAGGTACTTGGGGTGGGAGTCTGGTCTTTATTATAAACCTCAGGGCTGGAAATAGGTAGGCAGCTATCATGTAATAAAAGTGACATGTGTGCTGTGAGAAGGGGTCAGGAGTCCAAGCTATTCCTTGGACTCTGAGAGTGCTTCTTATAGACTTACTGGAACTCAGTATTTTATTTATAAGTTGAATTATACTATTAAAAGTTTTGTAGTGCTCACAATTATTCTTAGCATCTGGAGATTAAATATATTCACAGCCTTGGGTGCCTGGACTGCCTTTTCCTTCATCTCAGACTTGGGATTCTTAATTTTAGACAGGGACAGAAATGGTTTCAGTGCAGCCTGGACACTAAGCAAATCTTGAACAATGGAATCGTCCCAAGATTGGGTTGGGGATTTTCATTGGTGGATTTGGAGCCTCTGTGGTGGTAGTCTTGTTTCATGGAGCACTCCATCTATATCTTAAGTATGCCAAGTATGGCTACTAATCAGTGTTATGGTTTTGTTAGGGAGAAGCAAGAGGTGCAGGTATGAGGGGTTCCTGTGTAGATGTACAGTAGTGGCCACCTCAGCTCTCATGTGTTTTTCAAGTCCCTGCTAATTTTTCCTATAAAATTTCAGAGGCAGGAACAGTTTTTTGGTTTATATTACTTAGTGTGTGTGTGTTTTCAAGTGTGCACCTACATGTGTGTGTGTGTGTATGGGTACACATGTGTGCATATGAGTGCACATGTCTGTGGAGATCGGACCTCAGGTATTGTTCCTTAGGGACTTTCTAACAACTATTATTTACTTTTTGGAGAACAGTCTCCCACTGATTAGGCTAGGCTGTCTAGCCAGCAAGCCCCATGGATTCAGCTATCTCTGTCTTCTTAGTACTGGGATTACAAACGCATACCACCATACCTAGCTTTTTATGCAGGTTCTGAAGATTGAATTCAGGCCCTTATGTTTCTGTGGCAGGTACTTTATACCCTGAGCTTTCTCGCAGGCTCTGCTGTTACTAGTTTTTAACATGGGATTTTTGTTGTTTTGGTTTGTTTTCAAGACAGGGTTTTTCTGTATAGCTCTGACTGTCCTGAAACTTACTGAGTTTAAGGCTGTTGAATTTTGGTGGTAGGGTTAGTTTCTAGTTTCAGTGGGAAAGATCCCATATGTTAACAATTGCCATTATCCTCCTGATTTAAGTTGACAAGTTTAACTTGAATGTAAGGGAGAAGATAGCAACTCTAGTCTCATGCATGTATTACATTTAACCAGAGACCTTTAAGCCTGGTGGAGTGTGTGTGTGTGTAAAAGTGGACATACACAACATGTGTGTGGAGGTCAGAAGGCAACCTTACCTGTTGGTCTTTACATTCCACCTTGAAACAGAATATCTTGTTTTTGCACACACGTCTTGCCAGATTACTTGACCTAAAAGCCTCTGCAGATTCCCCTGCCTCCACCTCTCATCTTGTTGTAGGGACACTAGGATTACAGATGTGCAGTACTACACCTGGCTTTACATGAGTTCTGGGGATTTAATCTTCGGTCTTGATGTTTGGGTAACAAGTACTTTGCCAATTAAGCCATTTCCCTAGCCCTGATGTGGAGATATTTTTATAAATGATTTTTGCCTGTTAAAAACATTGTTTGAGGCACTGGAGAGATGGCTCACCAATGTCTTGCAGGACCCAGGTTTGATTTCCAGCACATGGTGACTCACAATCATCTGTAACTCCAGTTCCTGCGATCCAGTGTCCATTTTTGGCTCCGTGGGCACCAGGCACTCTGTAGTACATAGACATACATGCAGGCAAAATACCCATACCCATACAATTTAAAATTTTTTAAAAACAACATTGCTTGAGCCATAACATTCATTGTTGATCTTAAATGAAACTCATGAATCAGGTAATATTGATAGTTCTATAGAATCTGGAAATAAACATTCTTATCTAAGATAGAATTCTGGTGTGGGTAGGTGGGGTGGGGGACTGCTTTCGGTTAAATGCCAGACTGTTTTCATGCTATGAAATTAATTGTCTATGAATGATCTATATCCTTTGCCTAAGAATTTTGGATTTTGTTCTTGTTTGTGACAGGGTCTCACTCTGTAGCCCATGCTGGCCTTCAGTTTAAAGCAGTCCCTTTGCCTCAGATTCCCAAGTCCCGGATTACAGGTGTGAGCTACCATGCCCAGCTAAGAACTGCATTATAAAACTGTTTTCCTCCATGTCCTTGAAAGACCACAATTATAAGTATATGACAATTTGAGGTAAAACTGGCAGACATTGCACTCTTCCAGATATTTATTTCCAGTAGATTCGGTTGTTTGAAGTTCTGACTAAATGAGGCTTAAATAGTAGATTTTCCATAGAGCTGTTTTTAAATAGGAGCTCTGAACTGCTCAAATTAACTTTGGATGTGGTTCTAATTGAAGTTTTAAATAATCTTGCTGTGTAAGCTACTTGATGGTTTTAAGCTGTCCTTTCCAATATAAAGTGAGGAAAGGATCTTGAATTAAATTCTAGTTGTGAGCATCTAAGTTAAACCATGAGAGTGTCAATCATAGGTACTGAAATCACAGGAGTGAAAGAACGGGGCAACAAACACCAGGAAGCTGATAATACTTGAGTAGGTTGGCTCACAAATGAAGACCATGGAACTGTGGAAGAGAAGTGAAATCAAGTTGCCATGATACAAACCACCAAGCCTTCAACTATGTAAACAAAAGTCATATTAATAAAAGGAAAAAAAACAGTGTAGAAGGTGAGGTGGGCAGGGACAGATACTGGCTATCTCAGCCACTTGAATGCCAGAAAGGGTTTGTAGCTTTTTGTGGACAGGAATTGGTAGAAACAGATCCGTGGGGTTTATTCACCCCAGGTATTGACTAGTCATACCAATGACACTGTGTCTTTAAAAAGCATTAAATCACATATATGACACTGTTTAAGAAACTATAGGTTTCTTATTTTAGCCAGACATCCAAACAGACTGAGGATCAAAGTGTGAACATATTACTTCAGTTTCTAAGGAACAAATAATCACACTGCCTTCAGTTTCTAAGGAACAAATAATCACACTGCCTTCAGTCTGGACACAGTAACTAGATTTTGGCAGAACTGGAAAGCTATCTGCCTTTTAATTTTATATGTTCTTAGTGTTCTCTTTTTCTTTCTCATGGCAACAGTTACCCATCTGGAGAATATAGATGTAAAGACAATAAAGATAAAATTTTTTGACATGAAACCATGGGGAATAACGATAGTTAACTTTATGATTCCATCATTTAGTCACTTCTGTGTGTTTATATGGGAAAGAAAGTAACTAAATAATTTTCCATACCATATTCTTTTCTCTCTTATGTCTATGTGGGCTTTACCCTGCATAGATTTGTAGTAGAAGTAAACAGTTTATTTACCTGTCGCTTATGCTTTCTTATGTGAACATGTATTAAATTCGAGTGCAAAAATCAAACCTCAAGAAGATTTGAGGTTGTGAAATGTTAATAATTTTCAAGCCAGAATCCATGTGTAAATCCCAGACTGAGAATCAGTTACTAACATGGTGAATCAGAAGTTTCTTTTGTTCATTTATTTTAAAGACCCTGTTATAAAATAAAATATTTTCTTTTTCCTTAGCCTTCTCCGGATATTCAACTAATACAAAGTATGATCCACACCAGATTAAAGCAGAAATAGCAAGTCGCCGGGACAGGGTAAGTAAAACCAGGGTTTTCACAAATGAAAGCACTGTATGTGTTTTTATGCAATGATACTTATCGTGATTCATTGTGTGGTCATTGGTATGTCTGATACCAAGATATTGGTAAGATTTTTATTTCCCAAATTATTGTTGCATTTTGCTTTATTTTGCACTTGTTTTGCAATAGCAGAAAAATATTTTGTTTTGAAGCTGTTGCTTATCAGACAAAAAGTAGCCAGTATCCATTGCATGTTTTATAGGATAGACTATCCAACCATTTGGGAAGATGGAATAGTGTCAGGGCCCAGTGCCACAGGGCTACCTGTAGGATATTGCTTTTGACCCTTGGTATCTGTTGTTTTCCTTGAGTTGCTAGTCCCCAAAGAGCCAGTTCTTATAGCCAGTGCTTCATCAAAAGGATTCTGATCCTTCCCTGGTGATACCTACATTCATTAAGTGACACCATCCCTTTAGGCCCTTATCCACCTGCTTGTCTGAGAGAGGATCCGTGTATAGTTTTGTGACAAAGCTAGGGAAATATCTTGGTAATGAGTCCTCCTCTTTTACTGGTGTGCCATTCCATAAAATAAGCTATGTGTCTTTCAGTTCTCAAGTTTTAAACTCAGCAAAAAAAAAAAAAACACCTGTAGATCTTTTTAAACTTGCAGGTTTGTAGGCCCGTTACCCTGTGGTTTGATGGAGACAGATTAGGTTCCAGAATCTATTTAAGAAATCATGTCAGGGAATTGAGGTTCAGGTAGTCAGAGGCTGCAAGTATCCTTGGTAACATCTATGAGAAATAAATACAAGTGGAGATGACAAAATTTTACATTTTGCGATATGTACATTGTTACCCTCAAAAAACAACAACTATTCTTCACTTGCATAGGACCTGTCAGGATTAGGGGTTTAAAAATTATTCGATGGAAAATGTCATACATGTATATAATGAAATATAATCATATCCACTACCCATTTCCTCCCTCCAACTCTTCCCCTATCCTCTTGACACATCTCTTTTCCAACTTTGTGTCTTTTCTTTCTTTCTTTGATAACCTAAGTCCAATTAGTGTTTGCCCATATGTATGTGGGTATGATAGTATCTACTTCAGCATGGGAGTTCTACCAGTGACCACATTCTTACAAGAAGATGATTTTTTTCCTTCCCCATCAGCTATTAACTTCTCAGTAAGGGACCCTCTTCCCCATCTATGCTGGAATTGTGGCTGGCTTGATTTTGTGCAAGTCTTGTAGCAGGTAGCCAGAGTTGCTGTGAGTTCACAAAAGCAACACCATGCTATATCCAAAAGACAGTTTTTCACAGCACTCCTCAGGAGTGGGTTTTTTTTTCATCTAAGCAAGGCAGTTTTCCTAGAGTAGTAGAGAGTGGATGATTCATGCAGTTGAAAGCTAGGTAATAACTTGAATGACTATTGTACAAATAATTTATTGCTGCTTGAATTTGAAAAAAAATTGTTTTCAGCTTTCCAGATTAAAACGAGAGCTGACCCAGATGAAGCAGGAGCTGCAGTACAAAGAAAAGGGTGTGGAGACCCTACAAGAGTGAGTTACTTGCATATGTACATGGGAGCATTTTCTTGTGATTTCCTTTTTTCTGACACATTTCATACCTGAAAGTGTTATGTTCAAAAGTCTCAAGACTTTAACTTTTATGCTTTTATTTATGCTCATTATTTTCTGATCTCAAACATCAGAATCTTTTCCTTGAGGATACCTTATTCCTTCAAATGGAAGTACTTGGGAAGCAAAACCCTTTTTATATTTATGCATACTTTTTAAATAGATGTACCGCTTAAGACTCACATGACTATTTACCTTTAAATTCAGGATTTTATTAGTTTCTCTTAAATTTTTTAATTCTAAATTTAATTATAATAAAATTACAATCTAGTTTCTCAGTCTCACATCTGAAGCGCTCAGTGTTCACACATGGGTAGGACATATTTTCTGTACCATGACAATAGTGATATTTTGTATTTTGGGCTAGATGTCTCTTGGTGTGGACCATCCTGCACACCAAAGAGCTGTGCAGCATCCTTGACCTCTACCCACTAGCCGTCAGTAGCATCCAACTCCCATTGTGACAATTTGTAATGTGTCCAGACATAGTCAAATGCCTGCAGTTGAGAAGCACAGGGCTACACACTGAGCAGCATAGGCTATAGACTCCCATTGCAGAAAGTACTGCTGGACAGTGCAAGACTAATTCCCTTTCGCCCTTGCAGTTAGAACCGTATTCCTAGAAACAGTTTGAGGAGAAATTTTTTACAATTCAATAATTAATTAATTTAATTTAATACAATTGCATTAAATCAGCACATTAAGTTAACGAGAGTCAGTTTATAGATGGTGATGGTGTTGGCCTGAAAGAATTAGTTTTCTTAAGAAAGTAGTGTAGACTTATTGCCTGAGAGACCTTTCAGAGCCTGGTTCCACTGGCTAAACTTGGCATGTGCTTCGTACTTTCTGTGCCTGTGTTTCTCCTCTTTACTCGATTGTCTTAGCCATTCTGCTTGCTAAAACAAAATACCATCTACTGGGTGGCTTAAAGAACAGTCTTTTATTTCATAATTATGCATGTAGTCTGGAAGTCTGAGTCTGTTCCTAGAAATGACCCAGTTCCAGACTTGTAGTCACCTTTACACTGACTGTATCCTTACATGGCTAAGAGAGATTGTATATGTTTTGATCTCTCTTCCTTTTCTTTTGAGGGCATTTATGGGTACACATATGACCTTTTCTAACCACCAGCCCCATCCAAGTACCTTCACATTACAGCCTAGGGCTTCAACAGAAGAATGGTGGAGGGGTAAAAATATGCAGTTGATTAGCAGCGCTGATCAAATTAGTTGCCCAAAATGTAAAATTACCTGGTATCTAGTTAACCTTCAACCAAGGTAGGGGGTCCATCTGTAATGGTTATTGTAGTCAGAAAAGATGAGCAGCATAGCATGTTTTGTATCCTGGATTCACACTCAGTAACACTGTAACAATATGAGGGCGATGCTGATCTGTATGGGGAATTAATAGATAAGTGTGTTTGATGTGTGTATTTACCTCAGCCTTGTGTGAGGGGTATGATCTGTTCATATCAGATTATTTTTGATTATTAAATTGAGATTGACTTATTTTTTTCATATGTATGTGTTTGGGGTGTGTTTGTGTGTGTGTGGACCGGCATGTCATGCATGTGGAGGCCTGAGGCTGTCATCCAGGAGTCTTCATCACTTTCCACCTTATTCATTAAAATAGGGATTCTCAGTGGAACCCAGAACTCCTGTCTCCACCTTATGAGTACTGGAGTTATAAGCAGGCTGTCACACTACCTGACAATTAAATGGGTTCTGGTAATTGAAATTCTAAAAATTCTGGTCTTCGTGTTTGTTGATTATCCAGCAAGTACTTAAATTTGTGAACCACTTATCTAGCCAGAGACTGACGTTTGTAGTCAGCCAGGATTAGGGTTGGTTCAGGGTTGCTTTATGTGTTCCTTTTATATTAAGGTCATGTGGGTACCAGGGAAGACACAAAACAGAAGATTTGTTGGATTTTGCTTGGGGGAACTTGGCATTTTCTGACCCTGACTCCCAGGAATGTTGAAAAGATGGCAGTTTATTCAGAAACCCAGGCATGCCCCCTGCAGGTGGGTTTTGATAAGCCGATCAGCTTATGCCATCTGAGCTCTTTTAAAGTCATTATCCCTCTTTGTTGTTTACTAGCATTGAGCAATCTGTTTGTGTGGTCTGCCTGGGTTTTGGTTCTGGAATCTGAGATTCTTTGAATTAGCACTAGTCAGTTAGCACAGCTGTTTTTATTCTGCTTTTTAAAAGTTTTGTCTTAGCAAATCAAGCCCCTTCTCCAACTTCAATGCTGCTCTGTAGGAGGCTGCATTGTCACTGTATGCTTCCTGGCTACTGGCTTTGTTGCTCATTTGGTCTGCTTGATGCAGTGCTTTTCAGTGTATTATTGGTGCAGGCTTTTTATCTACCCATCCCTCCCCCATCATTCAGAGAGCCTCCAGATCTCTCAACACTTTCCAAGTTACTTCCCTGTGTGTTGTGACTATTCCGTTAAAAGGGATGAATAAAGAATAAATTTGATAGGTTATCAAAAGTTGCCTGGACTATGTAGTTAAATAAGAGGTTGATTTTCCTGCTTTCAATGCCTTTTGCTCCTACTAGCTTTACTCTACTGTGTGGGATAATCTGACATTTCAATAGTGGGCTCTTTCTTTGTATGTTGGAAGCTGTGCTCCACTTAATTTTTTGTTGTTTTTTTTACTTAAAAAATATTCTAACTATGGTTCAGAAAGATTCTGAGGGTGTACAGCAGCTCCAAAGCTCATAGGGTTGCCAATTCTTGTGCTTTTCCCTGAAGGCTGTGGCTTTTTCAGGGAATTGCTGAGCTTGGTGCCCAGTGCTTCTCATGGCCCATTGTGGATAGCCCATTTCCCAGTTTGAATACAAAGTTTGTAGTATCTGGTTAAGATTGAATAATCTCGAACATAAAATATGCTGGGAACTGGAAAATGGACTTCCCTTTTGGCCTTGCCAGGAAGTAGTTCACCTGGAGTAGTTGTAAGTGGCTCAAGTATAGGAGGTGGCCTCTGTTTCTCCTGCTATGTAGTATGAATGAGCACAGGGAGAAGCTTAACTTCATGCCTGCAACTGACATGACATGAATTGGGGTCCTAAAAAGAGAGAGGTATGATGATTCTAGTTAGTTTCTGTTTGTCTTAGCAAACTCCATGCTTGGGAGCAGTCATTGTAAACTTCTCTCTTTCCAAGGGGAGGCTCTTCCTGCATGCCTGAGCTCATGGGGGATACCCACACATACCTGTCAAAAGGTAGATGGGGAGATTGTGGACCTAGCCTTGGTCCTGAGGGAGGAGCTTACCTTTATTTCTGTGCCCTATCAGAGGGCCAGACAGGCTCCAAACACCTTTCAGGAAGGAGCTCCCCAGAGAGAGCCCTACTTGAATAGCGTGTTACTGCTCTGTTGGAAGCTGCATTATCACTACGTGTTTACTGTATTCTGTGATACAATCTCAGGAAAAGGAGAAAACATAGATATTTACATCACTCTTAAAATTTTTTGCAAGTGAAAAACAAGCTGATACCTTACCCTGAGTACCAATGACTATGAGATTTTTTTTTACATCCTAATTAATTTTCTGCTGTTAAAGATTGGGCACTTAAGATTCAATCAAATCAATCATGCATGTTTATATTCTTCATGGAGAAATTTTGAGGAAAAAAATGGTCATGCCACTGTCACTGAAATCAAGACTCTAAATTCAGATAACAAATGAGGTGTTGTACGTAAATGTGAAGCTTATGGTTTTGTTTTGTTTTTAATTACTAACACGGTTTAGGGCAGCAGCCTTAGGTTTTCCTCCAGAAATTGTCTGCTGTTCTTGCTTCCCAGAAACTTCAGAGCACCTCAACAGGAGTTTGGCTGCTTATAACATTTTAAACTTGACTTGTTTATCTTGGTGAATTTCCTGGCTAGCAAGGAAATCCATCATTATACTTGAGTCCAAGGGAGGAAAAAAGAACCTTTTGTATTTTTTTAAATCTATATATGCCGTAAATATTTGTGGAGGGGAGCTGGCCTTGGCTATATTCCCCAGATTAATGATGAAGCTTTATTTATGTGTGTGTGTATATAGAAATGCAAGCTTTCAATGATAGAAGACATATAAAAGGAGAGAGAAGAATATATAATTAAAGCCTCCTATAGCTCTCACCCTGTTTTAACACCACAGTGTCTAGTCTTAGCAAATATATAGCCCTGTCTCATTCCCTAAGTTCTTACTGAAACAAATCCCCAAATCACATTTAATTAATAATTCTTTTTCTAAAGCTACAGACTCCTTTTGGAATGTAATCTGAGTCCTAGTATCCCACTTACTAAGCACCCATCAGCAAAGAGCTTTCTTGTTTCCCCACTCTGTTTGGCTCCAGATTCCAATGAGGCCCACACAGTGCATTTGTGCGGTGTATCTGTTAAATCTCTTCATCTGTGAGTCTTCTCCTTTTGTTTTCCTGATAACTGATTTGCTCAGGAAAAGAATTTGTGTGGCCTGTCCCTGATTTAAATTTCAGTTCTTGATTTTCCAGATTTTCAGTGAATTCTGGCTTTGGTGGCTTGCTACAGCCATGCATAATATTTCCCCTAAGCTTTCTGTCTCCTTTTGTACATGTGTATCTTTTAGGATAAGTACTTAAAAGTTAGTTTCATTGGTCACAGGATGAAATGTATTTGTCAAATATTGGACATTTCCAAATTTTCATGCAACGCTGCATCATTTTGTCTTCCCACCACTGGAAGTGAACATTTCTGTTTTCCATGACTTTGACAACAGAATGTGTTGACAAGCTATGGCATTTTTGCCTCTCTTATTGGTGAATGAAAGCATCTATGGGTATTATTCACTTGCATTTATTTCCTTCAGGGATCTTTGTAAAAGTCTTCAGAAAATAGAAGCATTATTTATCTTGAAAAAAAAAATGTCTTAAGTGAGCTATTTCAGTGAAAGATCACTAGACTCTGTTGCCCTCAAGTTTTTGGAACCTAACTTGAAAATTATCTTAATGTGACTCATTGCTAGTGTCCAGAGGCAAATAGAAGGGTGCAAAAACTAAAGCATATTGATGGAATGAGCAAACATAAAAATGTGCTAGGCATGCTTACAAGTATGGAAAGAATCCCCTTGGTAGTGCCCCATTTGGAGAGCAGAGTGAGCCTTGTGCTAATTCTGAGCTGTCTGGACTGAGAAGCCCACTTAACATGGCTTTACGCTAAGTTTCTCCTAACACTGCAGTGTCCCTGATACTGGTATGATGGCCAGAATGCTGTCTTGACTCCCTTACTACCATATTTGTTGTTTATGGTGTGATATTTCCACACTTGGCACCCAATCTCTCTCACAGATTCTTCTCTGTCCTCTCTGAGCTGAACCACTATTGTGATTCATGATTCTTGTGAGTAACCACAGAGATTCTTTTTAAATGTCTCCCCAGCTTATGATTCTCATGTGGCCTTCTCTCTCTGCTAGAATATAAGATATATGTTTGATGAGTTAGTTTACTGGACCAACTTCATTTGCCCCTAGTTTCAATCTCATTCATCCATGCCAGTCCTCTTGACCACCTTGCTAGCTCTCAGCCTACCTGGGATACTTGCTTTTAGTACTGGTGCTTACTACCTAAGTTCATCCTTTTTTTCTGTGGGTTTCTGGGGCAAGTGACATCTTGCTTAAATTTTTGATGAACCATCCTATTGAAAGAGGCAAACTCTCAATTACAAGTGGACCCTAAACTGGCTTCATTTTGTTTAAAACCATAGATTCATGATTTTTATTTTGCCGGCTACCTTAATGATTCAAGTGATACTTTGCCTTGGTTTCTACCCCATCAGGAGGACTCAGACAATTTCTTGAACAGTGATAACTCAGCATAATGAATGGATCCTAGTCTGAGTGCTGTGGGAGTGACTGATACCATGGTCTCTGCTAGCTGTCATGTCATTTACTTCACCCATAAATACTGGGGCCCTCTGAACCTTGAGGGAAGGTCATCCTCAGTCCAAAAGTTTTGGGCTGCCAGGATCTTAGGGAGATCTGCTAATTGGCCTGGTTACTTTCTTATTAACTCCTCAAGTATTTACTTCTCCTTTACATTTTGGATTATATTTCATTTGAGCCCTGGGTCTTAAGTTCTGTTACTTATGTCTGCTATTCACATTACCAAAAGGAGTGTCCACTAAGTGGTCCAATCACCAGTTTTTACTAGGTCCTTTCCTACCACTCTGTGAGCCTTTCAGCCTTACAGTTGAGTAAGGAACTTCCAGTTGAGGATGGATAGAGTTACACCTATTTGCTTTAGTGAGAATGACTACACACTTCTAAGTATTTGATATCGTGCTGAGGCATTACTAGATAAGAGAGTTAACACTTACTGTCTGAGGCTTTAGAGGTCCAAAAAAAATGAAATTGTGTACAACTAGAATAGGGTTCCATTAACAGTACCCCCTTAACATGAGCATAAGGTACAGATTGTGCAATCCCCTTCTGGCAGTACTCAGCAGTAAGACACACAGAAATGGGATGGAAACAAAAATGAACATTGTTTCCAGTGATGGGACAGACCCAGCGTTCCACACAGGACCTGCTGTTAACAGCAAGCTGCCAAAAGCTTCCTGATGCACATTATAAGCCCTTTCTAGAACTGCTAATTTAAAATGTGGTGGTTATAACAAAAATATTTATTCTTTTGTGTTGTAATCTGTGGTATTAACATGGAATAGCTCTAGAGAACTGGCACCTCTTTTCTCAAAGATGAAGGTTTAAGGTGTTAGGTTTTATCCTTCTTCTAGTAAATTCTACCAGTTTCTTCAACTGATCACCAAAAATGGAAACCTTAGGGAAATATAATATGAGGTTAATAATGAACATCTCTAAATGTCTCTTTTACTTGTATGAGGTTCCCTATCTGAGCTAGTATTTTGTCCCTTTTTCCCCTCAGTTTACTTCTTGGGAAAAAAAACTCTGAAGGCTGAGTGTATGAGTAGCCTTCAGGTTTGACACAGTAGGCTTTTGGAGCCCTTGACTGTGAGTGTCTTGGTAACCTAATGATGAAAAGGATGAGTACTGATAGGAGGAGCCTTCTCTGGCCTTCTCACTATAGTTCTTACAGGCTCTAACCTTCAGCAAGCTACTCAACTGTCCTGAGCTATGTACAAAACAGAGTATGGAAAACTAAAGACTTTTGAGTTTTTGTACTAAATATTTTTTACACTGCATAAAAGCTTATGACTTTGTTAGTACATTTTATTTTTCCTGAGAAGTGATCACTTTTCTATTATCAGAAATATAGAACCTAAACACAGATTTATACTCTTAATAATAAAACTAAAAAATGCAGTTCTTTGGCAGATATTATGACTTTCTTTATGAAGTAAAGCATACTGATGCTTTATAAAAGACAAAATAATTGAGTGGTCATCTGAATTTGACCAGAGTTGCTATACACATTTATTTGGGGAAACAAGTGCTCACTCTATATCTCAGGTTGACCGGAAACTCACTATGTAATCCAGCCCATAACTTAAAGTGATCATTCTGCCTTAGTTTTCACAATGGTGGGATTCAGATTTGATCCATCCCCAACAAAGAATTTTTAAAAAGAAAGGAAAGTCTTAGATAAGTAAAATTTTCAGAAGTGAAAAAAAATCTCGTCCTTTTGAAGTTTTTGTTAGATAATTATTGGTTGTGATTATAAAATTAAAGCATTTTGACTTCTGTGAAATATTACTTCTTCTAAATATCTGTCTGGTCGCACTTTGGCCCCTCTGAGTGAGTTATATATGACAACACTGCACAGATAGGGACATCACTTTACACTTTGATGCTGTGCAAGCTTAGTGTATGAATGAGTATCGAATCCCTGCCCTGCCACATATTAACTTATCTAGACATTTAACTTAGTTAATTGCTCCAAACTTTAACTTCTTCATTATAAGAGGATTATGATTATCTTAAAAATCTGTTTAGAGCTTAAATGATATTCCCATTGTAAAGCATGTAGCATGATTCTGCCATCTACTACTAGTTACTTGATATGCTGAATTATTTGTAGATGCTATTTCTATTAGAATACTTTTTTATTTTATTGAGACAGGGTTTCTCTGTGTAGCCCTGGCTGTCCTGGAACTTCTTTTGTAGACCAGGCTATCCCAGAACTCACAGTGACCTGCCTGCTTCTGCCTCCTCAGTGCTGGAATTAAAGGCATGTGCCACCACCACCACCTGTCCAGAATAATTATATATGATTGAATAACATAGTTTCTGTAGCAATGTATTTTGTAATAATATGCAATTATTTTGATAATGATTTTTCAGAGGCTTAGTTTTTGAAAGTCTGTAATCCAATGACTTTCATTTTTAAAAATATTTATATGTTATGAGTATGAGAGTTTTACCTACTTGCATGTATGTGTACCACTTGTGTACCCAGTGCCCGAGAAGTATGGAAGAGAGCATTGGACCTTCTGGAACTGAAGTAACAGACAATTGTAAATTGCCATATGAACATACTGGGAATTGAATCCAGGTTTTCTGCAAGACCAGTTAGTGCTCCTAACTGCTGAGTCTTTTCTCCAGATCCTTTCACACCTTTTACAGCAGACGCTGTCCATTTCCTTCTGGGAAAACAACCTTATACAGAATAGGAAAGCTATGGAGATGAGATATGTCCCAGAGCCCCTATCCTTTTGGAGAATTTCTGTTCCAGGGTATCCCTGAAACAGGGTCTAACAAGCTACTCTCATATTATTCTCTCTCTCTCTCTCTCTCTCTCTCTCTCTCTCTCTCTCTCTCTCTCTCTCTCTCTCTCTCTCTCTCTCTCTCTCTCTCTGTCTCTCTCTCTCTCTCTCTCTCTCTCTCTCTCTCTCCCCCTCTCTCCTTCCCTCCGTGTGTGTGTGTGTGTGTGTGTGTGAGAGAGAGAGAGAGAGAGAGAGAGAGAGAGAGAGAGAGAGAGAGGTAGGTATGAATATGGGTATACAGGTAGCATAGCACATATATGGAGGTCAGTGAACAACTTCTGAGAGTTAATTCTTGCCTTCTACATTGTTGAGACACGATTTCTTATTTCTGAAGTGTCGCATATCAAAGTCGTCTGACCCATAAGCTTCTAATGAGTTTTCCTGTCTCCACTTTGCACTACTACATTTGGCTTTTTTGATAGGTTTTGTGGTCCAAATTCAGGTCATCAGGCTTGGATGGTGAGTGCAAGTGCACTCTGAGCCATCTTACTAGTCACTAAACTTTATTGTGTTTCACTGTCTCATGGCTACTTAGGTAGAGCTGTGGCCAGAGCCCAGGTCTAGGCCTTGAAGTCCGTTTTTATTCTCTTGAGGCCTCTGTAGTGCTCAATGTTGGGCTAAATTGCACATGCTGCTGATGAAGCTGGGTCTCTTTTCCTTGATGTGGCCTCTGTTCCTAGTACAACCTAGTGTCACAACAGGCTGCTGGCTCCACTACAAGTTTTAACAATGGCCAAGTTTTAATGCTGCAACTGCTGAAAGTTGCAGTGCAGCCACCACATTAATACCTGCTAGAGGAGCAGATGTGGGATTGTAGCCTTCACAATGAAACATATCTATACAGCTATGTATGGTTTATCGACACCCATTCCCAGAAACTTGGAAAATTACATTAATATAGTCAAGTTTCCCTTTTTTCTGTGAGGGTTGGTTGCAGGCCTTGCTCTGTTTTTCATTCTGAAACAACAGGAAGGCTTAGTACCAGAGGCAGTGGCCATTTGTGCCTAGAGACTTTCCTGGCTTTAGGGTTTTGTTTGAAGATGACCTTCCTCTTTTCTATAGATTTCATAAGCCTACAAAAGTTTCAGTTTATGACATTAACAACTATATATAGTAAAGCCTTTCATCAGAAGATTAATACAGAACATATTATTCAAATAAGGCCTACAAGACGTATTTGGTGACTTTCTTGACAGTTAGCAGTTTAACATGTATGGCCCTTGAATTTTCCTTTTTGTTAGAGACTTGTGGTTCTTTCAAGAGTGCATAAAGTAGAAACATACATGGGATGACCCTGCTTTATGTTTTCCTGCATTGTGGGTCCTAATGCTGAGATGAATAGCTCTCAGGGAATTTTTTTCTAGTGTTGGAGATTGAACTTATGTCTTTACACATTTTATGCACATACTCTAGCAGTGAGCTACACTCCAGATCCAGGTGTACAGCTGGACCTAACTGCCAGCTTGTGCACTTGAACTGAACATGGGCTAAAAAGAATCTCATCATTATTTGAGTGTGTCACTTTGTCCTTCAGTAATTTTATACCAAAAGCATTCTCTACCAGAGAATTCTTTCCACTTTTAAGTCATGGGTCTTTACATATTACAGAGACCACAGACTTCCTTTCAATAGTAACTACTATATTTGTCAGTTAATGATAATTAGTGTTACAAGTGCCTCCTCTAACCTTGTGGGAGCTAGTTGTTGAATAGACAAAATTCTCAGTCCTACCTGTAGGCATTCAGGGACAACAGGGAACCAGGAGTTGATTTTTGTTTGGGTGATTCTCTAGTCTTTTTCCAGGCTCCCTTTCTATCCCATCATTTAGTTTAGCAGCATCCTCCGTGTAAAACTTCAGTCCATGACATTGATTTTTCTTATGAAAATTTGATCAGTAAAGTAAGTATAGAGTAGAAACTTTTGTGACTTTCAGACTCAACTTACAGGTCAAGCCACTTGTAGTGAGTAAAGTACAGAGTAAAAAACCAACCATTTTGTCAGAAGTGGGACTGCTTTTGAGGACAAAAGAATTTTTGTACAAAGGGTTTCTATGCCTGATGCTGTCATTTTGCTATTGATTTTTGTTTTTGTTTTTTCATCCACCGAATAGCAAGCTGATACTACGCTGGGGAAACACACATGCATGTGTACACACATACACACACACACACACACACACACATACACACACACACACACCCATTTTGTTTTGTTTTGTTTTGTTTTAAGACAGGGTCTTCCTGTGTAGCCTAATCTGGCCTCAAACTTCTAATCCTCCTGTATCCACTGCCTGACTACTTGCCTGAATGCCACACTCGACAGAACTTTTCATGTTTTATTGCTAAAGTTTATTACAACCATCAAGGTGCTTAGGAGTTAAAGCTAATCACCTCAATCATTTGGATGAGGTGTTGTGAAGGAACCAGAGTAGGGATCTTTTGAGAACAAAGAACAGTACCTACAGTCCAAACTTCAATTTATGCTCTTTCAGTATAGAACTCTTTAGTTGAAAAATACATGAAAATAATTAAAATAGTGTATAACAAATTTTTTTTGCTTTGTAGAAATGTACATTTGAGAATGATCCATTATGGAAGTGCCTGTGGAGGCAGGCTATGATTGGATTTGGGATTGTCATCTTGCAGTATGTGGGATCCTGTGGTGTATTTGTATCTGTTATCTTGGGGAAAAGACTTAGGCTCTGTTTTCATAAATGTTCATAGTAATTGATGGATTTCATAGAAATACTGACTAGATCTATTGTCCTGTTCTGTAGTGGGAAGCAGCGGGGCTGCTTTCCGCCACCCGGCTAGCTTTACCCAAAATAATTACACGGAAACTGTATTCATTTAAATACTGCCTGGCCCCTTATCTGTAGCCTCTTATTGGTTACTTCTCACATCTTCCTTTAACCCATATTTAGTAATCCGTGTAGCACCACGAGGTGTGGCTTACCAGGAGAGATCTTAACCTGCGTCCATCTCAGAGAGGAGAATCATGGCGACTGCCTATGGCGACTGTCTGAAGCGTCTCCCCAACTCTGTTTCCTTTTTCCCACAATTCTGTTCTGTCTATTCAGCCTACCTAATTTTCTGTCTCTTAAAGGGCCAAGGCAGTATCTTTATTAATAATGAAAGTAACACATAGACACTCCTCCATCACTGTTCCAACTTGGTTTCTTGCTTCTGTATTTATCCTTCTGTTCCAAGGATGCCAGTAGATCAGGTCAGCTCTGGTGCACTCTTACACATATGACAAGGAATTTATTAATAATAATAAAAGAGTAAATTTTGTAATTTAATACCTTTTATCCAATGAGTAAGTACTTTTATTATACTGATAATAATCATTACTACAAACATCACATTCTAGGCCTTCTGCCAGGTGAGTCCTTTCCTTACATATTCTCCTTAAATAGTATGCCTTTCCTGTGGGAGAAGTATTGTTAGGTATTCCAATTTGAGACACAATGAAATAGATCAAAAGACATGGATGCTTTGCCTAGGGTCCAACAGCTAATGAGTGGTGGAGCTGGAATTCTACTACTCATAGCATTTTTGTGTAGTAGACGATCAGGTAGTTTTGGACCCACAAGGATGATCCAGATCTTCAGGATAACCTGTGGCAAAATTAGTAGGCTCAGAATCTTTGTAATGGTGGGCCAGGAACCTGTCAGGTAAGATAGCTACTTTCCAGGGAAGGAATTCATTCTGCCTTTGGACCAATTTCTCCATCTCCTTAGCCTTAAAGGCTTCTGAGGCTTGAGGCTTAGGAGACGTGACAGAGGACATGCTCCCAAAACTGCCTGCTATTGGAAGGTGGAGCCAAGTCTGGTTGTTTGGTGTTCTATATTTGCTACTCCCAGCCATGCCTATATGTACATAGGTTGACTGAATGAATGAACAGACAGAAAGAGGACAGAGAGAGTGTAAGAAAGAGGAAGGGGAAAGAAAAGAAGTTTTGCTGAATGGATGTTTGGACTGCAGCAAAGTATCAAGGAGGTAGCTAGTATAAATGATAGTGATGTGATAACTATAATGAAATGAATGGAGAAGGCATAAGTTTCCAAGTTTTGAGGGCTGAGGATATAGTGTAGTGGTAGAGTGCTTACCTAGCTTGTGCAAGGTCTCGGGTTCACAAAAAGTACCACAAAGAAGTACCCAGTGTCACAAAAAGAGGTTCCAATTTTTATTCAAGTATATTATTGGAACATACTACTTCTTGCTGTTTTCCATGTACCCTTCCGGTATACATATCTCAGCCATAAGTTTATTTAATAAACATATTTGACCACTGACCTTGATAATACTGAGAATAAATGAAAAAACTTTGTTTATTCTCCCAAAGAGGAAATATACAATCTTATCTATTACTCAAGTCTGACGCTTAGTAGAAAATAGGGGCCTCCTCCCCTACACAGGATCCTCCTGAAGCAAAAGCAGGTATCCATCAGCTAGGTCTCAGGTCTTCATATTTGCCACAAAGACAGAAGGTTTCATGGAGTCCCTGCTATTTTGTGCCAACTCTTGTTTTTAACTATTTTTCATCTTTCTATATTTCTTTTGAATATTTATTGTTTAAAAGGATGTTATGATTTCATGTGGAATAACTCTAATTTCTTATTTTTAAACAGGATTGACCGGAAGATGTCAAGTTCTCACACCAACTACAAACTGGATGAGGCCCAGGCTATAATGAGTGAGCTCCGTACTATCAAGAAAGCCATTTGTACAGGCGAGAAGGAGCGGCGGGACCTGATGCAGGTGAAACCAAAGCTGCCTCCTGGAAACTCTGTCTGCCGACCTGTCTGTCATTTATTTATTACAGTTTATGTATTTACTATATATATAACTCATGAGTACTTTATGTGTGTTTTTTGAGCACATGCACACCATGTTTAATTAAGCATATTAATTCTGCCCTACCTCTTCCTTATATAAACTCAGGATGGCTGCCCCCTTCCAAAACATTTTTGCCCGAGTTCTGTTGCACTTATGTATTCTGGTTCCAGTGTCTTCACTGATGTCAGAAGTGAATAGGTCTGAAAGCTTAAAGACTAGTAAACAATCCTATTTCTCTTGAATATCCACACAAACAAGTTCCATGTGCCTGAATGCGTACTTAGTGTAATTTGGGGCATACTAAAATCCACATTAGATTACTTATAACCAGGTAGCACAATGAATGAAAAAAATCAGGTTATAAATGTGTGGTCTGGAAAATGTTTTATCTCTGGATTACCTATTAAAAAATTTGAGGTGATATACATCTTTGGCAGATCCAATTACTATTTGGGGATTTGGCCATTTTTTAAAATTAAGGAACATGACAGCTTAAAAAGAAGGAACAATGGTACCATAACTATTCTTTATTTTATGTGTGTGTTACCAGAAGGACTCAGTTTCTCTTTACTTAAATGAGTAACAGTTTTCTTTAAAGTGATCAAAACTATGTTTTTGTTAAAAAAATAATGACAATGGGAAGTAGGATGGGACATCTCTCTAGTCTTAGGCTGTAGACCCTTTTAAACCAGAAAGAAAGAGCTGTTTCTAAAGGAAGGAAACCATGCCATCTCCACTCACAGAACTTGCCTTACTCTTTTCCAGAGCTTGGCCAAGCTTACTGATAGCTTCAAGAATAGCTGCTCCATTGCGGACCCTCTACAAGATCTCCCTCACAATACAGGCACACTTGGTGACTCTGGTGTCCCTCAGCAGTTTTGTGATGCTGGATCTCAGACTGACTCTATAGGGGAGGTATGATCACCCAGAGCTGAGACATGAACATTCCCAAAGAGGAGTCACTGGCTTTGTTGGTGGTGTCACACATTTGATCTAACTTTTCATTTCTACTTCAAAGATATTTTGGCTTTTGTGTTGGTAAATTTGAAAGGAAAATCATATTTCTCACATTTAGCTGTAATGGTGCGGTGGTATAGAATGTATATTGTCTTATGATTAGGAGTCTTAAAAATGGCAGCTGCTTTGCTAGCATTAAACTTAAGTGGTTTGTTTGTTTGTTTGTTTTATATCCATGACTATGGAGTGTGGCTTAGCAAATGATTTCTGCAAAGGATCATTTTAAAGATAGTAAATCTCTCAGGCTTTCTAGTCACTTCCTTGTCTGATCAGCTGTCATTATAATACAAAAGGTGTCCTGGATGATACCTAAGAGATGAGCTTTTTGGTTGTCACCAAAACTTTATTTCCCAAACAAGCAAACAAAAAACAGTCAGTGGACTGGACCTGGTTCAGGATCAGATTACTGATCTCTGCTTTAGGCTGTGATTTCCAAAGGCTATGTGGCTCTGTCAGTTAGGGTTATACTTTGTTACTATTTCCTGTTCTTCTAAGACAATGTCAAGAAATTGATTTTCTTTGAGACTTGGAACAATTTTAACATGCCCTTTCTTCATAATCAGTAAAGCACAAAAAACAAATTGGGAAAAATCATCATTTGAAACTGGGTAGCTAATAATCAAAGACATACTATTATAACATCATTAGATGAGTTTGAAATTAATTTGCAACCACATGAAAGCAGTTTGGAGGAGTTTTTTTTTTCCTTAAGGGTTATTAAGTAAAGGTAAAATATTAGTGTAAGGCACGCTACCTTTCCCATTAAATAACGGAAAGTTTAAGAGAGAGGGGTAAAAACAGTTTGTCAGTGTTTTAGTTATTAGTAGTTTGAAAGTTTGAAAATTAGTGCCTTTCTGGAGGAAGTATAGTATATATCATGAATTGCTGTGTCTTAGGTGTTCTGGAAATAATGTTTCAATTTTTATTCTCATTATTTCTCAAAGTATATTTAGACATTTTTGGGAAAGGATATTTTGTTTAAAGAATACAGTTGCCACACAGAGAAAAGTATGTGAGCTGAAACACTTGTCATTTTTGCCTAGAGATTTTGGAGTGAAGAAAGGAAGCAAGCACAAGACTCATTGAGTTCTGGAAATGATTTTTTTCTTCTTATCATAAAGTTGATTTAGAATTTATAGCTCTTAATTAGTTTGAGAAAAACAGATAAGATCAAAGCTCTCTAATGATTTCAGTAAGCCATTCTAAAAATGTCAGGCTGGGAGTGGTGGCTGGTTCTACCATTACAGCTGTAAATTGTCATGCCCCTGAAGTTTAAAAGGGTCGGCCCTGGGTTGGCAGCCTTATGGCTGTTATCTTGGTTTAACTAGTTTTTTTGTTTTGTGTATATTTTGTTACCTTCAATATAATTGGCATGGAAATATTTGAGCCTAACTACTGATAGTATTGAGAGCATTTCAAACATAACTTATAGGTGATATTCCCCAGTCCAGACCTCGCCTTGTTTCCTTTTATCTTTGGCTCCCTTTTCATGCATTGAGCCTTAGAAGGTCATCGTCTAGCCCCTTCTTTAGGAAATTAGTCTAATTTAGACTTTGCCATTTCTGAGTAGAACATCTACTTTTCTGACTGTGTCCACGTGGGATTGGTTCCCAAACCCCATAGGATACCAGGACCCACAAATGATTATGTCCTATATGTCAGATAGCATGCTATTGGCGCGGAACCCCACATAATTTCTCCTGTTGACTTCAGATCATCTCTAGGTGATTTATAATAACTGATGTGATATGGGTAGTTATTATACTCATATCTTAAGAACAATGACAGAAGAAAAATGTCTGTGCATATTCAATACAGAGTGGTTGTGGACTTAACTACATTTTTAACCCATGGTTGATTGAATCTACAACGTGGAACTTACAAATATGGAGGGTTGGCCATATTTTGTATTAAATGAGGAGTTAGATAATCTATATTGAAAGTATGGGTGAGTGTTTTGCCTTTGTGTCAGCTTAAAGTAAGTAACTGCCTGTTAACTGAAACGCATTTTTGTTATTTGCAATGATACAGCAGATGAGTGTATGTGTGTGTATATCTATCCCTTGTTTTAAAAACAAAAATAATACCAGTTTTAGAAAGTAAAAGTCCTCTCAGCCTGCCTCTCAGCCCTCACCAGCCAGGGTAGCGGCAGAGTATTACATCTAGGCCTTTGAAAAATATATTGTAGTGTGGTGGCGCATGCCTTAAATCCCAGCACTTGGGAGACAAAGGCAGGTGGATCTCTTTGAGTTTGAGGCCTGCCTGGTCTAGTTAGTGAGTGCCAAGACAGGCTCCAAAGCTACACAGAGAAACCCTGTCTCAATATATATATATCCCAAAAGTTTAAGTTAATTTTCTACTTTGAAGACATGTTTCTAATATTCTTTCTCTTCCTTTTTTTTGTTCCTTGTGTTCTGGAAAGTTTCTCTTTGATGATAAAACAAGACTTGTAGGCCGTGTCAGACTTAATTGGCAGTATGAAGAAGCCCGAAAAAGGTAAGAAGCATACTTTTACAGCCTGGGGCTTGCTTTCTTTCTTCCACATAAAAAGGCCAAGCATATTTCTAGAGTCTATATGCCCACATTTTACCAGAAAGAAATGAATGAAATAGAAAAGAAAGGTCCTTTATTCTTTATATCTTCTTAATATACCTGGTGAACTTTCAATTAT
This sequence comes from Arvicola amphibius, assembly GCF_903992535.2. NCBI lineage: Eukaryota > Metazoa > Chordata > Mammalia > Rodentia > Cricetidae > Arvicola > Arvicola amphibius. Next base: position 15,589,876 of record NC_052065.1, on the reverse strand, counting down.
TCTTAAAATGTAAAACTCTCAGAATTTGAGGTTTAGATGATATGAAATCATAAGAGACTACTGCAACCTTCTCTATCATATGAGATACTTGGCAATTCTCTTCCTGCCCTCCCTCTCTTCTAACCTACAGATAGAATCCATCCATCAGACCAGTGGAAGCAAACTTTTGTCTTTCACACACATTGGCATTAATCACTTAGACTGATGCAGAAAGCTATTCATCTTACCATCAAAACCAATTTGGTATTGATATGTCAGAAAGTGATAGCAGTATCTATTAGAGTTCATTTGTTGGAGACAAGTGACATCATTTATGTTGACCTATATTGTATCTTACCTGCCTTCTGCGAACTTTATATTTATCAGGGTTTGTGCCTTGGGTTTGTCTTTCCTCACTCCATCCCTCCCTCCAGTCTTCACCACTGAACATTGACCATATCCTTGCACAGCACAGTATTTTTGCCTCTGTAATTTTAGTGTCTTTATTTCTCCTCAGGTGCTTAGATTCTCCATTTTCAATATTTGCATGGTTTACACCACCTCTATTTCAAGACAGTTTCTCTATTATACCTTATAGAAAGAGTCTGAAAACCAAATAATTTTAAAATATATTTCAAAAAGCCATGAAACATTTAATTTTTATTTTACTTTTATATGCAGTGCTGATAATAAAACCAGAGCATCACATATGTTAAGGATGTAGTCTTGCACTGAGCTATATCTCAGCTGCTTTTTTATTTTGTATTTCATACATTTTTTTCGCTAAGGTTCCTTGGCTGACCTTGAACTCATGTTAACCCAAGCAGGCATTGAACTTGTGATCTTCTTCTATCAACTTTCTGAAGAGACTGAAGAATAGCTTTGAAACACACTGTGTAGTTATGGATTACATATTGTCTTAATATCTTCAGTGGGGAGAGCAGAATACCAGGCAAAGTGAGGGACTTAGTAGCTTGACACTTGGGCCAATGTTCATTGAGATCTTGAAAATCACCTTTAAGAAACAGTAACATTAATAGAGAAGCAAACCATCTGATTTCCTGCTGTAGCAGTAGCCTAAACCAAAACCTACTTCTCTTTACTGAGAAGCATCTCACCAGCTCTCCCAGGACTTTTCAGGGTAGAGATGTGGTTGGCATTGAATTTCTCAAGTTCATTGGCCAGTGCTGCTTACCTCCCTGGTCATATGCTTCATTTTTCATGCATTCTTTCATGATAGCTTTGGGTGCTTGTGGGGGCAATTGTTTCTTCTGACCAGGCCAGGCCTCTGCTCCTTCGTGCCTGTTTCAAAGTTGGACTGCCAAGTGTGGGTGCTGGAATTTGCTGTGCTGTGTTAAACACAGAAAATAGATTATTGCTACACTTACGACCATAATTGTTATGTGTTGTTGTGACATTTACCAAACATAGCAAGTGATTTCTTTGTTCTAGAAGTGTTGTCAGTACATACCAAGTCACCTTTTAGATGTTGAAGTAATACATTTGGGCAAATAGTTGAGGATTTAAGATGATTCGGTCAGTAAACACTGCATTTAACCATTACTTTCGCATCAAAGTATTCTTTCACAGTTGCTAGAACCCTGATAATATGTTTACTGTAACTATTTAGAAGAGTTCAGGCCCCAACATTTCTACCTTAGCAGCATATTAGAGGCTTCTCAGAAATGAAAGACAAACAGCACTCTGCAGGTATGATGAGTTTAAGCATCCCAAGATGGGGAGAGATGTTCTTAAATGATCCTAGGATGCCCACTTCCAACGCAGGATCCTTGTGAGAAAGACTCTGGAAGGTCAGAGTGAGAGAAGGCATGGTGGGTGTTGAAGCGGCATAAACGAACGACAAACAGAATTAACCAGGCTAGCTTAAAATAAAATATTCAGCTTTAATAAAGGGAGGAAAAGGAGAAAACTTACAAAGCCAGAGTTCCAGCAAAGCACAGGAAAACAGAGAAGGCGGCCGGCACACCCGCAAGTTTTACAAGTTTTATAAGTAAATCTTAGCCTCAGGGGAACACACCCCACAAACAAGGTGATTGGCTAAGGTTTCCCTTCAGGGTGTTAGTAGAGGCCAACTACAAACTGGAAGAGGCAGCAAGATGTATTCTTTCCTAGATGTTCTAGAAGGAACATGGCTCTGCTGACCTGTGAAGCTGTAGTCAAATAGTAGTGTTGTTTAAACCACCACAGTTGTGGTCGGGTTTTTTGGTTTTTGTTGTGTCAGTAAATCCAATACTTTATTTTAATCCACTGAATGATGCTTGCTAAGATGATTAAAAAGCAAGTTTTTTTACTTAGTCTTCTGAGTCATACTAGTAATTTCCAGAAATTCTTGCCTAGATACTGTCAGGCATCATGTTTTGCCACCTATCTGTGTGTCCCTTAGGTTAATCAAGTTCACACATACAAAGTAACCATTATACACATCCACTGTAGAATCACTTGTGTTTTGCCAATTCTTAAAAGGGGAGAAGGTGATGCTTTTATACATTTTGAAGTTTTTTCTTAAGTGTCTAGAATTGTTGTTTTAAATAAATACAATATTATCAAAAATGCAAAGTTCTGGACAATGAAGGGTTTTGTGTGTGCTCAGAGTTAGAGGAAGTCCCTAGGAGTAGAATGTATAATTCCAGGTGGTAATGTGAGAATTCTGGAGAATTACCTGACTAAACTACCACTGTCAAGAATAACCTCTTTGGTATTTCACCTCTGGGTTGAAATGTCCCAAGAGGGCTGCTTTTACCTTTCTCTCCTGTAATGACTCTTTGGATTCCCATGACAGACATTATGAGAGGAATATTTTCACATGACTAGCTTAAAAGTTTTGAAATTTTTTTGAAATTGGAAGAACAAGTCTTGAAGCAATCCTGATGACGCAGATGGCTCCGTATTTTTAACTTAAGAGCTCTTGGTCCAGAACTGTGCATAATTTGTAGTCATTTCCATGGAAACATTCAGCACAGATAGGAACAAAACATGTGGTGCATCCAGTTCCTGTGTCTTTGGTGTTGCTATCAGAATTGTTTCTGGTGTTCATCGGTTGTCAGGATTCAGTGGTAGTATGATTCCAGTTGAATTTGATTAGTCACTTGTATTTACCCGTTCTTTTCTCAAATAGCTTTGTATATGGGCTTTGACAAGTAAATGAAAGCATGTTTGCCATCATAACTCCATCTTTTTCATTTGAAGACTTGCTACTTTTCATTTTGTAAAGTCTCTCTAAAGATATGTCCATCTCAAGGGGAGAAAATGTTAAACGAGTGTAGCTGAGAGTCATGGTAGGACAGCAGTATATTGACAGATACTTCTTGTATCATGTGTTCTAAATGGAGACTTCCTGAATTTCCCAGGTAGAGGTTAGTGGAATCCACACTGATCTGTCAATACTCATTTGTCCTGCTAAAGATGTTGTCATGTTTCCAGTTAGATCTTAGCTGAGATTTTCTTTGACCTTTCTTTCATAAAAAGTAAACATTCACAAGAAAAAAACTGAGTGAAAATGTATGAGATGCCAGATATGTGCTTGGAATTGAAATCTAAAGACACAGTTTCTAAGTTGGCATCATGGCAGTAGGATCTGTCATGACTTGTCACCATCAAATGGGGGTAACAGGTTTCCTGAAGTTCTGTTTGCTATTCCAGAAAGCCACAGGATTTTAGTAGCATGGAAAAATATACAACAGATTGAAGATTTTAGGTAGAATTTGGGATTATTCTTGATGTGTTGCAAACGTTTTTAGTATTAAATTGCATTATTCCTAGAAAATGGAAACAAAGATTTCCCCATGAACTCTAAAGATCTGAGTAGTTTCTTTAGCCCAAACACAGGTTTCCATTCATGGTTTAACATGCCTTGTCTGTGACAGTAAAAACACGTGGTCAGATATCAGGACTGAATAGTTCATATTTTGCTTCTGTATTAGACCTGCTCATGGAACAGAACTTAGAAATCACATAATAAATATGAAACCTGAAGTGAGATTTTGCTTTTATTTCTTCACTCTCAGTATAGGGAAACATATGTTTTAAAGTTCTTAAAGGCATTTGTGAAAGATTATATGTAAGCTATAAGATGTTTTACCTAGCAAAAAGAAAAAGAAAAAATCAATAAAGAGTATAGTGGATTTGTACAAAAAAAGAAAGAAGAAAATCCCTTCCCAATTTTATGTGGCTTTTAATGCTCTTTAAAAATGAACTTGGAAAAGTATTTTTTTTTTCTTTTTCTGGAAACCTTCATCATGGTCTTTTTAAGCACTGAATTTCATTGAAATGCTACTTCAAAGAAAAGCTTTTCTGGAAATTACTTTTCCTATTATGCTCAGAATTGGAATGATGGCCCTCCCAAGGAATGGGCCTTCAAGCTCAGCTATTTAGCATGGATCTAGAAGAAGGTGCACAGACCCTGGCAATCTGTGTTTGCCTCAGGCAGGAAATCTGCTTCCTCATGGAAACCTCCTGCAGTGAGGATGCTTCCTGCCTGTGGCTTTGTTCCAGGACCTTAGCCCAAAGCACAAGGCATGATAAGGCTGATACTGCAAGGCCAGGCAACTGTGCTAGTGGTCTGTTGTTGGGGGAATCCTTCCTTCTAGTGCTTTTGGCTTCTAAAAGAGACAGACTGGGCTGGAGAGATGGCTCAGAGGTTAAGAGCACTGGCTGCTCTTCCATAGGTCCTGAGTTCAATTCCCAGCAAACACATGGTGGCTCACAGCCATCTGTACTGAGATCTGGCGCCCTCCTCTAGCGTACGGGCATACATGGAGGCAGAATGTTGTATACATAATAAATAAATCTTTTAAAAAAGAGAGAGACAGAGAGAGAGACAGAGACAGACCACAGACAGATGTGCCTCTCTTGACCTGGCTGAGGGAAACTCAGAAGTCCATATCCAGAGTGTGGTCACAAAGAAGGAGCTTGCCTTTTTCAACATGTCAGTATTCTAGATTCTGAGGTATTTTGAAAAGCAGCTTACAAGCATCTTCATTGTTGTGAAGTCAAAATTAGCAAAGCAACGTGCTTAAGCATGGAAATGCTTGCCTAGTTTTCAGCATGACCCAAACAACTTTACCAGATGGGTTGCAAGAAATCATCCTCATCCGGATCTTCTGCTGGAGAGGTTGGCCCTTCCTAGCACATTTTTATTTTCTGTAAGTTATGGAAAGTTACAGTACATGGCTTAACGTTGACTGTTCTACTGTTTCATTATGCTTGAGATGAGCAGGCTCTTTGAAAAATTTTCCTGTACTTCTCCTCCCTCCAATAATTAAGCTTTTCTGCTCATTGATTTTTCTAGATAGTGTGAATCCCTTGAGATTTTTCTAAGATGGATAGAATTATCTAGAACTGGATCTTTTGCCACCCTCACCAAGTTTTGAATCCTTGTCGAAATCAGTTAGCATAGAGCTCCCAGTCTCAATGGAGTCTTCTTGTTCTCTTTATATTTAAACCCATAGGGAATTCAGACTGCTCAGGTTGGGGTGGAGTGATATATACCTTAGTGATAAGTGATTACTTAGCATGTATGCTGTCTAGGAGATGGCTCCAGTAACACACACACACACACACACACACACACACACACAGAGAGAGAGAGAGAGAGAGAGAGAGACAGAGAGACAGAGATAGTCACACACACTCTCTCTCTCTCTCTCTCTCTCTCTCTCTCTCTCACACACACACACACACACACACACACACACACACACACCACAGGACCAAAAAACCCCTCTATAGTAGAACTCAAAAGGAATGCTTTTGAGAATATGTCTGTATCATAAGCGTGACATATGTGGCTGGTTTTAGCTTAGCTTAGATAGGTTTTCTTAATAAGTAGATAAACTGAAATAAAAATTTGCTGTGAGGACATAGCCAGATTTTCTCATTATTCTTCAAGTCTTTTATATTTATTCTTTACCTTTGTTTTAGTTTATAGTAGATTGTTCTAGAAATTTTACTGGATACGATGTCTAATTTTCTACTGGATTATTTATGGTCCTTCACAGAGTGTGCTTTCCTTGGGCTTCAGTAATATATTACAGCCATAAATTTTTAATTCCACTAATTATTCATAGGTGAATGAATACTTAAGCCCTGCTTAGTTGCCTCTAGCATTATTATTTTCAATGGCATGATTTGACCTCATTTTCCAGCACATTTTCAGGATATTAGTTTTAAGTTAGAAAACAGCTTATCTAATAAAGCTACTTATGTACAAGTAGATTTTTTTTACCTTTCTGGAGAACTGGGCTTGAATAAATGCATACATTTAGGTTTTAGCCTGCAGACCCTTTTCTTTCTGGGACCATGAGTTTCAGGTTGGTTCTGTACCTGGACACAGAGTTCTGTCCAATTCTCCAGACTTCATGATTCGCTGTGCACATATCTAGATCAGACAGAGCCTAATTTGGCACAGTGCTGGGCCACAATTTATTTAATGCATGTTGTAACTCCAGACAATAGTGACATGTAAGTGGAGCTCAGGTTTGAGAAAGATTCTGAAGGCTGCACCCAACAGGCAAGAAGCCAGACACGGTTAGTGCCATGTGCCCTGGGCACAGGAGGTAGGCAGTGTCATGCATGCTCCCGCCCTGTCTCTGCCATCCCCATTTTGGTGAAGAACAACATCCTGCTGGTGCCTGATGTAACTCCCTAAAGGTCAGTTAGCACCTTCCAGACTGGGCAGAGCTGCAGAGGAGGAAGCTCTGAGAGTCCTGGTTGTTCGACTTGAGTGAGCAGAAGAGCCCAGAGCCTCATGGCGTAGGAGTCAGTAGATCTGGACTTGGGCCTGATGGTTGCCTTTCTAACTGCTCCCAGGTGATCCTGAGGCGCCAGTCCTGAGGCTCCACTTTTATAATCACTGACTTAGGCTGTGTGGTGCCTGACACTTACATGTTCTTGCAGATTTCTGTCATCTCAATGAAGTTTTTGGATTTCGTTTTTAGGCATGAGTGCCAAACTTCATATTCCACAGCACTGGGTTCACATTGGGTTTGGCATTCCTAGTTTTTTTTTCTTAAAGAACTCTTATCTAAAACATACTGCTCACACTTTTAAGTATGTTTTCAAAACACGAGCCATGTCTATTTTATTTAATCTGAATTCAACACCACTTCAGGGCACAAGAGATGAAATCTGTTTGCCAGGCAAGCACTTGGAAATTTGGGGCGAGGGAAATGTTCAAGAACTCAGCTTTTGTTGAGTATTTGCCCCTCCTTAAGGCACTTTTCAATCCCACCTGGCCAAGGGCACACTCTGGGGCTGGAAGAAACAGATGTGGAGCCTGGGGCCCCAGAGCTGTTCTTTTCTGAAACATTCCTGATGGATGCATTTTCTTCCAGCTGTTTTCCCAATGTGTCTATTAGTGCTGACAAGGGGGCAGAAAGGCAGGGGCATCTCTTGGGTGAAAGTTTGGATACTGATGGTCGTGGGAGAAGGAGACATGAGCAGCTTCCTTCCTCTCTGGGATGGCACCATGTAGGAAACACGGAGTGTTGCCATGTTGAGGGCTGCTAGCCTTATTTTCAATTTTTTAAAAAATAAGTACAATGTAATAATTGTCACCTCACAGCGCAGATGAGGAGAGATTACAAAGGGGCTTCTGCAGTGCGTTCATGACCCCTCATTTCCAAAGGCTATTAAGTTGAAGGTCAGAGCAATTATGTCACCATTTATTTAATCAACTGAGTTTATGGAGTCAGCGATGGTGAAGAAAATATGTCCACATAAGGTTTTCACTTCGTTCATTCCTATCTCTTCCTGCCCTTCTCTGTCTCAGAGTCTCCAATATTCAACAGCAGCTGGCTCAGTTGGCTAACGAGTCATGGCCGGGCATGGCTGAGGCTGACAGGGACCGGCTGCAGCTCATCAAAGAAAAGGAGGCCCTGCTGCAGGAGCTGCAGCTCATTATTCAGCAGCGGAGGTCGGCAGAAGATGTGGCCCGACTGGAAGAAGAAAGGAGGCGCCTGGAGGAGGAGATCCAACGTGCTCGGGCCACATCTGCACAGGGCGCCACGGAAAGGTATGTGGCTTTCCAGGATTTGGGGGGCAGAGGATAACATTTGTAGAAATGAACCAAGTAGAAACACTAAACGGATGGCTTGTATATGATTTGAGGATGTTCTTAATTGATAACAGGTTGAACAGACCTGGTGTAAAATACTTGACCCCAGAAATGTTTCCAATTTTGGTATATTTTATTTTATTTAAAAACTTTTATTACATTTGTATTTATTTTGTATATGTGTGTATATGAATGAATGTGTGTGCCACAGTACCAGTGTAAAGATCCAGGACAACTGGCTGCAGTCGGTTCTTCTATAATGTGGGTCCTGGGGATTGAACACAGGTCTCCAAGTTTGGCAGCAGATGCCTTCTTACCTGCTGAACTATCTCACTGGCCCTAGAGTATTTTATTTTTATTTTTATTTATTATTTTTGCATTGTAAGCTAACTCTTTAGTCATCAAGCTACAGCCCATAGAATCCTTTCTCTCCTCTCTTCATTCTTCTTTCTTTTCTTCTTTTCTCTCTTCATTCATTTCCTCCTTCCTTCCTTTCCTTCCTTTGTTTCTTTTTCCTTTCATTGCTTGAGACAAGGTCTTATGTACCCATGTTGGCCTGCAACTTGCTGTGTAGATAAGGTTAGCCTTGCATTACCGATCCTTCTGCCTCTACCACTTAGGTCCTGGGATCATGGGCATATGCCTCCTCTTGGGGCTGGAGGTTTGGTTTTGTTCTTTATATTTAATGTTTCGGTATTTTTGTAGATGCACTTCTATGAATTTCTAATATGAAAATCTAAAATCCTAAATGCTTCAAAATCCTAAATCTACATCATACTTAGGTGACAAAATAGCTTGAGATTCTACATTCAGATTTGGTACTCCCAGATAAGGGATGTACCACTTATCCTGAGAACAGTGAATAACTGGTATGTTTCCTTAGAGAATATTTGAGAAGTAGAATCATGTGCCTTCTGTGCTATGAGAGGTACCAGATGCTTTCCAAGGATCCTGGCGCCAACTCAAAACTGGGACATGAAAACCAGGTGTAATGGTTCACACCTGTAATACCAGCACTTAGAGGTAGGATAATGTCTTGAATTTGAGACTTGCTTAAGGTACACAGTGAGTTTCAGAGTTTGATAGTGCACTACAGAATGACTTCTTATCTCCAGAAAAGGGGAAACAAATATAAAGAAATAGTGGAGGACAGCGATAGAGAAGGAAGATGAGCAAGCAACATTTATACTGTTCCCGTTCTGGTGCAGGTGCTTGGGACTTCTGCCTGTGTTTGCAGAGCAATGCCTCTACAGGATCGGAGGCAACTGCAGTATATCAAGGGGGTGCAGGTGGTGTTTCAGCTCTAGAACAGGGAGCCTCTGTTGCCTGGGGTGGGGGAAAATTGCTCCCTGTAGCATTGTGGGTGTCTCCCTATTACTTTTATCTCCAACTTTGATTTCTAGCCAGGGAAGCCAGCTCTTCATTTTGCAGTAGGAAGTCGGCAGCCTTTTGTGAGTCCATTTCTGAATGTGCCCCTCTTCAGTTACTCTTGAGACTCTTTTAAGCACAAGACACGTGAAGCTTGTGTCTTTGTATTCTCAGACGCCAAGTTGTTCAGCCTTTCATCATGTGCCACGTCTCCTGGTTTCCATTTGCTGCCTGCGATTGTGGAGTGTGATGAAGGCTGGGTCTGCTTTCCACATTTAACAGCTGTCAGTGGTTTATCTGTGGCTATCTGCCGAGCTTTGGGGACCCCCACCCTTTGTTAATACACTGGCTTGCTCCAGTACAGTATATTGACCTGACCCTAAATTGTATCTTTCAGAGAATTGTCTACATAGTCATAGAGTTTAAGTAATCAGAATTAATTGACCTGTGCAGATATATTTAGTGATGATTTTATTGTGGCTTCCTTTTTATTTTATTTTTTGTCTGTTTTGAGATGGGGTCTCTCTCTCTCTCTCTCATATATATATATATATATATATATGAGAGAATATATATTCCCTATATACACCAGGATGATCTTAAAATCATAGAGATCCACCTGCCTCTGAATGCTGAGTTTAAAGGCATGCACTGCTACACCTACATTCACTGTGACTTCTGACTGTTCTTCATATTGCCTAACAATCTTGATATTTGGATGCTCATTGTGAATCTTTAGGTGGCCTAAATGAGTGGTGGTCTGGAGGTACTTGGAGCTCAGAGCTCAGAGGTAGGGTTTGGAGAGTTCAGCTTAGCCTAGTAATGACTAGAATGAATTTTAATTTGCCTGAGATGACAGCCTACCCTACCATCTCACTCCAAACCTAGAACTGAGTCTGAATCTCAAATGGCACAATACTACTGATTTTATTTTTCTTTTGTACTCTTGGGCTTCTGTGTTTTCTTAGATAAACATTAGCTTCTCTTCAAGCTTGGTGTTTTCTTTTATATATACAGGATAGGAGTGCCTAGAGTTCTTGTTGGTCTCAGTTCAGCAGGGTGGATTTGAACTACAAATAGAGCCTGCCTCCTCAGAACCTCTACCTGCACACCCTTGACTATGGCTTTCCTTCCCATGTGAAGTTCAATACTTGCCAGTGCTGTGGGCACAGGGTACACATCTACAGAACTCTCTGGGGACAAAGTTAGCTCCAATGATTGGGACCAAAAGATGAGAAAACAAAGCTGGACTAGTTTTCTTCTAGCACGTGGTCTCTTGTGAGGCCAGCTTGGGTAGTCAGTTCTGCATCAAGCGCCATCAATATGAGCAGACTATATACAACTGCATTTCCTAATCTGCTACAAAATGACCTTGGTTAAAGGAGAGCATACATGTGTGGTAAGTGTCTCTCTCCTTTGCACTTTGTATCAGCTGCTGAGTATGGGATGAGAGCAAATGCCCCAAAGGGTTCCTGCAGCTGTTACCAGGTTCTGCCAAGTGGATGCTGGACACTTCCCACCAATTTAAGTGTGAGATCACATGGGAAGAGCTTTCTCGTAGCACAATCTGTATGTTTAGACCCAAAGCAGAGGCAGAACAAATAGCTTCTTCTGGCCAAGTTGGGGTACCTAAATGACCAGGACCCTATCTTTGCCTGTCTCAACTCCAAGGTCATTCATGAAGAGTTACAGTTAGAAAGTTCAGTGAGGGAACATATTGAAACTCTCTTTCTTCTACTTTTTCTCTATTTTCTGGAAAAGAAACTACAGATGAAAGTTCGGTGCCTTTTCCATTGCTAAGCATTAGGTAGGAATTTAAGCATGACCCCAACTTTGGGAAATATTTTGTGATGAAAACATGCCTCCTCCCTTTCTTGTCATATATTAACAACTGAATAAGAATACCAGGAAGTAGAAACACTGGGGTCTGGTAAATTGCCCTGCTTTTTGGTTCAGGCTGATGACCAAGCTTTGAACTTACATAACCCAGGCAAGTTACTTTCATTCCATGAGTGTTTCCTCATCTGTTAAATGGGATAGAATCAAATGACCGACAGGAAATGAGGTGTGACATAATTCCAAGTGTTAAAGCATTGTTTTTTTATGCACTAATAAAAAACTTCTAAATATTGTGTCAAAATAGTTAACCCAAGAGGGCTAAAGTTTTCTTTAAAAAAATAATAAGACATTTCCTTCAAAATTATAGGTAAGTAGAATCTTAAAACTATTACATTAAAAAGAGCATATTGTAGCTCTTCTCAAGTTGTTGTATCCAGACTCTACATCCATTGTTAAAATTACTAAGGACTCCCAAAGAGCTCATACTGGTTTTGTACCTGTCAGTAATTAATGATTTAGAAATTAGTTTGACATTATTATTTGATAAAAAAAGCCTTATTAGAAATAAAATTTTATGGCCGTTAATGTTTTTGAAGTAAAGAAAAGAGATAATAGTACTTTAACATTTTTGTAATAAACTTTTTAAGCATCTGGTTTTCTAGAAGGCAGCTGCTAGAGCATTTGACCTGTTATGTGTGGTGAACACATGAAGATCTTTTATGCTCACAGATATATAGTGAAGAAGGGATATTTTAGGACATCTGACAGGCTGTCATAGATTCCCCTAGGATCTATGGACCATGCTTTGAAGTCATTGGATTTAATGTATGTTATTCAGCTTTAAAATGTGTAGTGTAATGAATGACTCCAGTTATGAAAATGTTTGATTTGGTGTAAAATGTTATGGGACATGTTTCACTATAATATCAATGGAACTTTGCATGGTTTTTGCCTAAGAGGGCCTAGGATGAAGGAGTTGAATTTGCTATAAGGAATCCCATCAAATTAATGCATGCTGTGTACTTGAGCCAAGCTTGTAATGTCCCATTATTCTGTCTATTCTTCTACCCATTTACCCTGTCATCTTTCACTCACTTTAACCACCATTCACACACTCACTCACCTGTCCATCCACCTGCTCTCCCCCTTGTCCTCTCACCTGTTCACAAGTTCATCTCTTCATCCATCCATAGACTAACTTACTTTCCCCTTCATCCACTTTCTCTAACCATGTGTATATCAAGTATCTACAGTATTTTAGCCCAACATAGAGTTTTAGGAAAGTATTTTTCCAAGTAAGACAAAATGTTTTATTATGTTGTCATTTATACTGTATGCCTTTAGAATTCACTTAATCATTCCAACCTGTATTATTTATGGGGCATTTATAGTTGAATTTCTCCTGCATCTGTTCCTCTCCCTTTTACCTAATTCCTCTCTTTCCCTTCCTTCCCACTCTACTTTGCCTCTACCTCTTCTCCATATGGTGATGAGGATGGAATCCAGGTCCATAAGCGTGCTGGGCAAATGTATCATTGAACTACTTTCCTATCAGACCCACCAAATAACTATTTTTATGTCTATAGGATTCTACTTCAAGAAAAAAGAAATTGTCTGCTTATGCAGCTGGAAGAAGCTACACGTTTAACATCATATCTCCAGTCCCAGTTAAAGAGGTAAGCTACTTTTGAAGGGAAATGAATGCCTAATTATTATATTATAGAGACATGTATTATATTACAGTGGCATATGCATGAACTTTATAGTTTCTTTTAGCTTTGCTTTTCTGCTGGTAGTAATTGGAACCTGAAGAGGGATTTAACAGAGTAGAAAAGTAGGGGGGTTTTTTGTACATAACTTTGCTAACATACAACTCAGATAAAATGAGGAGAACCAAATTTGGTTTCAGTATAAGTAAGTCTGACCCTAGTATGTTTGCACATGCCTATAATTCTATCATGTGGAAGGCTGAGGCAGGATGATATAGACTTCAGTTATGAATTCAAGTGTATTAAAGGACTGTATAATTTATTTAGCAACTTCAAAAGCATTCATCTATGCATATTTTTGTTGTGGGGCTTTTTTTAAATGGATGCATAATGGCATCTCCCTTGTCAAACCCTTACTGTATTATGAAGCAGCATGTGAAGGACTTTGTATAAATGACATTATCAGTTACTCCTCCAACTCAGGAAGGAGTCTACTATTGTGTACTGAGTTTCATTCAAAAGAGATAAGAAACAAACTCCACTCAGTTTCTCTCAAGCTTAGAACTGTATTCCTGTTGGTTCTGTTCTTCCTTGAGGCTACAGCCCAGGTACCATGTGGTGGGTAGTGGGAGCAGCATGTGTTTTTCTGAGACCATGGCTCTTTCATTTCAGCCTATCTGCCAGCACCCTGACTGTGTCCTCTGGGAGCAGCCGTGGGTCCCTGGCCTCCAGCAGGGGTTCTCTGGCCTCCAGTCGTGGCTCCCTCAGCTCCATCAGCTTCACGGACATCTACGGCCTCCCACAGTATGAGAAGGCTGATGCTGAGTGTGGCCAGCTTCTGCGCTTTGATCTGATCCCCTTTGATTCCCTGGGGCGTGATGTCACCTTCACAGACCCACAGAGTCACTTGGGCTTCCACAAGCAGAGGAGGTCCCTGGATACACCGCAGTCTCTGGCCTCACTGTCCTCTCGCTCCTCCTTGTCCTCTCTGTCACCCCCCAGCTCTCCCTTAGACACACCTTTCCTCCCAGCTTCGAGAGACTCCCCTCTGGCACAGATGACTGAGAACTTTGAGGTGCCAGGCCTGGGAACACTGGACAGACTGCGGTCACAGGCCTCCACTCTAGGAGATGAAGATTTGCAGGGAACTGCGACACTTCAGCCACATGCAATCCCTGTGGATGGGGAAGGACCCCGTGAGCGGGGACCTCAACTTGTGGCTCCCACTAGTGGAAGTAAGTGGTAATGACTTTCGAGTTGCTGGTGAGCTATTATTTTGCTATATTGATTGGGCTAAAAAGATCCCAGATTTTCATTAATCTTTCCTGTCTGTGTCAGGAAAGATTGAGCTTGATGCAGTTGTAGTCAGCTCATTTATAGAATGTACTTAATTATTGAAAAGTAACTTTAAGATCTACATAGTCTTATTCATAGGCATTCATATTCAAAGACAAATAACCTCAGTGCACTCAGCAGGGCTTGTGTTAAGATGGAACTTTCTGTGTATGCTCTCCTCAGACCAGCATGTAAACTTGCATCTGATTGCATCCTAGTAGAAATATCTACGTCTTCTGTCACTTTGACTTTTCTTTTGCCACATGACCTTGTTTCTAAGTTTATTTCTATGAAATGTGGAACTAATTCTGATTGTGCCATTTCAGAAGCCGTTCCAGAGAAACAATCATTTCTCTGTTGTTCTCCAGATGGAGGACCACCAGACTATATAGCAGGACTCTTTATCTACTCAGTTGTGTTAGTTCAACTCCTTATAGATATGGCAATGATGTTTGAGAAACTATTGACAATTGTAATGTAACCCCGAGAACAAGGTTTCCTGTACCTGAGGTTCAGCCCATGTAGTCAGCTTTCATTTGCAGAGCAAAAATATTCTAGACATTCAATTTAGGCTAGCAATAGATAATTTAATTGCATGGTGGGTCGTTCCTCCCTGCCCTAAGGGAAATTTGGCAAAGTCTGGAGAAACACTAGTCCTCCCAACTGAGCCGAGGGCTTACTTTTGGTATGTAGTGGATTGAGGCTAGGGAGGTTACTAAACCTCCTATAATACGTAGTACAAACCCCACAACAACAAAAATGGTTTAGCCCAAGATGTCAGTAGTGTGGAGGCTGAGAATCCTGAGACATTTTCTGTTGGCTGTCTATCCAACATTAAGGTCACAAATAAAACTGGAATACAGAAGTAATGTAGAAACAGCTTCAAACAAGCAGTCTGAAGACCAAGTTTCTGTTCCCTGTCATGTTGATTTCTAGTTCTGTGACCTTCCTTGAATTGTCCCACATTTCTTGCCCTTAAACAAGGTGACCTTTATGGTTTCTTCCATTTGCCACAGTTTTGTTATCTAAGAGATAGATGAACTGATAGATTGATAGAAATATCCATTGATCTTTACCTTATATAGGAGTCTGCTAGCATTTGTGTGTTTATCTGGATATCATTATGTTATGGGTTGCCTCTTGGCCTTTAAGTTCTTTATTATTTTGGTACCTTACCCTACATTTGCAAACATTTGCCCCTGGATACATTGCTTTTGTAACTAACACATTCAGGTAACCTTTATTCCCTTCATTCTTTACAGTTATAGGGTTATCACTCTATACTTATTCCTTTCAACAGAAATGAAATTATGATAGAATTCTACATCTTTCTTCTACTCTTCCCCCTTCTAAGTGCTCTTTAAATGATGAATTTCAAGAATATTTGGTTGTGAAGAAAGTCTGCATGAGGGCTCTCTGGGTCAGGGGAAAGACTGGTTTGGAAGGGGAAGAGATGAATTAATTCCTAAGCTGAATTAATCTTGATTTTTTTTTTTAGTTCACAATTTAGACTGGGAGGGTTTTCTTCATCTACATTTAGAGACTGCCACCTGGTGGTAGATTCTTGGATGACACTGTCATTAACTTGTGTCCTTAGGAATTTGAAATAATTGACAGAATCAGTTCCTGGGTCCTGCTAGATGCTCCCAGGATCCAGAGCAGGTAAACTGATGTCAAGCCTAAACACATGGAAACTCCTTGCCTTCCTGTGTGATTTGGCAACTCTGCATTCTAGAGTTGTCAGAGCATTCAAGCATGCTTATCAGATTCCCCTCATTCTATCATCTGGTGATGCTTAGGATAATGCTTTCCCCTTCAATTTTCAGCCTTGCTGTGTAAAATCTAAGTTTGGCTTCAGGCAAGTTTTAGTAAGATAAAATTTTACTAAGATAAAAATCTAAATTGCCCAAGCTAGAAGGCAGTGATTTCCCCTTATGCCTTAAGGCAGTCAGATGGGCAGGTGGCACTACAGAAGAGTAGGCTGTAATTTGGAACATTTTTTACATTTTTGCTACAGTTTGTCTTTCCTGGATTTTTAAAGTTAAATGCATCCTGATTTTGAAATACTTTCCTGTTTTTACCTACTGGTTAGAATATGCTAACAATATCCACAAAATTCTTTTGAGTTTGCTCAGTTTATTTTATTATTATTTTATTATACATGCCCTGTTTAAAATTACTAGCTGGAATCTTATAGTTTTCACTCTGATTTTTTTTTTATCTCTTCTCATGCTGCTCCACAGAAACGTTTACTGTAAGTGGCCTTGGTATTTCTCCTTGTCCCTCTTTGTTGCTCAGGCTGCGGGCACAACTTTTGCAGGAACATCATGCTTAGAATGGCTGGGGGTGGTAGCTTATTGACTATCATTATCATTATTATTTCACTATTATTATTCATAATAATCATGTAAGAACTTTTCTAAAAGATTTCAATATTTATTTTCTACATGTATTTTTTCTCCAGAATTTAATAGCATTCATTATTTTAATAATGAATATTTAATAATAGCTTTGGCTATGACGTGACTTTTAGTTTTTTCCCTTTCTGTGAAGCAGTGTTTATGTTCCTTGGTTTTAGTGTCTGTCTATTTTTAATGAGGAGAGAGCAGAGCAGCATGTTTTTTGTATGGTTTTTTTGTTTTTGTTTCCAAATGAGTGGGTAGAAGACTTCTTTCTAGTTCCTGTTTCATTGGTGCTGTTTCCCAAGTCTGTATTAAAATCCTAGAGTTGTGAGTATGTAGTGTGGAAGTTGCTGTGTCTTTTTTCACTCAGGGCACCCAGTGAAGTTACTCTCTATTGCTCTGTGAATTCAGTGACTTTGAGCATTTAGTCTCCATCCTCTCTGAACGGACTGTCATTATAATGAGGCGAGAACTATTTTGCTTAGCGTTGTACTATGGAGTAGAACTATGAAAGTGAGAGGATTGTTACCTAGCGCTGTTTCTTCGAAGGGATTTCAAGGTGGATGGAGGAAGCATCCCTGGTGGGTGTCAGAGAAGCGAGTGGAAACAGGTATTGACTTTACTTATAGAGATCTGCTGTGTAGAGTCTCAGATACCAGAAGGTTCCACATGCACGCAGGGCTAGGATCATTTCATGGGACTGGGATGAAGACAAGACCAGGACTTCGGAGTTCTGGTTACAGTTTGATAATTTTATGCCGTCAGCTACTTCAAGATAGAGCCTGCTTCTGTCCTTGGCTGATCATAGTAGAAGCAGCTTACCCTCATGGTTGGTGTTCCAAACAAATGAAAGGCCAGTTTTTGTTTCCAGTTATCTGTTTAATGTGTTTGGGTTTAGTTGGTGTGCTAATAATTTGGTTAAAAAGAGCTGGGTTGTCACTGGACTCATTCTTTCCTTCAGTTTAGAGTGTCGTTTTTAGCTTATGGAACTTGGTTAGCCAATGAAAAGCAAGGAGACAACTGAGATACCTCTATTATATTATTAGCAAGTGGCAGAATAGCAGTGCTTAACTTGGGACATCATATGTATTCTTTATTTTAACAATATATAACCACATGTAACATTAAAAAGGTTGAGTGTGTTTGTATCGTGTTTTTTTGTTTTTTGTTTTGGAAACCCACTGAAGTGAAAGAAAAGGGTAAAATATGTAAGAAAATGTCAGTGATTATGTTTGGCTCTTAAAAGTAGATATGAAAGATAAAAATCAAATACTCAGGAGTGGTAGCATTCTGACCTAGGAAAGCTCTTCCAGAAGCAAGTGTGGCCCAGGGTGGCTCAGGAGGCTGCCTAGGAAAGCTCTTCCAGAAGCAAGTGTGGCCCAGGGTGGCTCAGGAGGCTGCCACCGTGAGATCAACAGAGATATGTCGGTCCCTATGCAAGTCACAGGTCTCCAAGACAGTGTTTTCAAAGGATGAGTTGAGTTGGTGTCTTTGTTTAGAAGATCATTGAATTCTGTTAGGATATATTTAGATAAGTTTTAAAAGGTGACCATAAAAGCAATATCAAATAGGTTTATTATGGAAAATACCAAAGAGCATAAAGAAGGAAAGTGAAAAATAACAACTCACTGTAACTGCTGTTCTTGTGAGTCTTTGTTCTTTTTTGAATATTGTTACTTTTTAATCAATCAGCACATAATATATTATATGCCATTATGATATATTTGAACAAAGTGTGTTTTGTGATTCTCTTTCTCTACATCTCCTCCAAACCTCTGCTACCTCTATCCCCTCCTTTTAGCCTTTCCCTCCAAGACTCTTTTAGGGAATTCCCATTTCTGTCACTTTATGTCCTATGTGATCATCATCAAAGGGAAAATACAAGATGTAAAAGTCCACATCTATTTCTAGACAGTTAAGAAACTTCTTAAAGAAGATGCCAGTGCCAGCTGTAATGGTGTATACTATAATCCCAGCATGCAGGAGAATAAAAAATATCTCAAGTTTAAAGAGCCAGAATTTCATAGTTAGTCTCTGCCTTCAAAAAAGCAGGAAGTTTGTTGCTTTGGTTTTGGTTTTTGTTTTGAATATTACAATCATGCACAGTGTCTATCTGCATGCACATGCCATGGCTTGTCTCTGAAGCACTTATTGACTTTTCAGTACTCTACCATAGATGTTCTCCTGGCCTCCTATACTGTCTATTACCTCCTGACCCAGGTGTGTCCCTTGTTTGCAGCAGTGACTCTCCGGGAAGATAGTGCCAAGAGGTTGGAGAGGAGAGCACGCCGTGTTTCTGCATGCCTGTCAGATTACTCTCTTGCCAGTGACAGTGGGGTGTTTGAACCTTTAACTAAAAGGTTAGGAGACGACCACCTTGTTTCCTCATCTTTAAGCACACTTACCAGAACATTACTGGTATGCACACAAAGGATCTATATGGAACTTTGTTTACAGTACAATGCACATGTTTCTGCCTTCTTTAGTCTTTGGGAGGTTGGGCCTTAGACCCTGTGGGGGAAATGCCTCTGGCTTTTGTACCATTTGGAGGCTGGTTTTTATTGTGTTGTTCTTGAATGGGTTTTTTCCCTGGTCCTGGCCAGTAAAGCTGAAAAAGAGCAAGTATGTACATTACATGCAAGGGACCTTCATTCCTAGCAATGAAGTTCCTTCCTTTCTTCCCCCTTTAGTTCTTCAGCAATAGGGAGCCCCCTATGGTGGAAACAAAAGAAAAGAAAAGAAAAGAAAAATACAAGTACGAGACAAGACACCTGTTGTTGCAGGTCATACCTATAATTTCAGCATTATAGAGGCTGAGATAGGAAAAATTGCCACAATTTTGAGGCAACCTTGGGCTAGTGAGTTCTGGGCCAACCTGGCTCAAGATAGCAAGACCCTGTCTAAAAACAGAGAGGTAAGCTGGGGAGATGGCTCAGTGGTTAAGAGCAATTGACACTCTTATGGAGGATCTGAGTTCAGTTCCCAGTACCCACGTGGCAGCTCACAACCATCTCTTATTTCATTTCCAGGGTTCCAATGCCCTCTTCTGGCCTTCATGGCCCCTATATGTCTATAGTGCATATATTTATGCTCAGGAAAATACTTATTACATAAAATAAAAATAAATAATTCCTTTTCTTAAACCAAGGGAGAAAGAAAGAAGTTTGTGGGCAGGTACCCGTGAGATAATACATGATGGACCCTGGAGTACCAGCCATGCCCTTTGAGCCCCTTAATGAACAGATGTACTTGAATCACAGTTTGATAAAGCTTTTCTCAGTAAAGGACACCCTGAACATGAGAGAAAGTATACATATCTATAATGCTCAGTCCTTTTGGAATAAACCTGATGAATTTACCATTATGTTCAGAAATGAAGATTCTGAAGAGACTGCTTTGGGAGACACAAATGGAAACAATGAGCCTCAGATCTATGTGGGATTTCTGTGAGTATAGAAGCCAACTTCAAGATGCCCTGTGGTACAGGGCCCACTTTTGGGGTCTTCAGTCACCTTTGATATTCCCAGTCACCTTTTAGCCTTAAAGATGCCCTATAAATGGGGACCTGCTTCATTGTGGTTCTCATTTACATGGCCAGGTGAAGGGGGTGGAGGGACCCCATGACCCAGATGTTGCGTCCCCATTCTTGTTAGGTCAAGTCTTACTTTAGTCTCAGATAAGTTGACAAGGGTAGAATGAAGGAGGGACAGAGAAAAGTGGCTGAGTTGCTCTTTCATCACTGATACCACAGCTGAGGGCTGTTAACTGAAGAGTTGGAAGTCAGAAAGGTGGGATGCTCAAAGTTTCATCAAACTCAAGATCTTGGAGGTATATTTTCCACATTTATGCTAAAAGTTGACAGTGTGTTGTTAGAAGTACAGATATCAGGGTCTTTCCCTTATCCCCAGAATAGGTAGGTCATCCATTGGTCTGTAACAATGGCCCTAATTTACAGTTTTGGTAAAAGCAGGTGCCATGATTTTTATGCTGGCAAAGAAGGATGTTCAGGTTTCTGTAGTTTTGGATTGCCCATTCTTGTTATTGTGTTCCAGGTTTTAGTGCTAAAACTGTTGACATTTAGAATTGGGCCATTATTTGCTATGGTTTCCCATCTTGTACACTGTAGGGTATTCAATTATGTCCTTGACATTCATCCACTTGACACTCCCTTTGCACTTTTGATAATAATAAATGCTTCCAGATATCATCAATGTCCCTTGGGGATAGGATAGGGTAACGTGTCCCTCTGTCTGTGGCCACTGTTGCAGTTGAATCACAGGGTCATTTCCTCCATGGGGAATTTGTAGTCCATGAACATGAGCTTTATTTTCTAGGCATGACAGTACAAATGAATATCTCCTTGTTCATGTGCTGCAACTGAGGAACCTTGCTGGGCCGGTGATGAAGGAAGACTGCAAAATGTAAGTTCCTGGTATTGGAGACTTGGAGGCCATGTATTGCCAGTGATCACCTTCCTCTGGCATTCCTCTGCATTGAAATAACTCTTTGCCTAGTCTGCTTGGCAGACTGGGGAGAGGAAAGCAGTTTGGGAGCCTGACTTTCAGTAAAACAGTAGGAAAACATCTCTGTAAAGTACAAAGGAATATGTGTGTGTGTGTGTGTGTGTGTGTGTGTGTGTGTGTGTGTGTGTGTGTGTGTATATATATATATATATGAGCATAGTTCATTAGTTGAGGCATTTGGTGTAGTGTTGCTGCCACTAGTAATATTGAAGAATACCATGTTCTCAAAGGGCTGAGTGGTGAAGGTGCAAACCCATTCCACTCTGTGATCCCATGATCTGTATCAATAGGCCTGAGACAAGATTTGGGGAATCCTTGGCTAAGGAGAGTAACAAGAAATGGGAATTAGGACCATTTGGCAGTCTGCTGGTGACCTTGGTCTCAGTGTAGAATTTCTGCTTCTCTGTGCTCTCTGTCCCTAGGTGGGTATTTGTGGAGGGTCTCACTAAGGTGCGGGCTGCCAATAATGGGCCATTCAAACCTAAGGTATTCATCCCCATCCATTCCTTGTGAACTAGCTTTGTAAATGTGGGGATCCACATTGGGATTCAGTTCACTTGGTGATACACACAGCAGTGGTCACAAATACTTCAGCCCTCTCAACTATGTGTCAAGTTCCAGGCTGTGGGTAGAAAGCTCAGGAAACAGGCTCTATGTCTGTGAATGCTAGAGCTGTGAGGAAAGAGCAGAAGAGCTCCTGCTGAAGCAGAGTGTCCAGCAGAACCTCACAGCCCCCAGTCTTATCTTGGCCAGTAAGGCATTTTTCATCCAAGCTACAGAGATGTATTAGCTCCATTGGACATGGATGTTGGAAACCACACCACTGGTGTCATACCAATAAGTGGGCATGTTAGTCCGTGCTGCCTACCAACATGTTTCCGCCCCTCTATTCCCAGCCACATCCGCGTCTACTTGCCCCCACTCGACTCTGGCACTCCCAACACCTACTGTTCCAAGTCTCTGGAATTCCAAGCTCCACTGGTGTTTAATGAAGTGTTCAGAATCCCTGTGCATTCCAGCATGTTGACACTGAAATCACTGCAGCTATACGTGTGTTCAGTGAATCCTCAGCTACAGGAAGAATTGCTGGTACGTATAGCAGCAAAGCTTCTGCTGGCTTTTATGGTGCTCTTCTTCCCCTCTTTTCCTTTCCCTTTTTCTCTGTTTTATGACTTCTTCTTTTCTTTCTCCCTCCATCACTTCTTTGTTCCTAATTTCATCTGTCATTTCTTTTTATGCTTCCTCATTTATGTTTTGTGTATACATTGTATGGGGGTGAGATAGGTAGGAGTGAGGACATACATGGTACAGAGCACATGTGGGGGTCAGAGGAACATTTTCATTCTCCTACTGTGTGGGTTCTGGCAGTCAAATTTTCTATATTAAGGTACCACAGTTATGAAATAACATCATAAGAGACTGGTTCTGGATTTTATTTTTTAACACCCATGCAGGGCATTGCTCAGATAAACTTGGCCGACTGTGACAATTCAAGCGACATGCAGCTGCGCTGGTATCCTGTACAGGTCTTTGCCAGCCCTGAGCCTCCTAGGCCAAAAGAACCTGTGCGAGTTATGGAGAGTACCACACGGGACACCACGCAGGCAAGCTCCGGAAAGACGGTACATGACCCTGGCTCAAGGAGCCAGTCAATTATGACTGTTTTCTTGACTTTGAGACTGGCTTTGCTCCAGGTATTCATATCTAAGAAGTTTCCTTATAGACTAAAAGTCAGCATGTCTTATCATTGAAGGAATTTCAAGGGAAGGAATCAGATGGGAACATGGTCATACACAAGGCCACTTTCTGAAAACAAATTTTTAATGCAAACATGTTTATGATTTGTACTAATTTGTGGACGTAGAGCTATAGGCACAGGGCAAACTGTGTTGCTGTGAGTGGTGATGTTTGTTCTCCTGTGTGGCCAAGAGGTTATCTGGTTCTCTGAAGCATCCTTTCCTCCTTCAGGATGCAGTGACAGTGCTGCTGGCCAGAACCACAGCACAACTACGAGCTGTGGAGAAAGAGCTTGCAGAGGAGCGTGTAAAGCTGGAATATACTGAGGAGGAGATCCTGGAGATGGAGCGCAAGGAAGAGCAGGGAGAGGCTATATCTGAGAGGTGAGTGAATAGTCCCCTGCCCTTCTAAGGCCACAGTAAGGCAGAACTCTTCTCTGTGCAGTAACTTAGGGAGGTGAAATGAAGTTCTTGCAGACAGGCTAGTCTTCCCAGTGCCAGTCAACATGGCTCTCAGGGGAGTGTATCTAGATGCAAGTCGTGTTTCTCCTCTTTGCCTCTCTAGAATGTTCTGTTTGGTGCTACCATACCATTGTTCAGGAGCCAGATTCTGGTGGGGAATTCCCTGGTGATCTGAATTGGAGAAATATCCAGAGCTTTGTGCCCAGTCCTCTTCCTTTAATTTAAGGATTTCTTTTCAGGACTACCCTCTGCTGAGACTAATGATAACAAAGTTCCTCCCCCTTTTGGTTTTTGGAAATGGGTTCTTAGTATTTAGCCCAAAGTGGCTTTGGAGTTCTCTTGCCATAGCCTTCTGAGTGCTAGGCTTATAGGCATATGCCACTATCCCTGACTCAAAGTTCTTTAAGCTTTTTGTTCTATGTTTCATTTCTTTTAGGGTACTGAGAATTAAACCTAAGGCTTTGTACATTCTGGGCACTGACCTACACTTCCATTGTTGTTATTGTTATAACCCACCTTATAGAGATTTCATTTACCTGCCATTTCCAGTGTGCAATTCACTAATTTGATGTATAACTTCAGAATGCCATGCTTTTTTTTGTTTAATCAAACTCAGCTATGGAGAAAAATGTCATAAAATGAAAATACCATCCACCACCTCCATTATCAGTCATCCCCATTCCTCCTTCCCTCTGACCCTGTTCTAAAACAAATTCACTTTGCCTTTGTGAACTTTCCTCTTCTGGACACACTTTTCATGGAAGCATATCATTACATAAGCAGGCAGCTTCTCTTTCTGTTACTGCTTGAAGTGGCCCGTCAGTGACTCCTCAACTGTAAAGGCCTGTGAGAAATGGATGAGTAGTTCAGGTGAATGAGCACCTCTGTGAAGTGGCTTGACTGATCCTCTGTGGAGCCATTTACATGTTAAATACCACAGATTTCCATGAAGAATATTGTCTTTGTGAAGTTCAGTTTCTTCACCTGACTTTTCCTGAATTTAGTTTAGACAGAAATGTGCTTTTGGAGCATCTGGCAAAAGAATAGGGTATTCTGTTAATGACTAGACAGTACATTTGAGGGCATTTTCTGCTAGAGATTTTGGTACCTTAAGTGACTCCAATTGGGTGTACTGTTTTCCTTAGAGACCAGAAATAATCCTACTTTATGAGAACAGCAGTGGTTTTTAGTCACTGAACAGAAACAGGTTTTCTTTGCTCTTTCTGCTGCTCTGCTCTTCAGACATCTATGAAAGGCATCAGCTCTGATGAGCTTTTCATGGGCTATTGCAATATTTACCTTTAGGAGTTGGCAGGCTGACTCAGTTGATAGTGGCTGTAGCAACTGCACCCAGACCAGCCCCAACTACCCAGACTCCTGTTACGCTGGTGTGGACTCCATCCACGGGCATGTGTTTGCTGGCCAGGTAGATTCTTACAACCCTGAGAAACTCCAACTCCTGCCTCTAAAGGTAAGTAGAAGTGTCAAAAGGACCTTTGAATGTATGTACAGTACCTGGCCAGTCCTAGAAGGAGAGGGGGTATGTCCCAATACTTATTATGGAAAGTGTGAGGGACAGAGTAGAAGAGAGGTAAGTGCACTGTAGAAAGCTAAATTGACATACTTACATGTAGGAGTAGAACATGTGCTCACTAATAGCCATGTCTTTTGGGTATTGGGGCATATGGAAATGTGTGGCATTTGAAGGTAATAGCTAAGCAAGGGCTCTGTATTACTAAATGCTGAACAGTAGCTTTGCCTAAGATCTGTAAGAACTTAATGTGGGCACAGTAGGTCTTACATAAATGTTAATCACCCATAGATTGCAAGGAAAAGAGATCTGTAATATAAAAGGGGAGCTTTTTACACCATTCTGTGGTGATCCCTTCCCATCTTCAGGGACAAATATATTTTGAGCAATTGACATTATATCTATACCTCATTTAAATGCTATTACCCTAACTATTCAGATAAACATGCCGAACCCGCTACCACCAAGGTGCCTGAAACAGCAGTATGAACCCTCCCCTTCCGTGAAGCAGATTAGAACAGGTGTTTTAGACCAGGCCTCCAGGAATTGCTGCTGTTCTACTGCTTATAACCTGGAGAACTAGTCACCAAATGAGTGGCTGCAGAGGCGGGTTGATGTTTTCCCTTTTCTTTTTTTTTTTTTTTAAATATTTATTTATTTATTTATTTGTTTATTTATTTATTTATTATGCATACAATATTCTGTCTGTGTGTATGTCTGCAGGCCAGAAGAGGGCACCAGACCTTATTAAAGATGGTTGTGAGCCACCATGTGGTTGCCGGGAATTGAACTCAGGACCTTTGGAAGAGCAGGCAATGCTCTTAACCACTGAGCCATCTCTCCAGCCCCCTCCCTTTTCTTTATTTACATTTATGTTTTGGAAAGGATTAGGTTGTGAGATGGTGTAATTTCTATGGAAAATAGCCTGGCATTTCTTCAGTGCATTCTGGTAGTTCGTTTTCTCATGCCACCACTTGCAGGATAAGGCAGCAAGATTGCCATGTGTTCAAGGTCAACATGTAGTATGCAGTGAGTTTCAGACCAGTCTGGGCTACATAGATTCTATCTCCAAAAATAGAAAAACAGAGTTGAATAGGAGTAAGGAGTGAGAAAGCGAATACTATACCTTCTTACAATGCCACTTCTGCATGGTAGTTTTAAAAAAGCAGGTAGACTAGCAAGAGGAAACTTCGGAGAGGAGGTTGTTCACACTAAATGTATCATTTGTACTATGGGAGTAACAAAAAGGCTACTACCTAGGTTGACAAAGAGACCACCACGGAAGACCTTTTGCTAGAGGAACCAGTGAGTGTTCACAAGGAAAGGCTCAGCCGCCGTTCCCGAGGATCTCCCTTCGTCCGCAGCAGCACCATTGTGCGCTCACAGACCTTCTCACCTGGCGCAAGAAGCCAGTATGTTTGCAGGGTGAGTTGAAATTCATCTACCCTTGTCTGCGACATTTTCTTCTTCATGCTCTTTTTCAAGTTCTCATTTTTACTATTTCTGCTAAAAGACATGCATATTCTCACAAGACATACCAATGAATGAATGAACACCATATATGAGTGGAGGTAAAGTTGAGTGCTAGGAACTCAGCTTGCCACCTGGCCCTGAGCCTGTTGGTTTCTGGGTTTCCTCTGAATTCTACCTCCCACAGATTTTCACTATTCTATGTGCTCCATCTCGTGGAGGCAAGGTAAATGTTGTGACATCAGCCTCAAAAACAGCGAGTCAGAATGGGGACAGTCTTGAGTTGGATAGAGATCTGTAGGTCGTACTAGCATGTTCCTTAGAAGTTCTGAAGCATGGATGAGTGGCTGAGCAGCAAGGTACCAGAATTTGAAGCCTGTGGGCTCTAAGGAGTGCATTCCAGTTCATTATACTTTCTGGAATGGTGGATATACACAGTCAAATCACATTGGAAGGCTTTACTAAATAGTGACACCCAGGTCCTACTCCTAGACACTTGCCACTGACACAGGTGGAACGTAAGAATTAGAACTTTTGAAGTTCTCATGTGTAGATGGATTGAGAACCCGCAGGTAGGTGGTCCAAGCTACTGCAACCATTGAAAGGAGTACAGTGAGTTTGAGCTGATTAGGCAGTAACAGGATGGCAATAACACCATTGATCTGGACAGTGAAAGGGATTTTAAAGGAAAATGGTCATAATGCTCATATAGGTCATTGGACATACTCATCTAAATACCATCCTCATGGTCTGTTTGTAGCCTCTGCTCTGGCAGATCCACCAGGAAGCAGATTCAGGTGCTTTTTGACAATTGGGTGGTAGTGGGGTGGCAGAGTTTGCTGCTTAGAGGAAGACTGACAGCTGCTTGGTTGAGCTCTGTTCCCTGCATTAAAAAGACTGCATTTATTGGTGATAGTGTTAGAAGCCTTGCTGTTTATGTGCATGTTGGTATGACCACAGGGCAAGTAAGCTTCTCTGCCACTGCATTTCCTGAATATCTGCTGTAAACTGGTACAGAAAATAAAACTGGGAAGGCAAGACTTGGGCACTCACACAGACAGCCATTGATCCATCACCACATGAAATCCGTAGGGGCTCCCATAAAGAAGTATTCTTTATTTTCCTCTTTGAAACCACACCTTTCCCTTGACTCATACAGCAGGGCTTGGTGAATGTTGGCTTGCCCTTCTACCAGGAATGAGTCTCTTTTTCCAGAAAGCCATTTTACTAAAACCAGAAATAAATAGCAAATGTGAATGATTGCTAAACAGTGAAACACACTGAAGACAGTACCTGCTTTTATAAGCATCTTACCTAATATCAAATTGTAGTTGGTATTGATAGCACAGAAGTATGGTTGATCTGATCAGTGTAGAAAGTTCATGTGGTTAAGTTGACGAGCATGAAAAAAGATCAGGTTGGCAGTTTTGTTTGCTTCATTTTGGTTTTGGTTTTGTCTTTGTTTTCCCTTAACTCTTCTCTAGGTCCAGAGTTCTAAATGCCTGGGAGAAGTTTTTTTTTTTGTTTTTTGTTTTTTTTTTTGTTTTTTGTTTTTTGTTTTTTTTTTGTTTTTTTTTTTTTTTTTTTTAAAGAATCCCATTTGGAATACACAGTGAATGAATAGATAATGTCCCATAACTTGTTTCTGAATATCATTCTTTTTGGTGCAGCTTTATCGTAGTGACAGTGACAGTTCAACACTGCCCAGGAAGTCTCACTTTGTTCGAAATACTTTGGAACGGCGAACCCTTCGCTACAAACAGGTGTGTGCTACAGAAACTAATATGGAGTCTATATCCACTCTCTTTTATTTGTATAATCCTCTTTATAAATGTATTAAATGGGTAAAGCTACATTAATTAAAAAACAATATTTTTATTTCTTTGTAACTTCATTATAAAATGTAATAGTAGCATAATGCTATTAACATTTCTTGATAATTCTATATCACTTGTGATCATTATTTTCTTAGTTGTAGTAAATGAATAATCATTTCTACATGATGTTATTTTTTCATTTTTGACCGAAAATTATATATAGGGTTAGCAAATTTGGGCTTCTTTTTATGATTTATTTTTACTTTTAATTATGTGTATATGTGTGGGAGTATGTCACGGGTGGGAATATGTGCATAAGTGAGTACAATGCTGTGGAATCCTGAAAAGGGTGACTGATACCCTGGAGACTGAGTTATAGGCAGTTGTAAGCCACCTGGCATGGATACTGGGAACCATTCAGGTTCTTTACAAGAGCAGTACATGGTGCTCTCAACATTTAGCATCTCTTCAACCTCTAGATCTGAGTTTCTCAGCATACAGCATGCTTCTACAGAGAACTGTCCTATAGCTTTCATTGCTTTTACACGCCAAGGTTTTTTTCGTCTCTTTTTACCATGCCAGCTTTAAAAGTTATAGTTTGTAAGGTATTAGATAAGTCCCTGTCTTTTCTGGGCAAGCATCCTTTGGAATACATATTTTTAAAAATCCAAGATTCCCATGTGATGTTTGTATACAGATTAGTTGCAGATTGAGAAATCTAAGAAAGCGTATGACTGGGCTGCAGAAGTTGTGTCTGAACAGCAGCAGCGTGAACATTGTGAACTGAGTCGTTCTTTGTTACTGTCCTATGCTCTCTTGTTGAGTACCATCCTTGACCTTGACCCTTTGGATGCCAGAAACACCAGACTTTCCTGCTTTTGTGTATTAAGTATTTCCCCTCTGTCTTAAACATTACTTAATTTTTAAGGTCACTTTTGTGTGTTGCCAGTTGTACTTTTCAGATGTAAGTCAAAAATGAAATCTAAAAACCAAAGAAAAAGCACATTTTGCTGCCTTAGACATACATTTTGAAATGGCATTTCTAAGTATGTTCATTTTTTATCCTGTTGGCTGTATATATAAGGGTCTGTTGCTGTATATGTTTACAAACACAGTGGTAGGCCATTATTAAAGAAAAAAAGGTTTGTTGTTCCTAATTTTAATATTGAAGTAGAGATTTAATCTTGCCAGAGTCTTTTTGTTGCTGTTGTTGTTGTTGTTGTTGTTTGTTTCTTTGTTTCTTTGTTTTGTTTTTTGAGACGAGGTTTCTTTGTAGCTTTGGAACCTGTCCAGGAACTAGCTCTTGTAGAACAGACTGGCCTCAGACTCACAGGGATCCACCTGCCTCTGCCTCCCAAGTGCTGGGATTAAAGGCGTGCGCCACCACTGTCTGGCTCCAAAATCTAGTTTTTTAAAATGTGGATTTGGGATAGGTTGTGCTTAGGGAAATTCTTGTATCATAGCCTTCTCCCGTTAATTGTGGAAGAACCTTCCAGAAGGTGATGCCTGCACCAGTCTAAGCAGTGTGCAAGCTCAATGGTGCCCCCTGCCTGCTTTCCACAGCCCTGCAGGTCATCTCTGGCAGAGCTCATGGCCCGTACCTCCCTGGACCTGGAGCTGGACCTCCAGGCCTCGAGGACTCGGCAGCGGCAGCTGAATGAGGAGATTGGAACCCTCCGGGATCTGAGGCAGCGTCTGGAAGATGCCCAGCTGCGGGGCCAGACTGACCTCCCAAACTGGGTGCTCCGAGATGAGCGGTTCCGTAGCCTACTGAAGGAAGCAGAAAGACAGGTAAGAGGGCCTGCTCTAGACTCCTTTTAGAACTCCTCAGCTGTTTTTGTCCATGATTACCTACCTGAGCTCTAGTTGTGAGTGTTCCTATAATGATGTAGTAATTGAAAAGATCCTGGGACTTGTTTTATGACATTCTCCCCTACTATGCACATTTATGGTGGTACCAGTGGACACCTAGAGGTTCTTTGAGGTGAGTGTAGGGCCCCCAGGTCCTCCCTGCCTTGTGTGAACAATGTCCTGGGGCCACATTCTGGCAGGCCTGGCTCCAGCCACTGCAACCATCTACAGGCATTTTTGTGAAGATTTCCTCTGGTTACAAACAGGTCTGGCCTTTCTTTGGGATCTTTGTGGCTGGTGTTGCATCTTCTGGACTCCAGGCATAGAAGTGAAGTCATTCATTATTTGGAGGGGGGGATTTCTAGATAGGATTTTTCTGTGTAACAGACAAGGCTGGCCTCAAACTCAGAGATTCACCTGACTGCCTTCTGAGTGCTGGGATCAAAGCCTGTGCCACCACTGCCCAGCCATTCTTTTTTTTTCTAAGTAGCAGTAGAAAGTCTTGCTCATTAAATGTTTCTGTTGCAGACAAGACAGACCAAACTTGACTACCATCAAGAACAAGTAGCTGAGAAGATGCTGAAGAAGGCTTCCAAAGAGATCTACCAACTGAGAGGGCAGAACCATAAGGAACCCATCCAAGTGCAGACCTTTAGGTAAGGGGGAAGTGGACCCTGTGCCCAATATTATGGCCCACTGCTTTCCTATCACCATGGCACATGGGTTAATATAAAAGGCACAGTCATCAGGTATCTACTGTAAGCAGCATGTCCTGCCACTAATAACATTTTGGTGTTTTCTTCTGATTTTTATATTTTATACTTTTTTATGTCACCTGTAATCATAATGTGGAAGTCTGTTTAAAAATTAAAATATCCCAGGATGCTACATACTCTATTAACTTAATTGAACATAATGTTTTATCTATAATTCACCCAGTTGCTCTATTTTATTAACCAGATGCTGCTTTCTGAACATTTGCTCCTGTAGGTAACTAATTTGCATACATACACACATCCTTGTCACCTTTCTACAAACTGCAAAACATGTATGTCATATACGTTAGTGATCAAAGACTTGCTGTCACAGGATCAAGCTTTTGTCAACATCTTCTACTTTCCCACATTAGAATCACTATTGTCTTGGATTTTAATTGCATGGGTTTACCTGTAAAAGCAAGTAAAGTTTTTATGGAAGAATTAATTGCACCATTATATCTGTATTCTTTGTGGCTGTAAAAAATTATAGTGAAATTCAAAAAGTATAAAATGAACACATTTAAAACAAACAAGTTAACAGTATTTGCTGCATCAATAATGTTATGCTGCTACTACTCCCTCCATTTGGTTTTGAAACACTGTCATCATCCCCAAAGGAAAGTGCCTCATACCCTCTTGGTGGTCAAGCCCATCCCCCTCTCTGAGCCCTACCAAGGAGCAGTGAGCAGCCTGCTTCCTGTCTCTCTGCATTTGCATCCTCTGCACATTTCCTATTAGTGGTATCATGCCCCATGTAGTTTTCTGAGTCTTGCTCATTGCATTTAGCATCAGGATTCTGAAGGTCATCCATATTGTCACATTTGCCTGTGTCAGCCCTTTTTATTGATAAATGCTATGTTTGACTTTCAGCCTTAATGTTTCAAAATCTTTAATATTCATATTCTTGACATAACTACATTAAGTAGTATAACTTCTTACCCTAAATTTAATTTAGAACTCATTCATACACTTTTCACCTTCTTAGTCATTTCTTAATAGAACAAGTATCTCCTGTGCACCTACTACATTCTAATTAGTATTTTAGCCACTAAAGATAAGTACACCAGAAGGCTTTATACATACCGTTGTCACTGACGATTTAAGTTCAGCCCTCCCCTACCCCCCTTTGCTACTGGTGATTGATTCTAGGGCCTGGCATAAACTAAACATACTCTGCCACTGAGCAACAACCATAGCCTTTTAAGAACCTCTTCTAACATATAATTCTTTCCAATCCTAGGGAGAAGATAGCATTTTTTACGAGACCAAGGATTAACATACCTCCTCTCCCAGCTGACGACGTTTGATGTAGTGCATTGTGCACATGAAGTATTTATCTGCCTGTTTTATTTTCATGAAGTTCTTAGATTAGCTAAATTTGTCTTTAAAATATTTGTGCAAAGCTATTAATATACACATTTTGTAAAAAACATATATCTATACATATATATTTTATAATAGTGACGGCAACAGGGCTTGGTTTTTCCTTGTTGTGAAATCGACATCTCTGAAGACAGGTTATTTTATAAAAGATCAACTATCATGTTAAGAGTGTACAGTTTTTACACTTTTATTTGACTTAAAGGCTGGAAGACAGAAACGAAGTGAGTTCAGGCAAATTCACTGTATTGTAATTTATTTATAGTACTTTTTTTTCCTTGAAGGAAAATACTGACTTAAGGTGTATTTTAAGACTGAAATTTTGTTCTTCAGTATTTGTCATGCAGTAGAATGGAACTTGGGGCCGGTTTTGTTTCTGACACCTGAAACGCAAACACTATGTGCTGAATTTGTCACATGTATCAGTTCCTCATAGGTGCATTTACCATGTATATTGTACACTTTCACTCTCTGTGTGTTATGTTAAAATATCAACTGCAGTGGTTCAGTCATACTATGCAAGCTGTGTATGCATTGTAGGGCTCACAGTGTGCTGGGCACTGATGGCTCTCATTGCTGTGTTGTCATCTAATGCATCTTTCTGTGCTTACCACAAGTCTGAAGTTGGCAACAGAGCCTCCGGCATCCCAGGTTTCAGCCTGCCTGTCCACTGGTGACTGGTGGCTGTTCACATTGCTTACATTTGTCACAGCATGTGCAGCTACCTTTGCCACCTCTGACCGGTCTGACAGACAGCAGGGTGGGAATACTTTCCCACTACCCTACTGTTTTGTGAAGGAAAGTGAAAAGAACGAATACAGCAGCTACTAAAGGCAGAGATGTAACCTTTGAAGGTGCTTTTTGTGTGTGTGGAGAGAAGGGCCTGTGGGTAACATGGCTTACCCAGCAAGTCATTGCAGGAGACTATTTGAGTTACATCAGAATGCTTTTCTCATATTGGAGTGAACCAATATTCCTCGTGGAATCTTAGAGCTAGCTAATGAGGGAAAATTTAATGGAATAAAAATATGCCATGATTCTTTTAAATGCCAAACAATTTAGTTTGCCTAGCACACATTTATTCTACATAAATGTGTCTTCTTTCTGAGGCCTTGAATGAATAAATGAAGTAATCACAGAAAATGT
This sequence comes from Arvicola amphibius, assembly GCF_903992535.2. Lineage (NCBI taxonomy): Eukaryota > Metazoa > Chordata > Mammalia > Rodentia > Cricetidae > Arvicola > Arvicola amphibius. The sequence continues at coordinate 15,556,496 of NC_052065.1, read as the reverse complement.
CAAAGAAAACAGAACTCTCTTCCTAGATCTTCCTGTCCCTCCTTGGATATACCCCCCTTTTAATCAGATCTCCTTTCTCATCCTATAACCTCTTCCCTTGTATAACCTACTTTCATTTTTTGATTTATTAAAAATGAATTTTGTAAAAGCATTTCCTTGACATGTGACCAATCACAGACAATGGAATTTGTCAGTGGTGGTAAGACTGAAAACCTTGTTTTATACAGTTGTCATCTCTTGCTATGCATTCTTGTTTCTAGCCTTGCTTCCCCATCCCCACCAATTTCCTTTTTGTACCAACCTATAATAGCAGTAGAGACCCAAGGTGCCAATCTTAAAGCACTGCCAGTAGCAAGCAGCATTACTCAGCAGACTCACCCCCATGCCTGCAGAATATTAGGACCTTAAGCTCCAGCCAGAGCCAACTTTGGCTGACACTGCCTCACAGAGACAACTCTTCGCAGCCCACTCTCTACCTGGAATGAGGTAGCTTTTCTGCCAACTCAGATTAGGGAGCAGCTGAGGAAAACCTACTATGCCAATACCGAAAACAAAAACAAACCAGACATACTTCTCAGAAATATCACTGCCTACCTTATACCAATTTCTGTGGGGAGCATTGTCTTCCTACAGGAAATACATGCCCGACAGGAAATACATGCAGCCCCTGCTTTGGAATCAGTCTAGGGAGGAGCACCTGGGTTTCACACCTTTCCAAATATCTCTCCCTGCCATCTGGCTTTGCAAAGGTGAATTGTCCAGGTGTGTTATATGGACTGTTTGCTGCATGTTAGCTGTTACCAGACATGGTACCCAACACCCTCACTTGCTTCCTTCTGGCAGCTGCCAACATCTTAAAACTACCATGCCCAGAATATATTACCCACTTCAGACAAATGAAAGACTGTGGGCTTTAGGGGTTTGGGGGAGGTTTCCATCTGCTGTGTGAGTTTGTATGTACGCTTAGCCTGTTGAGAAAGAAAACTCCTGTCTCTGGGCAGCTCTGGTCAAGCAACAACACAAATTCTGCCACCAGGGTCTCTGAAACAGCGCCAAGTATAAAAGGGAATTTGGTTTTTCTGCTTTATCTAATAATTGCATTGTCAGACTTTGGTGATTATTGCTGAAATAAGTAACCTTCTGTTGTGGGAATAAGTTAGAATCAGTATTCATCTCTTTGTTTTGTCACTGTTTTCTATGATTGTGTCATCTGTATCGTTTGAAAGTATTTCTTCTATAAAATTAAACTAACCTGCCTTAAGAACAAACTAAAATGTGTGGGTTGTGGTTTTTTTGAGAATATATAATTTAATGGAGACTTTTAAATAAATGAAAAAATGGTGCTGGGAATTTAGATCAGTGGTAGAGTACATATTTCACACATACAAGGACTTGGGCTCAGTCTCAACACCAACAAATAAATGAAGAAAATAAAGACAATGTATTAGTCAGGTACTCAAGAGAAACATGACTTATAACATGAGTTATAAGTGTATATGGAATTTATTAGAATGACTTACAGGCTGTAGTCCAACTAATCCAACAATGACTGGCTGTAAACAGAAAGTCCAAGAATCCATTAGTTGTGCAGCCCACAAGACTGGATGTCTTATCTGGTTTTTGGTATACTCTGGATTCCTGAAGAAGTAGGCTCTAATGCCTGTGAAGGGATGGACTTGCTAGGAAGAATGAGAGTGAGCAGGCAGAGCAAGCTTCCTTCTCCCTTTTCCTTTATATAGGCTGCCATCAGAGGGCTTGGCCCAGATTAAAGGTAGATCTTCCCACCTCAAAGATCTTAATTAAAAATGTGTCTTTTCATTTCAAATGATTTAATTAAGAAAAAAATCATGCCAGGTGGTGGTGGTGCACGCCTTTAATCTCAGCACTTGGGAAGCAGAAGCAGGCAGATCTCTATGAATTCAAGGCCAGCATGGTCTACAGAGCACAAGTTCCAAGACAGCTAAGTTCCAAGAGAGAAATACTGTCTGGAAAACCAAAAAAGAAAAAAAGAAAAAAGGAAATAAAGAAAAATATCACTCTGGGCTGGAGAGATAGTCAGCAGTTAAGAGCACTGGTTGCTTCTCCAGAGGATTGGGGTTCAATTCCCAGCCCCCACATGGCAACTCACAACCATCTGCAACTCCAGTTTTAGGGGATCCAACACCCTCACGCAGAATATATATGGGCAAAACACCAGTGCACATTAAATAAATAAGTAGAAATAAATCTTAGAAAATGAGAAAAGAAAAAAGAAATCCCTCACAGGTGTGCTCAACCATTTGAGTTTTAGTTCATTCCAGATGTAGTCAAGTTGACAACCAAGAATAGCCATCACAGACATGTTTATTTTAAAATATAAAATAGAGGTATAAAATCACAATAAATGTACACATAGTGCTCAATTGGCTTTGACACAAGTCATTAATGTTTCCCCAACACTCCATCTTGTGATTTAAAGCAAGTTCCATATAACTTTCATTTTTTAAATATTTCAGCATATGTTGTTAGTGCAAAAATCATGCATGATGACTTTTTATTGTAATTTAGCATCTAATGTCTCCTTGGTATTAAGACATCAAGGTCAACAGCCCTACTTTTCCTATTTTTTAACTCTAAGCAGAATCCATTTATTAATTTTTAATGCTTGTGACTTTTTTGTTAATGCCTTTCTTGAATAGAATTAAAATACCATAGATTGTACTCACTTAAAGCATATGACACTGAGTTTCTTCATTTATTTAGAATTAGGCAGGTAGTACCATAATTAATTTGGATATTTGATTACTCCCAAAGAAATCTACCATCAGCTGTCACCCTTCATCCCCCCCCCCAGTCTGCTTACTTTCCCTATGGATTTGCCCACTTAGGACATTTGATCTGGAGGGACTCATACAATATACAACTTTTTCATGTGACTCCTTTCATTGGCATAATGCTAGATTCAGCCCCGTCATATCAGCATTTCATTTTTACAGCTGAGTAATCTTCCATTGTTTGGAGAGACCATATCTTATCCATTAACTTGTCACTTGAACACTTAGGTTGCTACCATTTGGGGTAATTATATGTAGTGCTGCTGTAAGCTTTCATGTTCAAGCTTTTATGTGGACATGTTTTCATTTCTCGTTGGTTTCTACTGAGAGGGGTTGCTGGGTCAAGTGGTCACTCTGTGTCTCACATTTTGAGGAGCTGCCCTATTTTCCAAGTACCTGCACCATTTTCCATTTTCAGAAGGTATGCAGCAGGCCTCTAATGTCTCTGAATTCTGATCGATGCTTGTTTTGTCCTGGTACTGACAGCAAATCTTGAAGGTGCGAAGTGGTTATCTCATTGTAGCGGTGTCTTTCTGACTACAGTATACAGATTCATACACAATTTGTTGTGAGTTCTGGACTTCTCTTCATTAATCTCTGTTGTATAGTTCACATTCTTCACAGAATTTTATTATAAATCATAGTTGTTATTTGTGTGGTGGTATTTCTAGGGAGATGTGAATTAATGCCTACTCAGCCCAGATAGGGAATCAACTACTGACCAATGTAAGGATACCACCATATATCACTTGGTGAACCAATGAATTTACTGGGATTACTTATAGAAGTAAGGCTGATTGGACAATCTGACCACAGCATGGGTGGCATCTCATAAAAACTGGAACCCTGAAACTCACTGCACAACTTGTAGGAAGCTCCACAGGCTGGAGAGTACCCTCTGCTCAGCACAGCCCTTTCTGCTTATATAACCTGGGGGAGATAGGGACCTTGTACAGCTGGTAGGTTTCAGGAATTTACTGAGACTTTTGAATTGTTCACTTCTCGAGTCTTTTTTAAGGCATTCTTTACTTTCATTTGTGTGTGTTTCCATGCTGAAGTTGCAGGCAGTTATGAGCCACCATATGTATGGGTGCTGAGAATAGAACCAGGGTCCTCTGGATGGGTACCCAATTCTCTTAACCACTGAGCCATCTTTCCAGCTCTTTTTTTTTTTTTTTTTTTTTTTTTTTTTTTGGTTTTTCAAGACAGGGTTTCTCTGCAGCTTTAGAGCCTGTCCTGGAACTAGCTCTTGTAGACCAGGCTGGTCTACAACTAACTCACAGAGATCCGTCTGCCTCTGCCTCCCGAGTGCTGGGATTCAAGGCCAGCTCTTCTTTTTAACTTGTTTTTAAATTTACTTATTCTTAAGGGAGCGGGAAGGGAGAAGAAGAGAGAGGAAAGAAGAGAAATGGGAGATGAAGTGGGAAAGCAAGAGAGCTTGCAGAAAACATAAGAGGATATTGGATTCCCTGTGGCTGAAGTTACAGGCAGTTGTGAGTCACCTAACATGATTTAGAACTGAACTGGGGTCCTCTACAATTAGCGGTTAAGAGACTAAGCAATATTAACCACCCAGCCATCTCACTAGTTCCTCTGTTTTTGGTTTTCTTCCTTGGAAGTAAAACAGGTTCCTCTTTTTAAACGTTCTCAATCATTTTGTTTTGTTTTTCAAGACAGGGTTTCTCAGTGTAACAGCACTAGCTGTCCTGTAACTAGCTCTGTAGGCCAGGCTGGCCTCGAACTCACAGAGATCCACTTGCCTCTGCCTCCGAAGTACTGGGATTGAAGGCATTTGCCTCCACAGCCCAGCGAAAACTTCTCAATTTTAATGAGTTCTCTTCCAGGATAGACTGTTTCAACTCAGAAGAAACCACTCCCCAACTGTGTAGTCAAATCTGGAAGCTTGATCACACTGGAGTTCATTTTCTTTTCTTTCTTAAGAGGGATGACTGGTAAGATTTCCATATGGTCACTGTCTCATGACTTTTACAATATCTTGTGCCTTTTTGTAAAGTCAATTGTCAATAAGACCTAGAGCCAGTGGTTCCCTAAGGATTAATTAATAATAATCTTCTGAGTCTAGCTTGTTTGTTTTTGTTTGTTTGTTTGAATCATGAATCGAAATAGTTAAAGGAGAAGCTTATCTGGATACCCTGTGAAAACAATTTCTGTGGGAAAGGCATGATAAATGCTTGATTTTTTTTCCTACTGGTTTTCAAAAAAGCAAATCATACTACCACTATACATTGGTGAGCAATTTGTTTTTATTGTTTATTTCTGAGATCTTTACTGTCATTATTACTAACACATGTATGTGAAACTGCCTAGTGTTTCAGTGCACTGGATTTGTCCCTAGTGCTCAAATTCACCCATCTTTGACTTGAGAAATCTGCCCAGCTCCTGTGTCCCTCTGTTCTGAGCCTAGTAGTCTGAAATGGCCTCATCACCAGTGTCCTGCACAACTCAGTGCCCCAAGACTGGAACTGACCATTTTCTTAGGGCAACATATTTTGTTGTTAGAGGTCTTTATTGCTAGTAGGTTGGTCATTACTTCTAGATTATTTTTAATTTATTTATAATATATGCCTGCCGGCCAGAAGAGAACACCAGATTTCATTAGAGATGGCTGTGAGCGACCACGCGGTTGCTGGGAATTGAACTCAAGACATCTGGAAAAGCAGCCAATGCTCTTAACTACTGAGCGGGCTCTGCGGATCCTATTTTTAGATTTTTTAAAATGGTTTCCTAGGGAAAAATGAATGATAGTGCTAGAATATAGCACCACCATTTATTTATTTTTAACCTATATCATGTAAACGCATGCACACGTTTGAGAATAAGACCAACAATTCTACTGACAATAGAATTACTGGAAACTGTTAGGAATATTTTCTAACACGAGCTCCCTGCCGATGCAAAATTCCCAATCAAGCCAAATAAAAACGAGCCAAATTAAGAAATATCCAGGTTTAATGAAAGTTCTGCGCTCTCGGTGGCCCCAGGGGGAACCGGGAACAAGAAAAGGAGATCATGTGTTCCACTTTTGGGAGCTCATTTAAATACCTAGGGAGGGGTCAGGACCTGGCCTGCTGGGATTTGGAGTCCAGACCAGGGCTGGGGGCTGGGATAGATGAGAGGGGCTGGGGCCTACGCTCCCAACTCCACAGAAACCATTTGGGATTTTTTTTTTCTGCAGTCTCTTCAACCTTAAGGTATTTCTTATTAGGAATGTAAAGTCAATTTACTTTAAAAATTTTTATAACTATCTAAAATATTGACATAGTTCCAAAGACAAATGTGCAATGTGAAGTCTATCCAAAGAAGACTTATTTTTATTTTTGCCCTTTTGCCTTCTTTTCTTTCTTTATAGATAATCATTTTTAAAATATTGCTTTTATTTGTATTGTTTGTGGACACAAACTTATCTCCACACAAATAAATATATACAGATAAGTACACATGGATATAAATACCCAAATATGTGCATAATTACATTTGAGTCTTTTCCCATTCACAGTAACATTCTCCACTTAATTTTTATTTTTTTACAGCATTATATTCTCTTTTTATTATTTTATTTTATTACTTTAAAAAAATACCAACCCAAATTCCCACTCCCTCCCCTTCTCCCACTCCCTCCACACATCTTTCCACTCCACCCCCTCCAATCCTAAAAGAGGGCAAGGCACCCAGTCCTGTGGCAAGTCCAAGGCCCTCCCTACTACATCTAGGTTGAGCAAGGTATACATCCAAAGAGAATAGGATCCCAAAAAGCCAGTACATGTAGTAGAGACAAGTCCCAGTGCCACTGTCAGTGGCCCCTCAGTCTGCCCCAGCCATACAACTGTTACACAACACATTCAGAGGGACTAATTTGATCCTATGCTTGTTCATTCCCAGTCCAGTTGGAGTTGGTGAGCTTCCATTAGCTCAGGCAAACTGTCTCAGTGGGTGAACTCACTTGATTTTTTAATATAAAAATATATCTGTGTCACATACACAAGGCTGACAGTTTAATCCCTGACTCTGCAGACAGTGTGTGCTCATGCTGGCACACACACGCATGTGATTGCTCGGGCACACACATACACAAACCCACACGCACACCTCTGTAGTGGTTGTTCTAACAGCTTCCCTCTAATCACTTTCCTAATCCCCATGTCACTTAGTTTGTGTTTCTGTCTCCAGTAAGAACACGTGTCATTAGATTTTAGGTCACATGGCTAATCCATGATGAACCCAGCTCAAGATTTTTATTTTATTACTTTTGCAAAGACTCTTTCTAAGTAAGGTTACATTTTCGGGTTCTAAGGTGAGACAACTTTTGGGTCACCCAAACAATACCATTTAAACCAGTGTATAGCCATGTGTAGAGTGGAGGCCTGTAATCCCAACACTTGGAAGACTTGAGAAAGGAGGAACCTGAACTTAAAACCCATCCAGTCTGCATAGTAAATCTGAGGCTGATCTGAGCTATATAAACCATGTTTCTAAAAAGAAGACCAGTCAACCCAGTACAGGCTGCTTTCTGACAAATTTAAATCTGACCTACATGCAAAATACATTCTTCCAACTCCCATTTCTGTCACAGTAGTATGTACATAGAGTATTATTCATCCTCCTTCCCTATTTTAAATTTTGCACACTGAATTGGTGGATGTGAGTTTATCTAGCATCCTCTGATTGTTTCAGTCTTCTACTATTAAAAAATAAACTTTCCAGGCGATGGTGGTGCACACCTTTAATCCCAGCTCTTGGGAGGCAGCTGCAGGTGGATCTCTGTGCGTTCAAGGCCAGTCTGGTCTACAGTGTGAGTTCCAAGACAGCCAGAGCTATTACGCAAAGAAACCCTGTCTTAAAAAAAGCAAAAATTAAAATTAAAATAAACTCATTGATGAATTTCTTTTATAAACACCTTTTTACACTTTGGGGGATCAAGATTTCTAGGGTAATGGATCCTAAAAGTGCAATCTCTGAACCAAAGGGCAACTTCATTTGGAATTTTGTGATGTTTTACTGTGTTTTTCCTACTCAAAGTGCCTTATTTCCTATTCCCACTGTAATGTAAATCACTTCCTCACAGCTCACTGGTAGGATGTCACAGGTATGAGTCCTTGACATTCTGTGAGTGAACACTGCAGACCCACTGTGAGGGCTGTTGATAGTGTTTCCTGACTTTCAGTCCTAGCCCTCCTTCCGATCTTTTTTGTGCTTTCCTAGCCATTCTTCCTTGTCTTTTCCAAATGAACTTCGTAATCAACATATCTGACTCCAAAAAAAATAAAATGAAGTCTTTGGATATTTATTCTCTTTCCTACTTTGTTTTTGGTCTTGAAGGCAGAAAATAAAGATAGATAAATACACATAGCCAGGTAGTGTTGGTGATCACCTTTAATCCCAGAACTCGAGATGCAGAGGCAGGTGAGTTTAAGGTCAGCCTGGCCTACAGAACTAGTTCTAGGACAGACAGGATTTTTTATACAGAGAAACCTTGTCTCAAAAAAGAAAAAAATAAAAAATAAAATAATAAAAATAAAAGGATAAATACACACACACTAAAGGCAGTATTTTTCAGTTGGGCTTTTTAGCATCCATCTATAATCCCAGCATTTCAAAGACTGAGGCTAAACTGTTATCCAATATGTTGCCCAGACTTATCTTAAACTCCCAACAATTTCCTTTACTCAGCCTCCCAGTTGTTGGGATTAGAGGCCTAAATCACTTCAACCAGCCTGAAGCTAGTGTTTTAGGTTGCTTTCTGATAGTATAACAAAATACCTGATATCAGGTGACTTATAAAGAATATTGGTTTACTTAGTTGATGGTTCTGGAAGCCAATAATGCCAAACATGTCGTGACAGTGTAAATGAATGCAAAGGCTTCACATTTTGGTGAGTACAAAGCCAAAACCAACACCACCAGAAAATAATAAATTACTTATTACCTGCCAGGTGGTGGTGGCACATGCATTTAATCTCTGCATTCGGGAAGCAGAGGCAGGCAGATCTCTGAGTTCGAGGCCAGCCTGGTCTACAAAGTGAGGATAGCCCGGGCTACATAGAGAAACCCTATCTCGAAAAAACAAACAAACAGGCTTATTACCAGCCACAAGTAAGGCGAGTACAGATACTTTTTCCCAAAGCAATGCCCTCCTTGAACAAAGAAACATGCAGCAAAGTATATCAATGTTTAAGTTCACCCTTGAAGACATAGCTTTATTTAAAGGCTAATAACAGCATCAGCTCAGTTTCTGGTGGGTACCTTGTATTGAATCATCATAACATGCTGAAAATGATAAGGACAAGCAGGCACATGTGGGACAGACTAAACGTGGAGGTATAGTTATCTACTCCCTCTGTCAATAATCTGTTCCCTTGAGAAAGGCATTAATTTATCCCAGCAATTAATCACCTTTATAAGAACGCCACATACCAACACATGCATATATCATCCAAACGTCAAAATAAATTTTGAAAACTACAACTGTATCTAAACCTAACATCTGGGTTTCCCCCATTAAATTAAGATATTGCTGTGGTGGTAAATTACACATACACACATACATACACTTATTCACACATACATGTTAATACCCAATTCATACTGAAAGCTTTTACATGTCTTTTAGTTTTTAAAAGTTATTTTATGCTTTTAAGTATTTTGTTCATGTGCATGACTACATATAACAAGCATGTGGTACCCACAGAGGCTAGAAGAGGTCATCAACACCCTGGGACTGGATTTTCAGGTTACTGTTAGCTATGATATGGATGTTGGGAATTGAACCTGAGTCTTTTGGAAGAGCAGTCAGTGCTTTTAACCACAGAGCCATTTCTCTAGCTCTCTTGTGTTGACAGAGGTTTCTGTCCTACCAGGTCTTGTAGCTATTCAGTTCCAGTGAAACACACAGAGGTCTACATTAATTATAAACTAGTTGACCTACAAGCTCAGGTGTAGTGAGGAGCTGCGGGCCTGCTTTTCATCCTGCCCAGCCCCGCACCACTAGCTTTACACCCAAAATAACAACACACAAACTGTATTCTTTTAAACACTGCCTGGCCAATTAGTTTCAGCCTCTTACTCACATCTTGATTAACCCTTATCTAATAATCTGTGTAGCACCATGAAGTGGTGTCTTACCGGGAAAGATTCAGCACGTCTGACCTGGTGGCTGGCTCCATTGCATCTGGCTCCCTGAGGAGAGGCCGGGCAATTGTCTGAGCCATCTACCTCGCTTCCTTTTTCCTGTTCTGTCTACTCCACCTATCTAAATCTTGCCCTATCAAAAAGCCAAGGCAGTTTGTTTATTAGCCAATAAGAATCCTCCATCACTCAGGCTTCTTATTAACTCTTACATCCTACATTAACCCATAATTCTTATCTGTGTCAGCCATGTGGCTTTGGTATCTTTTATCATTGAGGCATTCTCATCTTGCTTCCTCTGCATCTGGGTTACAAATGCAGACTGAACCTTTCCTCTTCTGTATCTGGGTTACAACTGCAGACTGAACCTTTCCTTTTCCCAGAATTCTTCTGTTTTGGTTGCCCTGCCTATACTTCCTGCCTGGCTATTGGCCAATCAGCATCTTATGAAATTAATACAAGACTATTGGTGGAGTGCTGCTTGTTGGTTCCTGGCTGCCCAGCTAGCTTAGACCCAAAATAATCACACAGAAACTGTATTAATTAAATCACTTTTTGGTCCATTAGTTTTAACTTCTTATTGGCTAACTCTTATACTAATTTAACCCCTTTCTCTAATGGCATGTGGTTGTGGCTTACTGGGTTAAATTCCCAGTGTCTGTCTCTGGTGACTCCATGGCTTCTCTCTGACTCCTCCTTCCTTTCTCCCAGCATACAGCCTAGCTTTCCCCACTTAGTTCTGTTATTCCGTCATAGGCTCAAAGCAGTTCTTTATTCATTAACCAATAAAAGCAACACATAGACAGAAGGACCTCCCACACCACAAGACCATTGTCCCACAGCAATTCTTCCCCACCCCATTTTTCAAAACAAGAACTCTGAAACCAATTTCCTTTGTTTAGCTTTTTTCTGACCATTATCTATAACAACTTGTAACTAGCACTCTAAACAAAGACAAATATCCATGATCCTTTTGGGGGGAATGTGGGCATAGTTTTCTAGGCTACTTCCTGCTGATTGGGGCACTGAAAATCTTTTTTTTTAAAAGATTTATTTATTTATTATGTATACAGCATTCTGCCTCGATGTATGCCCGCACGCCAGAGGAGGGCGCCAGATCTCAGTACAGATGGTTGTGAGCCACCATGTGGTTGCTGGGAATTGAACTCAGGACCTCCGGAAGAGCAGCCAGTGCTCTTAACCTCTGGAGCCATCTCTCCAGCCCACTGAAAATCTTATACAGACCAAAAGAAAATTTAGAATTATGATCAAGTCCTGACTGGAGAATTCTGTGGGGCTTCAGAAACTGTTCTGAATGTAGAACTCAGAGGAAACTCCAACAGAGATCCTTTGAAATGTTGGATAATAGGAAACATCTGCTCCTATTGGAGATTCTTCAGTGGGTCTTCCTTTATCAAACCTGGTTTTTCTTTTTTTAATATTTATTTATTTATTAATTATGTATACAATAATATGCCTATATGTATGCCTGCAGGCCAGAAGAGAGCACCAGATCTCATTACAGATGGTTGTGAGCCACCATGTGGTTGCTGGGAGTTGAACTCAGGACCTTTGGAAGAGCAGGCAATGCTCTTAACTGCTGAGCAATCTCTCCAACCCAAACCTGGTTTTTCTTTTTTTAATATTTATTTTTATTTATTATGTATACAATATTCTGTGTGCATGCCTGAAGGCCAGAAGAGGGCACCAGATTTCATTACAGATGGTTGTGAGCCACCATGTGGTTGCTGGGAGTTGAACTCAGGATCTTTGGAAGAGCAGGCAATGCTCTTAACCGCTAAGCCATCTCTCCAGCCCCAAACCTGGTTTTTCTTAACCCATAATGAATTCACAGCCTCTCATTTCCTTTGGAAACAAAAGCAAAAAAACCTCTTGTCCAAAGTAACATATCTTTTGACTTAAATTTTGAAGTCAAGGCATTTTCAAAATATGTATGTTGGATTAATCCAACAGCATTTGTAATCAAATGTCTTTTAGTCGCTGTTGTTCCTTCTTCAGCTGTCAAACAACTTATAGACAACATACTAACATACAGTATCCAGACTTTCGGTGTATTTTCCATCTTTATGTATGTTTTCCATCTTTATGTGGCTTTATTTTAAACTATATTTCTTTTCTTTTTCTTTTTAATTTTTGGTTATTTTGAGACCATGTTTCTCTGTGTATCTTTGTCTGTCCTGGCACTCACTCTGTATACCAGGTTGTCCTTGAACTCACAGAGATCTGCCTGCCTCTGTCTTCCAAGTGTTGGGTTTAAAGGTGTGTGCTACACACCCAACTACTTTTTCTTTTTTGAAGGACTTTATCATCCCTTTTCTCTCCCAAGCATACATTAATTTTTAAACACACTGCAAACCATTTAAAGGGTTTTTCATCTTTGAATCTATTTTTACTGTATATCTCTCTTTTTCTGACCACATGAGTCTTTAATTTGCTAAGCTATATGACTAGGATTAAAGTGGCTTTGATGGCTAGATCAACCACATTCTGTAGCTTTCTGAGAGTCTAGTCTCATGACAGAGGTACCAGCCAGAGCCATATTTAATACCACAACTCTGTGGAGTTTCAAGGTTCCTGCCACCACCAAGAAGCATGCTGTCACTATTCCTAAACACCGTTTAAGTGTTTGGTGGTGGGGCCTCTTGAAAGAGCTGCAAGGCTTTTGCAGCTAAAGCTGAGTCAGAAAGCCTCTCTTAAATGAGATGCACTTACCTCTAGCAAACAGAGCCCACCTGAGAAAATGCTTCTACCAAGAAGCCATGCTTAACTGTGTTTGTGTGTGTGTGTGTGTGTGTGTGTGTGTGTGTGTCTAGAATTACTTCCCAAACTCTCTTAGGCTTTATGTGGATATAGTTGTCCATGTTGGCACCATTTTGTTGACAGAGGTTTCTGTCCTGCCTGATCCTGCAGCTGTTCAGCCCCAAAGAAACACACAGAGGTCTACATTAATTATAAACTGGTTTTCCTATTAGCTCAAGCTTCTTATTAACTAATTCTTACATCTTAAATAAACCCATTATTCTTGTCTGTGTTAGCCATGTGGCTTGGTACCTTTTATCAGTGAGGAGTTCTCATCTTGCTTCCTCTGTGTTTGGCTTCCTCTGTGTCGACAGCAGACTCAGCTTTTCCTCTTTCCAGAAGTCTCCTGTTTTGGTCACCCTGCCTCTACATCTTGCCTGGTCACCCCACCTATACTTCCTGCCTGGCTACTGGCTGATGAGTGTTTTATTAAAATAATACAACTGACAAATCTATACAAAGTACAAGACCATTGTCCCAAAGCACTCTTTGGTGCTTTTTATGAACACTGCTGGAGACTGAATCCTGGGCTTCACATGAGCTGAGCATGTGTACTATTATGGATTCCAGTCCCCTTTTGAGTATTTTATAAATGAATAAGCTGAATTTCTTTCACATTGCTCTTATCCATCTGTTGAGATGAACATAAAATTTTCCTTCTTGTCTGTGAAAACATGATTGGTGATGTTAATGATTCTCCTGGTAGATAATTAATCAACCTTGCTTTTGAAAAATTAAAAAAAAATGGAGGATGAGTATGTTTTAACATGTTTTGAAGCTGATTTGTTAGCATTATTTTGTATTAAAACAGTGTAAAAACATTTTTGATCTTTAAAAGTATTTATTCAGTTATATTATGGGTTTTAATTTTTAACTTTTATTTCAAAGTTGTTTTTTTCATTTTACATACCAATTATAGTTCCTCCTCCCTTCCACTACCCCCAACTTCCCCACAATTCATCCCCCATCCACTCCTCAGAGAGGGTAAGGCTTCCCATGGGGAGTCAACAAAGCCTGACACAACACTTAAGGTAGGACCAAGGTTCTCCCTCCTGTATCAAGGCTCAGTAAGGTATTCCTCCATAGGAAATGGGCTCCAAAAAGCCAGTTTGTGCACTAGGGATAAATCTTGGTCCTGCTGTCAGTGGGTTTACAGACTGCCCAAGCTACAGAACTGTCACCCACATTCAGAGGCCCTAGTGCAGTCCTATGTGGGTTCCCCAGCTAACAGTCCAGAGTCAGTGAACTTCCACTAGCTCTGGTCAACAGTCCCCGTGGGCTTCCCCATCATGATCTTGACTCCTTTGCTCATATAATCTCTCCTCCCTCTCTATGACTGGACTCCAGGAGCTCAGCCCAATGCTTAACTGTGGATCTCTGCATCTGCTTCCATCATTTACTGGATGAAGTTTCTATGATGACAATTAGGGTAGTTATTAGTCTGATTACAGGGGAAGGCCAGTTCAGGTACTCTCTCCATTATTGTTAGCATTCTTAGCTGGGTTCATCCTAGTTGATTCCTGGGAGTTTCCCTAGTACCAGATTTCTCCCTAACTCCATAATAGCTCCCTCTATCAAGATGTGTCTTTCCTTGCTATCCTTCTGTCCCTCTCCCAATTCAACTATCCTGTTCCCTCATGTTCTCCTCACCCCTCCCCTTCTCTCCTTTCTACCCTACCAATTTATCCAAGAGATCTTATCTATTTTCCCTTCCCAGAGGCATCTATGCACGTCTCTCTTGGGGTCCTCCTTTTTACTTCTCAGGGGTTGTAGATTGTAGCCTGGTTATCCTTTTCTTATGAGTGAGTATATACTGTGTTTGTCTTTCTGGGTCTGGATTACCTCACTCAGGATGATCTTTTCTAGTTCTGCTGTGGGAGCAAATTCTGTTCTTTCAGCCAATAGCCTTTAAGATACCAGCCCACTTGGGTGTGGTCTCTTATAGTTTAAAAAGCAGCATGAACCGTGTGCCACTCTCTTGCTTCCAGCTCCTGTGCTGGCTGCTGGACTCTGTTCCTGTTTGCACTCAGAAGACTGTTGTTTAGGACGGTGATCTGTAAGTTTTCCCCTTAAATAAATAACCCTTTTATTATCCTAATTATGAACTGGTGTGGGATTGTTTTACAGCATCATATTTCCATTCATGTCCCTACAAATTTCAAGATATTATTTTTTACCACTGAGTAAATGTACCACATTTTCTTTATCCATTCTTTGGGTGAGGGGCATCTTAGGACCTAGTAAAGTATGAAATTTTACTAATAATAATGTCACTCACAGCTCTTCCCACCATTGTTACATTTATTACATCTCTACTTGAATACCCATTGGCTGGTACTGGAAATATTTCACATGCTGGGTGAAAAATTCAGTAAGTTTATTGGGTTTCTTTCTTAATTCTTTTTAAAAATCCTAACTTTCATTGCTTTTAAAAATGAAATTAGCCAGCTGAGTACCCTAGCATATAGTCTATATTACAGCTCTTAGGAGGCTGATGTACGAGGATCATGAGAGCAGCCTGGAATGCATGATGAATTCTGGGACGGCCTGAGCTATGAAGAGAGACCTGTTCAAAAAAAATAAACAATTACATTAAATTATAAGCCTTTTTTATTTTTTAAAATGTCATTTTTTTTTTTTTTTTTTTTTTTTTTTTTTTTCGAGACAGGGTTTCTCTGTAGCTTTGGAGCCTGTCCTGGAACTAGCTCTTGTAGACCAGGCTGGTCTCGAACTCACAGGGATCCGCCTGCCTCTGCCTCCCGAGTGCTGGGATTAAAGGCGTGCGCCACCACCGCCCGGCTTAAAATGTCATTTTTTAAAAAGTGAATAGGAAATGTTTATCCCCATTTTCATCCAGAGTGTCCATCACTCATGAACCACTAACCCCCAGATAAGTGGAAATAGCTTGGTTAGTTTATTTTTTAGTTTTTGATTTGTTGGTATACATGTATTCATCTTTCTTTATAACTACAAATGGTATGTCTGTATTTTTCACTGTAGTTTTTCATTTAACAGATTGTATGTGTCTTACATATATGTGTTTACATGTGTCAGCAGTCTGTTACACTTGTGGCATATATAATGACCAGAGATCATCATCAGAAACTTCTACTTTATTTTTTGCTGTTTTGTTTTGGTTTTTTGAGACAGGGTTTCTCTGTGTAACAGGCTTAGCTGTCCTGGAACTAACTCTTGTAGACGAGGCTGGCCTCGAACTCACAGAGGCCTGCCTCTGCTTCCTGAGTGCTGGGATTAAAGACGTGCACACCACTACCCGGCTTCACCTTATTTATTTTAAGACAAGGTCTCTCATCCTTGATTTTTTGAGACAGGGTTTCTCTGTGTAACAGTCCTGACTGTACTGGAACTCACTCTTTAGACCAGGCTGGTCTCAAACTCACAGAGGTCCACCTACCTCCACCTTTTGAGTGCAGATATTAAAGGTCTTGGACACCATTACCTGGCTGAGACAAGTTGCTTACTAACAAAAAAAAAAAAAAAAAAAAAAAAAAAAACCTTTAAAACTTTTTTGAGACACAGTCTCACTTAAGTATCCCTGACTGGCCTATAATTCACTCTGTAGACCAGGAAAGCCTCTAATTTGCAGTAATCCTCCTGCCTCTTCCTCCCACATTTTGAGATGACAGATATGTGATACCATGTTTTCTTTGTAAAAGAAAAATGAAATATTTGCCAAGGGAAAGGTCAATTGTTGTTCCATAAAAAAACATGGATCTCTCTCTCTCTCTCTCTCTCTCTCTCTCTCTCTCTCTCTCTCTCTCTCTCTCTCTCTCTCTCTCTTTCTTTTTCTATTTGACACAGGACCCATGTAGCCAGGCTGGCTTTGAGCTCACTATGAAGTCAAGGATAATTTTGAACTTTTGGTACTTTTGCCTAAATCTCATGAATGCTAGCATGCACATATACATATATCAAGCACTCTTCCAACTACTTCCAACTAAGGTATATCTTCAGCTCCAAGGTTTTCTTCTTCTTCTTCTTCTTCTTCTTCTTCTTCTTCTTCTTCTTCTTCTTCTTCTTCTTCTTCTTCTTCTTCTTCTTCTTCTTTGTTTGGTAGGAGGGCTATCTGATCCTGTTCCATGCTCTATTTTTATTTTTATTTTGCAAAGTAGTGTTTTAAGCTATTTTATTAATCCTTTTTCTATGGAAGTTTGTCTTTTAAATTTTGTTGCTTGACTCATTTAGTTTAACTAGGACCATTTGTATTATCAATTGGATTAGAACTATCCATTATAGCTTGGTGGGGTCATCATTGAAGACCCCAGTGAAGGCAGTTATGCTCCCCTACATCTATCAGTAGCCAATAGTTCAAAAACATTGAATGGGACCCCCTAACCTCCTCCACCAGCTATACCTGTTGACGGGCATATTTTTGTTTGGACACAGTACATGCATCTGTAGCTGTTGTGATTGCAATAGCTGTGTTTTGTTAAGAAGCTGGCATTTCACATCCCCCAATTCTATGTTCTGAATATTATATTTTTTTCTGCTGTACATTATGCAATTTCCCCGAGCCCAGAGGGGAAGTATAAATGTCTTATTTAGAGATCGATTACATTTGTCATTCATTCCCAGCACTTTGTGCAGTCATGAGTCTCAACATCTATCATCATTCACTGGAAAGAAAGGCTTGTCTGATTAAAGCTAAGAGTACAACGTGAATATGGGAAAGGAACCAATAGGGATGAAGCAGGCTTGACAAGGTTGGAAGAGATATGTGAACGAGTAATCAGGATATATTATACACATGTGTGAAACTGTCAAAACCAAAATTAATTAATAAGAATTTATTTCTTGAGGTCAAATTTGGCAAGCTCTATTTTTATTATGTATGGTTGTGTCTGTGTATGGGTATGTGCAAATGAGTGCAATCCCAGAGGAGACCAAAGGAAGGTGTCAGAACCTCTGGAGCTGGATTACAATTACAAGTGGTTGTGAGCTACCCAACTTGGGAGCTGGGAACCAAATTCAAGTCCTCTGAAAGAGCAATATGAGCTCTTAACTGCTGAGCTATCTCTCCAGCCCCATAAGCTGTAATAATTTGAAATTTATTTTATCTATACTTTTAAATTTCTTTGTAATAAGCCATAGGGAGAAATCTTTTAAAGAAATTTTTTTTTGCTGAGGGATCTATCTATTTATACCAAGAGGTGGAAAGATTGTAAAAGCCAGAGACAATGGACGGCTCCAAGGAAACATTATCTTTTAGGTACAACAGGACTGATGAACATATGAACTCACAGAATCTGTAGCAGCACAGATTCAAGTCAGATGGTATCCCAGAACTGAGAGAGGGAAGGGGACAAGAACTTCCATCCTTAACCAAAAAGCTCTCTCCAATAGACATTCACTGCAAAGGAAAAATTCATTTCTCCACTAGAGTCTCACTGGGTGTACAAACCGTACTTAAAGGCAGGTCCCATGCCTAACAGTAGATGGCCAACACAAAAGAAACTCCATGTGTTTTCTTTTGGTGTGTGAGGGGTGGTTTCTTCAATTTTGTTTTATCATTTTTATTTTATTAGGTTTTGTTTGTTTTTTGTAGATAGAGACAAAAAGAGAGATAGAACATAAAGTTGGATGGGTAGGGAAGTGGGGGAGGATCTGGGAGGAGTTAGGGAGGGGAACATATAAACACAATCAAAATATATTATATGAAAAAAGTTCCTTTTTCCCCCTTCTTTGCCCTGTTGTTTCCTGCTTTCTGTGTTTCTGTTTTCTTCCATGTGTTTTTTTGATTAGGTTAGGTTTTAGATTAAAAATAAAACCCTTTCTTCCTATTTTTAAAAGCCCGAAGGGTAGGTATGTCAGACCCGTGCTCCCTCCATGGACTACAAGGGAGAGTCATTTCTGTCTCTTCTAGATCCTAAGGGTTAAAGGCAGTCCATTACTTGTGGCTCCATTCCTCTTGTCTCTGTCTCCATTTTCACAGGGCCTTCTCACCCGTGTTTCCTCAAATCTCCACCTGCTTTCTCTTATGAAAACAGCAACTTTTGGATTTATGACCTACCTATGTTTCAGCTTGAGAATCCTGAGTTAATTACCTCCAACTGATTCTATTCATAAAGAGTCATGTTCGGACATTCTGAGTAGACCTGAATCTGGGGAGCAGAACACACACATATTTCAACACTGTACACACTTAGCCACACATACTCAAGTGCTAGTAAGCTGCTTATTGATTACACTAAATGGATGCTCTTCAGCTTTGTTCAGGGCTTGTTCCCTTGAGTTGTCCTGGGTGCACTGATACTTGTGTGTTAATGCTCCCATTTTTCCTCACACCAGTGGTAATTCCTACTTTTGAAATTTATTGCCTAATGACTCTTTAACTTTTCATTGGACAGCATCACCCACAGCACAGTGAAGTGGCCGTCTTTATTGTTCCCCATGCTTTTTCAGTCTCTATTCCATCTTGTTAGATACCCAGAGTGCAAAAGCTGTTTTTGTTTTGTTATGTTCTCCCTTGAGTACCTATGTATATGTTCTATTTTCAGATTTTCAATCTTTTTTGGACCTATCTGTGTTTTCCCACAGATTAATATTAAAATTCATTGTGTTCAATATTTCTAGAAATGTTTTCCTTGAATAGATCATTTAGATGTGCACATGTATTAATGATATTGGTTTATAAAAACTTTCTTGCTTTTGTTCCAAGAGACACTTTCCAGTTGCTGCTTGTCTCGCTGCTGGCAGTTGCAGTAACTTGTTCCAGGAGCAGGCTCTTCTTTTAGGCTCCTTAGGCTCAGAAAACCCTTTAATTTTATCTCAAGAATGAATAGAATGTAACAAATAATGACATCCTTAGGGCTTATAACAACAAGCATTTACCCTTTTATATTTCCGGAGATTGAAAGTTTATTATGGTCTACACCAAACTTAAATCAAGAACTGTGTTTAGTCTGCAGGCACCAGGGAACAACATTTTTTTGCCTTTTCAACTTCTAGAAGCTCCTTGGATTTGTCTGCTCATGGTTCTATCCTCCATCCTCAAGGTTCATCATGCAGCATCTTCAACTCTTGCTTTTTGATTGCTTATTCGAACTTCACATCTCTTTCTCTGATTTTGATCCTCCTATCTCCCTCTTATTAGGGCACTGTTGATGTTGTTGCAACCATGCACATGTTCTAGAGCATGCTGGCTGTTTCTGTAAACTTGACACAAATCTAGACATGTCTAGGAAGAGGTAATTGTAATTTTGAAAGTGTTTCCTTAAGATCGACTTGTAGGTAGATCTATGATGGATTTCCTTGATGGATGATTAATATAGGATGATGGACCCACTGTGGGAGGTGCTACTCCTAAGAAGGTTTTCCTGGGGTGTATAAGAAAACAGGCTGAGCAAGCCAGGGGGAGCAGGCCAGTAAACATTTCTCCATGGTCTCTGCTTCAGCTCCTGCCTAAGGTTGCTACTTTGAGTTCCTGCTATCACTCCCTTTGATGATAGGTTGTAATATGGAAATGTAAGCTTAATAAACCCTTTTCTCCCCTAGTTGCTTTTGGTCATGGTGTTTTCCACAGCATCAAACACCTAACTGAAACACAGGGCAAACTCTCCATCACTCCAGAACCCCTAAGTTAATCACATCTGTATTCATTCTTTCTTCATCTAAGCCACTCTCTTTAGAGGTCCTGCAGACAAGAAATTTAACAATTTGGGGGGTCAATTGTTCAATATAGTGCAAAAGTATCCCTTTGAAGGGTATGTTTCTGAGTTCCTATATGGATAGCTACTTACAAGCATCTCTCTCTTTGCTTTGAAACCAATAACCAGGTACTGCTGTGTCTTCTTGAAACAAGGTCTGGAGTCCCCAAAGGCAGAAACTGCCCATTTTGTGGCATTTGGAAGCACCATGCCTGAGTTCTGTGACTAATGGCACATAGACCTCTGGAATTTGTGCCTTTCTGTCATTCCCACCAATAAACCTTCCAGCCAGATTGCTTTTCCTGCCCTGAAACTACAGGCAGCATGCCAAGGGCAATAAACACAAATTGTTTTACTTCAGTGGAATCCATTTAGTAGGAATACATGGTGGTGCTAACAGAATTATCTATGATGATACAATTTTTCTGAATCCCAACTAAAATATTACTGTTACTGGAGCAATGTGATAGTTAGTCACCTGACATGAATGAGGGACTAAATTTTAACTTATAATTTAAGCAAATTTCTTAATAAGTAGCCACTGCTGCTGGTGACCACCATGCTTGGCCAGTAAAATTCTGAGAAAAATCATATTTCTGCCTTACAGTACTGAGACAAGAAGCATTTTTTTCTAGGTTAAATGAGCTACTCCTTTCTTAGGGGCAATAAAACCTTAATTCTGTAATTTAGATAAATTGACATAATGTTGAAGCACCATATACATCCTGAATCTCAGAGAAGCCTCTCTTTCCAGTGAACTTTGTTAAGTCAATATAGATTTATGGCTACACAAGGTATTGAGACTAAATGACAGTGGAGTACTCAACCCTAAAGAAGACAAGCATAACATTTCAATCTCAGGGAACACTGCGAATTGGGGAGCGAAAAGAATGTAAAATCCTAAAAATAGGAGAAGGACTGTGAAACACAACTTCTGGATAATACACAATTGTTGTAGCCATGAACATTCAACAACTGTGGGTGACTGCACGAGGTCTGTACAAGAATGGGTACATCTACAGGCAGGCATGAAGGGAGGAAATACTCCAAGGGCTCCCCATGTCCCTCATTGCTGAACTCCTTCCTAAGGAGAGTTTTCGGGAGAGTAGGAGTCATTGCCCTTGGTAGTGTATTTCCCGCTGTTGAGCGCAAGTGACTTCCAATCCAGTGGTCACACAGATGGCCCTGGTTAAACTACATGGGTCACTGTTGGAGGATGCTGCTTGTTCGTTCCCAGCTGCCCAGAGCTAATATAATCACACAGAAACTATAATATTTGCAATACTATTTGGCCAATAGCTTAAGCATATTTCTAGCTAGTCCTTATATTCTAAACTAACCCATCTCCATTAATCGCCTCATGGCTGTGATTTACCTGGTAAAGTTCTGTCCGACATCTGGCATTTGTCTCCGGAGCGGCTACATGGCTTCTCTCCGACTCTGTCTATTTTCTCTCTCTATATATATATCTCTTCCAGCCTGGTTATATTCTGTTAAGCCACTGGCCAAAAGCAGCTTCTTTATTAACCAATGGCAATAAAACTTATTCACAGCATACATCACCTCCCACATCAGGTCACAAACCCAAATGAAAAGTCATGAAACTGGGAAAGGGACTTCCTCACTAGGTGGCAGCTTGCTGATGATGTTTTTCCTACTTTTGTAGCTAGAATGCATTATATAAATACACAACATTGTCAAAGAACTAAATAAAAACCCAGTTACTTCTGTGGTCCCTGTGCAATGGAGATGATATGAAGCAGTGGCCACTGTGTATCAATTTCCAACTTCTCATACAGCCATGGTGAAACAATATACTCTATGGGAGTCAGGAAATGCTGTAGCTAAGACTGTCTCTGCTCTAATCTTGAAGAACTGGGTTGTTTGTTGTTGACAGACATGTTACAATACATATGTCAATTGGAGAAGACAGTTTTCTGAACCAAACTTGGTGATGCACAACTGTCGTACCAGCCCTTCTGGCTGAGACAAGAGTATTAGAAGTTTAAAGCATGCTTGGGCTACAGAGTGAGTTCAAGACCAACCTGGACAACTAAGTTAGATTGTTTTTTAAAAATGTCAAGAAGAGAGCTCTAATTGTAGCTCAGCGGTATAATGTTGGTTTAGCATATGCGTGTCCCTAGGTTCAATCCAAGGGGGAGTGCGAGGGAAGGAGAAAGAGAGGGAAAGGGGGGAGATGTGAGTTGCCTTAGCACAATTTGAGTTTCCTGGCAGTCAAAAAAAAAAAAAAAAAAAAAAAAGGAGATACTACCACCCACAGAGTTCAAAATGTAGAGTCACCGGGTGTGTGTGTGTGTGTGTGGGGGGGGTGGAACAACAGTTTTCTTACTCCTATAATTTATGCAGGCTTTTGCCTCAAGCAGCCTAGAATAAGCAATGAATTTGACAGGAACTCTATTGAAAAACAGGGTGTTTAAGACTGTCATGTATCACATCCATAAGGGTGTGGATAGTGGAGTAATATAGTCCAAGTCTACAATTTTCAGATGTTTAATATAACCTGTAAACACCCCTCAGAATGCCCGAGATAGGCTGCATTACACAGTCTTACATTTCACATCATTTACGTATTCCCCTAAATATTTTAAGACTCTGATCACACATATAGAACCAAATTAGATGGGAAGGATTCATTCATTCATTCAAGATAATGCACCCAGGCATAAAATTACTCAAGAGGCACCAGCTAGTGGTGGGGCACTCCCAGAACTCAAGAGGCAGAGGCAGGTGGATCTGTGCAAGTTCAAGGCCAGTCTGGTCTACAGAGCTAGTTCCAGGACAGCTAGGGCTGAGATGCCCTGTCTTGAAAAAAACAAAAGAAAGAAAGAAAGGAAGAAAGAAAGAAAGAAAGGAAAAAAGAAGAAAAAGAAAAACATGACTGAAATTTGGGTGCAGAGTTTTAGAGTACCACAAAAGGCATCCATAAAGATTGTATTTTTTGTTAATGTAAAAATTAGTACAAGAGGTGGCTTAGCAGCAGTTAAGAACACTGACTGCTCTTCCAAAAGACCTGGATTTGACTCCCAGTACTCACATGGCCAGTTCACAACCATCTGTAACTCCAGTTTTAAGGGACCAATGCTATCTGTTGGCCTTTGCCAGGCATGCATGTGGTGTTCAAACATACATGCAGTCACAACATCCATATGCTTAAAATAATAATAAAAATTATGCAAAAATTTATAATGCAGAAAATGCCAAATTTTATTACACGCTGTTTAAGACTGGGGAGATGATTCTATGGTTAGGCACACCTGGGTCTGATTTCCAACACAATTGCCTATAACTCCAGCCCCAGAGGATTCAACAACTTCTTCTGACCTTTGAGGGCAACAGTTATGCATGTTGTGCTCTAACATACATGTAGGCACAACATGAAGACACCGAAGACTAAGTAAATCTAAAAAATACATTTTTGTTGGAGGAGGCTGAATTATTGTGCAATGGTAGCAGCCATGTCCAGTAAACCAGGGGTTATATGTTTCATGTGTCCCCCTAAGAAGGACTTATACAGTTTTACAATGGCATCTAAATAAATTGGGCATGCTGTATGTGTGTGTGCACATGTGCACGTGTGGGTGTGGGTGTGGATGGACCCTTAAAAATTTCTCTTAGTGGGGCTGGAGAGATGGCTCAGTGGTTAAGAGCATTGCCTGCTCTTCCAAAGGTCCTGAGTTCAATTCTCAGCAACCACATGGTGGCTCACAATCATCTGTAATGAGATCTGGTGCCCTTTTCTGGCCTGCAGGCACACATGTAGACAGAATATTGTGTACATAATAAATAAATAAATAAATAAATTCTCTAAGTTGAAAATACAGAAGATTTCTATACATAGGTACATACATTTCCTCTCATGTCTCCCATCCAAAAAAAGGCACTGCTTCCTCTTTCTCGGTGGTTCACTTATGCCTCACAACAACTCCAAATGGTGGTGTCTTAGGGTAACTATTGCTGTGATGAAACACCATGATAAAGCAACTTGGGGAGGAAAGGGTTTGTTTGGCTTACAGTTTCACATCACTGTTCACCACTGAAGGGAGTCAGGACAGGAACTCCAGCAGGACAGGAACCTAGAGGCAGAAGCTGATTCAGCATCATGAAGGAGTGTTGTTTACTGGCTTACTCATATGGCTTGCTCAGCCTGCTTTCCTATAGAACCCAGGATCACCAGCCCAGGGATGGCACCACCCACAATGGGCTAGGCCCTTCCCCACTGATCACTATTTTAAAAAACACTTTACACCCTGATCTCATGGAAGCGTTTTCTCAATTGTGGTTCCTGCCTTTCAAATAACTCTAACTTGTGTTATGTTGACATAAAACTAGCCAGCATAGGCAGATTCTATAACACTGTCTGATGTAGGTGTGTCTTCTATCTATCTGATGATTTCATTGGTTAATTAATAAAGAAACTGCCTGGCCCATTTGATTGACCTGCCCTTAGGTGGGCAGAGTAGACAGAACAGAATGCTGGGAAGGGAAGTTAATAGACCACCCTGCCTCTCCTCTCTGGAACAGTCGCCATGAAGCCAGCCACCAAGTTAGACATGCTGAATCTTTCCTGGTAAGACACCACTTGTGGTGTTACATAGATTATTTGATATGGGTTAAAGCAAGAGATGTGAGAATTAGCTAATAAGAGGCTGGAACTAATGGGCCAGGCAGTGTTTAAATGAATACAGTTTGTGTGTTGTTATTTTGGGGCATACGCTAGCCAGGCGTGCAGGAGCCATGCGTGCCGGAATGCAGCCCGAAGCTCCTCACTACAACTGTCCCTATTCACAAAAGGGAAAAGTAATATTTATGCAAATCTGAAAAAATAGCACGTAGAGAACTGGGGTTATAGCTCAATTGGTAAAATGCTAGCTTAGCATGCACAAAACCATGGGTTTGATCCTTAGCACTGCAGGTACTGGGGACAGTGATGCAGGCCTGCAATCTCAGTCTTTAGGAGAGGGAGGAGAGAAGATAAGAAGTTCAAGGTTATTTTCAAATACATAGCAAGCTTGAGGACTGTTTGGGATATATGAAATTATCTCAAAAAACACAGAAAGTAATATTGTGATATATTCATAATATATCAATATCATATGTTATTTGTATTAACTTTTGCTTGGGAATATTTTTGGTTTTTTTCTTTTTCTTTTTTGTTTTTTCAAGATAGGGTTTCCTCTGTATAACTTTGGAGCCTTTCCTAGAACTTACTTTGTAGACCAGGCTGACCTTGAACTCACAGAAATGCATCTGCCTCTGCCTCTTGAGGGCTGGGATTAAAGGCGTGCACCACCACCAACCGGCAATTGAGACTATTTTTAACATTTATTTTTGCTTTTAATTATGTATAAATGTATGTGTGTTGGTGTGTGTACATGTGGGTGTAGACAGTTTAGAAGAAGGTGTCTGATCTCCTAGAGCTGGAGTTACAGTCAGTTTGGAGCCACCAGATGTAGGTGCTGGAAACTGGAGTCCTCTGAAAGAACAGCAAGCATTCTTTTTTGCTTGTTTGTTTGTTTTTTCTTTTTCTATTAGAATTTTTTTATCAGAATTTTTTTAAAATACCAATCCAAATTCCCACTCCCTCTTCTCCTCCCATTCCCTCCACACACCCTCCCACCCCACCCCACTCTAATCCTCAGAGATGGTAAGGCACTTTGCTTTGTGGAAGGTCCAAGGCCCTCCCTACTATATCTAGTCTGAGCAAGGTATACATCCAAAGAGAATAGGATCCCAAAAAGTTCCACTGCTAGTGCCCCTCAGTCTGCCCCAGCCATACAACTGTCAACCACATTCTGAGGAACTAGTTTGATCCTATGTTTAAGAAGAGCAAGCATTCTTAACCTTTGAGCCATCTTACTAGCCTCTTGGTTCAAGAAATTTGTGCAAAATTTGAGTTAGTGTAACTTGGTAAGACCTAGACGTAGTGCTGAATGTTGGACTTTCTTTGCATGTGGATCCAGTTCTTGCTCCCCAAGAACTATAGGACTGATGTGAGCAAGTGATTTGAGTCTAATGTGGTGCAAACCATGTCAGGGTCTCGGGAGCTGTGGGTTCACAGAGGAAATGAGGGGATGATGGTCAGAGCAGGGATATCATGTAGAGAGAAGTAGGAACCATGAGTCCATGTTTAACTACATAGAGTTCCAGGTTAGAGAGCAAGAGACAATGTCAAGGCTGTCTTTTGTCTTTTCTGCAGGACAAGGTCATAGTGTTCTCCCTGTGCAATTGCTGATAATACCTGAGAGCATGCATCAAAGGCACCCTGAAGATAAATGGGCTCATTGTACTGAATAATTTTTTGTACTGAATATTTGACACGTATATGTAAGAGTGCTTGGACCAGATGGTGGTGGCATATACCTTTAATCCCAGCATTCAGGAGTCAGAGACAGAAGGGTCTCTGTGAGTTCGAGGCCAGCCTGGCCTACAGAGCAAGTTCTAGGACAGGCTCCAAAGCTACAGAGAAACTCTACCTTGAAACAAACAAACAAAAAAGAGTGCTTAGGAAATGTATGATTAAAACATATTTAACACACCCCAAAACTCTTGAAACTTTTTCACCAGCTTCTGAGAGACAGACACTGGTTTTACCAGAAATCTAAGCACCATTTTTTGTGGCTCTTTCAGAGATGGTGTATGTTTAGATAGGCAGTTAATCTTTCCTCTTGCCCCAGTGTTGACATGTAAGTGCTTCATTATAGAGCAGAGGCTCCAGCACATTATCAAGGGAAAAATGCCTCAAAATGGCAGGAACATCTAATCACAATTTATAAGCTATTCTAACCCAGAGGCCTTAGCCTAAGGCTAAGGCCTTATTGATATTTAAGAGACTACATCAGTTACTGTCATAGGCAGCGGTTCTGCACGCCGTGGCCTCTTCTCTAGTGTCTTTGAGCTCTGCCCTCTGGAAGCCAGGAATACACTACTAGTCCCTATAGTGCCTCAGTAGGCAGCTGAAAATGTCCCTAGGGGATAAAGGGCAACATTATTCCCACTAAGAACCAATGTTCTCATTGTGCAAGGTGGCTCACAACACTCAAGAGGCAACCTTAGCTACAGAGTGAGATTTGTGTCTCAAAACAAAACAAAATAAAGCATGGCAAAATGAACAACAATCACATAGTGTTATGAGTCTTGTGTATTGTTTCTGGAAATACAGCAGATAATGAAGAAGGGGAAAGTATAAAAGATTCCATGTCACGAAATTCCAAGTATGTGAAGAGAACACTGGGATCTAGAAATCAGATCCTAATTGTGCTTCCATGGCTACTGAAGAAAAGTTTTTAGCCCATCAACTCTCTCTCCTCCTCCCTTCTTTTCTCTCTCCAGTGCAAAATGAGAAGCATGGTTAGAGTGCCTGACAGATAAATCTTAGTGTAGGACTGAGATTGTTTCCTTCAAGCTTTGTGTGTAGGACTGGAGATTCTTCGAATAAGATCCATGCATCAAAAATTAGCTCCAAGTGTGTAACCTGCATTCTTCTCTTGCTATAAAGCTCTGTCACTGTGGAGAAATGAGATTGCAGAGCAAAGAAGGAAAAGAAGGAGAAGAAAGAGGAGGAGGAGGAGGAGAAAACTGAAACACTCTTAATCTTATTTGCCAGTGAATTGCCACATTTTGATAATTTGGTGAATTAGACTTAATTACTTTCCTTGTTCATATATAAAAGTTTGTATGTAACTAGCTGCAAGTATATTACATCCACATGCAATAGATAAATCACTTGCTGCATAATGTTTTGGAGCCTCATTGTGTTCCATTTAACCTAGTACAAATGTCCTTTTCTCCCTAAGTATCTAAAATCATAGTACCTTTTATTCCTTTTTTTTTTAATTTGAGTGTAGAAGATATTACAACAGTTATTTCATTCTGTTGGAAATCCACAGCCCCATTTTAGGTCTGTTTTTGTTGTTGTTGTGTTGGTGGTGGTGGTGGTGGTGGGGTGTGTGTGTGTGTGTGTGCCTGTAAGAGAGAGACAGAATGTATGTGTGTGAGAGAGAGAGACAGTGTGTATGTGTGTGTAACAGACAGACAGAAAGTGCGTATGTATGGGGAATGTGTGTGAGTGTCTGTGTGTTTGCTTTCAATTGAGCAATCACCTGGAAAAAGAGAAGGTGAAACTAACTTGTTTAAAAAAAATATGTTCCCAGATGAGGAAGGTTTACTCATTTCAGCCAAGCCGAACACAAAGGAAGGCTGTGGGCAGCAGGGTGAGTTACACGCAAAGCAGTTCTCTTTCCCTGCCCCCACCCCGGGAAACGACGAGCAGAGAGCACCAGTCACCGGAGGTGGGGCTTCCTGTATTGCAGAAATAGGTTCTCCCTAGACACCTTTCCACTAAGGTTAGAAGGCCGTTCACATTACAAAGTACCTTCCAGAGCCAGGGGTGGCCAGGAGGGCAGGACTGGGCTGAGTGGCTGAGCCGAACACGTGATACTGCCAGACTGCCAACTGGGCCCTCTGTGAGCCTGAGGCTGAAATCGACATTTGCCTCTGGCAGGGAAATGAACTTGTCAGTTTCCGTGTTCTTCAGACCCTCAACCCAAAGGAGTCAGAGATTGCAGTAGCAATTTGGCTTTGTGTATCAAGAACCTCACAGCTGTAAAGGTAAGTTCTTTGTCACTCTGAGCAACAAACCTGAGAGCAGTGACCTAGAAATCCACACCACCGCTGTCAATTTAAAAACATACGATCTTGAAAATAATAGAGGGCTGAGAGAGGCAAGGGCTGTATTTAATCTAAATTAGAGTTTGACCCAGTGAGCAGAAATGTGGCTAATCTGGAGGCAATGGTGGTAAAGGGGACAGGGTTAAACACAGAAGGGGAAAAAAGCTGGTGGAATAAGTGGCCAGCCAACTTAACTCCTGCCTGCTTGTAAAACAATCTATTTAACGTGGCTTTCAGGAGAGTGATCAAAAGGAATGTTATAATTGTGATTTACACTTAAAACAATCCCTGTGAAATTGCGATAGGAATGAAAAGAGAGTCTGTCTTTCACAACAATTACGTGGTTTGGCAAACAAGATTTTATACATGAACTGTTTTAAGTTCTGAATGTACTAGTTCCAATTTATGAACTGATCAGAGAATATTCTAGAGCCTTTAAGGAAAGACTGTTTTACTGGGAATGCAAAAAATGTTGACAATGTACATTTTAATAGTAAAGTGACTCGCTTCTTCAGAATGGCAGAAAAATCAGACAACTTGAAATAATGAGTTATTTTCAACAAATTTGTGCTCAAGAGATGAAATGTCTTAGCCAGGAGTTAAGAAAAATAAACATAAATACATTTGTGTTCTCTCTGTTTTTTTAAATAATCGAAGATTACAGAAAGTAGTATTAATGTGTGATGCCACTGTTTTTTCCCCTTAGCAAATAAAACTAATGTAATGCAGCTAGTGAGAATAATTTAAAGTATCAGCCATCGGTCCAGTTTGAAGAATATTCCATCAGGAACTGCCTAAGCGTAATATTTGACTATATAGTTTGGAACACCAAACTTCAAATGCTGTGTGTTCATGCATGGACTATTTCAGGTTCCATTTTAATTTTCGTAAAATATATTTCTCTATTGCATCTGATAAAACAAAAACGCCAGATTGTGTTCCTTTCCACAATAATCTCCTTATTGCTAGCTTTTTAAAAAAATCTTATTATATGTTTGGAACCTGTAATAATGTCAATTCTTCCTGTTTACTGTTTCCCCTAACTTTCCCAACAAGAACAAGCAATAGACATGCATCAAGACAAACACCCTGAAAGGAGGTCATATTAACTGTTACCTGCCTCTTTTGGAACATGAAGGGTCTTCCCACCCGGGTCTTCCCACCCACCCTCGGACCTCCTGTCTTCCTCCCAGCCGCAGGGCTTCAAAGACGTCACGTGGCAGCGTGGAGCCCGCCTCCTGATGACGTCACAGCACTCGCAGAAGACGTGCTGAAGAAAGGATGCTCTAGGATGCTGTCCAGGTGGACGGCCACGCTGCAAGATGCGGCACTGCAGGTAAGGGGCGCGTGGTGCCCGGATGCCTTTCCTGGCGCTCCCAACAGTGCAGACGCTTCAGGCAGATCCTGGGTGGGTGGTCTGCTGCCCTGGCATCTCCCCCTAAAACCGAAAGTGGGGCCTTTGCCTGCTGTCCACAGCTGCTTCCTCCTGCTCCTTTTGCTGTTGCAAGCATCAGATGGGGAGTGGCCTGGTGCAGGTGCAAGCGTGAGTTGGGTTTTGGCGTGTTGACTTGCAGAAAGTGGGCAGGGGCCAGACAGAAAAATAAGAGCCTCTTGCAAGGAAGGGAAGAAAAATTTTAACTGACTACAACACATGCTTTCTAAGGACAGAGACCAAGAGCAAAAGCTGCTTTGAAAAGATAACCATAAACCATTTTCCTTCTGTCATCGTGCTGGCTCAATAAAGATATCTTTATTAATTCTTCTCTCAGAGGTTGCCTCTCAGCAGTGAGCCTAATTTTATTCAAAGCAAAAACTTGATGGGGAATGGCAACATCTTAGCTACAATATCAAGGCCAGATGTGCAGTCAAAATTGTTTAGCATTATTTTGCAAGTTTCCAGCATTTAAACCTGTTTTTTTCCAGGCAGGTGTTTTCAGTAGATTTAAAAACAACAGCATTCGATAAAATACAATAAAAATACGGTTTGCAAAGATAATGGGCCACTGTAAAACATGGCTATATCTCTAAGAACAAAATGGTACTTAGCGAATGCTGAGGGTTGGAGATAACCCAGACCTTCAGAATTTCCAGCATTCTTCTTAATTGCCTAGCTGCATAATTAGCTCACTGAAGGAAGGGGCTTGATGACTCAGCGGCAGATGGAGGGGTCAGGTGACTTCAGTCCCAGCATGACAGCCTGTGCGTGCATGTGGGGGTGGGGATTTTAATGCCCTCTTTCTCAACCCTGCTTACATTCCTTTCTTCTGGTTTATGGCCAGGACGTGTGTGGGCACCCTAGGGAGGCGAATTAACATTCTCTTTGAAAACCTGATGT
This sequence comes from Arvicola amphibius, assembly GCF_903992535.2. Lineage (NCBI taxonomy): Eukaryota > Metazoa > Chordata > Mammalia > Rodentia > Cricetidae > Arvicola > Arvicola amphibius. Next base: position 15,525,030 of record NC_052065.1, on the reverse strand, counting down.
CTCTAGAAGTGGAGGCTACAGTCAACTGCTCTGGAACTTAACCTATTAAGAATTCTATCCGGTAGCAACTTTGGTCAAACAGTGCTATTCAAATTGATAATTAAAGATGGCATTTTGTTCAGACTTTGGGATATCCTGATAGGTTGTGTGTCATTCGTTCAGTGATGTATTGATTGTGATTTTCCTCCTTTGGTTTGCGTTGGCTACAAACATTAAGATTAGCCACTATTATAGCTCAGTTAGGTCATATGCTTCTTATTTGAGAGACCCTGGATTCCATGTCTAACAGCAAAAACAAAGCACCTTCAGATCCCACCCTTTCTTCTTCCGAACCAACTCTTGACAAAGCAAAGCAGGTGATGGAGGAAGGTAGAATAGACACTTGGATCGACTTCTGGTTTTGTCGCTGTATAACTTTGAAATAGTCACCATTATCCTTTCGGACCTCAGCTTCCTCATTCTGAAAGAAACAAAGTTAGCTGGTGTATGGTTTCTTATCTTTAGGATGGCTATGAGGGACATCCAATTCATTGTAGGATGTTTAGCCTAGTCTGTGGCCTCCACCTACAGATGCCAGTATGAAGCTCTTCCTTCCTTCTGTGACAAGCCAGAATGTCACCAGACATTGCCACCTGCTTAAGGATTCCACTAACCCTGGTTAGAAGTTACTGATTTAGATGACAACTTTATTCTTTTTTCCACCATGGTATTGGGAGTAGAATCTAGGTTTATTTATTGTATGTTAAGTAAGCACTCTACCACTGAGCCATAGCCTCAGTCCATAGATGCCCTTTAGATGTTTTTCCAGCTCTTACATTCCAGAGTTTGTTTTCTTATGGTATGTTCGATGTGGAGCCCTTGATTTGAAATCGTCATATTGGGTAGTCATGAATTATAAATGTGAGGGCTTTCTTTATTGGGGGTTATCATTCCCAGTTTCTGAGGGAAGAGGAGAGGGATGCTTGTATAGCATTTGTAATCAGGGGCTGGCCTGACACAAAAAAATAAAATAAAAATAAATAAAAGCAAATTAGAATGATGATTCTAATATCCACAAGGCTGTTCATCATCAATTGATACCTAAGAGACCAAAGAGCCTAATAAAATTTGTGGCCCTTGATTGGATCCCAGCCTGAACAAACATACAGTAGACATCTGGGGGGCACTTGAAGAGTTATGTGTCTAGCTATCAGTTGATCCAAGGAGATTAGTGCTGATTTGGTAAAATGAATCTGAGACTTACCCTGCTGGGTACAATCTTGCATAATCCTCTCCCTTGGCAGTTGGGCCACACCTAGTGACTCACATGGATATAAAATGGCTCCGACATGGCACTTCTGAAACTAGGCTATGAAGAACTGAAATGTCAGTTTTGGGTATGTGTTCTCTCTCTTGAGTCACTCCAGCATAGATGGGGGGATGCTGTGTCATGAGAATTTCTGCATCTTGTTGGGAGCCAGAACCAACTGTGGCATGGGTGCACTTGGCAACAGATCTGTCAGCCCCAGCTGAGGATTGAGGTTGTGGCAGTCTTCTGAGAGACCTGGAGCTTAGGCACTTAGCTAAGATACATGCAGATTCATATGCCAAACACTGTGATAGTTTTAATTGTTAATGTGACACAATCTGTATCATATAGAAAGAATCTCAATGAGAAATTGTCTAGATTGGGTTGACAAGTAGGCATGTGGGGAGATTGTTTGTTTTGATTGCATTAATTGATGTAGAAAGACCTAGCCCACTATGGGCAGGACCATTGCCAGAGTTTGGTTCCTAAATTGTATTAGAGTAGAGAAAGTTAGCTGAGCAACAAATGCCCTTGACTGTTGATGTAACTAGCTGCTCCAAGTTCCTGTTGCTTTGACTTCTCTGCAATGATGTAATGACTGTAATCTAGAATTGTATGCCAGATAAACCCCTTCTCCCTTGAAGTTGCTTTAATCAGGGTATTATATCACAGCAACAGGAAAGGAAAGTAGGACACACAGTGAGAAAAGACATGCTTATTTCCTACTACTGTGTTTTGAGTAATCTGTTAAGTAGCAATGGATAGTTCATACATATGTTTATTGGTCAGGGATCTTACATTTTGGAGATGCTTGTTGAAGTACTTAGAAATCAAATGCCATGATAAAGGCAATTTCCTTTTTTGGTTTTTATTTTTAGTGCTTTTTTTGAGATCTCTTTAATATGTGTTTATGCTTTAGAAGGCAGAAGAATTATTCTAACTGCATTACTTTCAGAGCCTTGTAGCATGTCCCTCCCTGCTCATCCAGTGGTTGTGTTGGACATGGGCCAGTCTTATCATCAGTCTTTGGCTTAACCATGTTTTCAGAAGCAGACCAACAGACATTTTTCTTTCTCATATGCAAGGCTGGGTTTCTTTTAAGATTATGATGTGAATTATATATTAATGAAGAATGATAATTATTTTTGATGAAATCGTAATTTATGGACTTGGTGATAGTTTCAAGGTTACAGAGACCACTTAGTTCTCTTACATTCTTGTCCCCCTACTTCATTTCCCAAGGCAACCAACCATAGATAATCTGGTTATACATGATTTCAGAAAATGCTTGTGCAGACACACCCGTCTACATAATATATCATCCCTTACCTCATTTCTCCGCTGTCTTGACATACGGTATGCACGAAATTGGAGCTGGAGATACAGCTCAGTAGTTAAGAGTACTTTTTGCTCTTACATGGGACCTGGGTTTGCTTCCTAGTACCCACGTGCCGGTTCAAACTGCCTGTAACTCTTGTTCCAGGGAGTCTCACACTCTTTTGACCTCTGCGAGCAGCAGGATCACACAGGTGGTACACATGCACATATGCAGGCAAAACCACATACACATAAAATAAATAAATCCAAAAAAATTTAAAAAATGAATATACACAAAGTCAGATTCAGAAATATTACTTCCATTAGTTTTTGTATATCTATACAGACCATTACTAGACCTTCCAAGGACACTATATTGTCCCATTTGCTGGAGTGGCCACTGCCATTTTGGTTCCTATTAGCACAGGTTTGCTTATCCTTGAATTTCACAGATGGAATCATAAAATACACTTTTACTTCTAGCTCTTTTGTTTTATATGCCTTATAAATCTATCTCTGTTATAGTAGTGATTGACTTCATTTTTATTTTTTCCTTTTATTTGTTTTGTTTTGTTTGTTTTTCAAGATAGGGTTTCTCTGTATAGATTTGGAGCCCATCCTGGAACCTGCTCTGTAGACCAGGCCGGCCTTGAACTCAGACATCTGCCTGTCTCTGCCTCCTAAGTACTGGGATTAAAGGCGTGCACCACCATGGCCCGACTCATTTCATTATCTTGTGAACAGCACCATAAGAAATAAAATGGGGTAGCCAGGTGTGGTGACTCATGCCTGTCATCCCAGTACTAAGGAGGATTGTGAAGAGTTTGAGGCCAGCATGAAATGATTTCCAGAGTCGCCTGGACCATGTCTCAAAAGGAAAAAATAACAAAGGTAAAATTGGAGCACCTGATTACTTGACAGCTCCATTTCTCTAGCTGTTGTTTGAGGATTAATTTACATCCACACATCCCCGGTACATTCCATCTCGCGGTCAGTACAGGAATTTACAGCACTGATGATGATTGATACGTGGATTAGGTACTCTTTTCTAATCAATGAAAATGGTATTATATTACTAGAAAATTTCAAAGGGAGAAACATTTCTCTGAGATGAAACTTATAGTGTTTAGAAGTTGGAAGAAAACTTCAAAGTCAAAACAATTTGTGTAATTTTTATCTGAGGAGTCTATGTCCAGAATGACTTGCCTAAGATCAAGCAACCAGTTTTGATAGAGCTATGGATGAACAATTGAGGTGTCTTTTTAAAATTTTTTTCCCAGTCTGTGAGGGAGGACACAGGTCTGTCTTCTTCAGTGCTGTGAGCTTGGAAAAATTGCTCCTTGAACAGTGGTCCAGTGGAAACCAAAGTTCTGTGCTGGGTGTGGTGGTCCACTTCCGAAGCTGTGGCAGGAAGACTGACAGTTTGAGGCTAGCTTGGGCTATTAATGAGTTCCAGGCCACCTTAAGCTGTATAGTTTGACATTGCCTCAAACAACAAAAATAACAACAGACAAACATAAACAAAACGGTGCAGTTGGCTGCAGAGATGGCTTAATGATTAAGAACTAGTAATGTTCTTCCGGAAGAGCCAAGGTCAGGGCTCCCCACTCACATCAGGAAGCTCACAACTACTTGTAATTCCATCTATCAGGGATCCAATGCCTTTTTCCAGCCTTGGTGAGCACCTGCACTCAAGAGCACAATGCCCCCACATGGACACATACCCATACATACAATTTTAAAAATAAAATAAACCCTTAAAAAAACAGATTCATTTAATGCCTAAGAAAAGACAATTAATATGAATACTGCAAAAGCATCCCCATAAGACACAAACCTCAATTTCCATTCACTCCTCCATTCAATACCTCAACAACATTGTAGTTTATTTTTATTTTGAGCATGTGTGCATGCAAAGAAGGTATATTCATGTGTGTGAATGTGGGTATATCGATAGAGGTCAGAGGGCAACCTTTGGTGTGGGGCCTCACCTTCCACCCTGTTTGAGACAGGGTCTTTGTTGTTGTTGCTCTACTGCATTCACCAGGTTAGCTGGCCCACGGTCCTCTGGGAATTCTCCTGTATCCATCTCCAATCTTCTTATAGGAGTGCTTGGGTTATAGATGCTTGCATTAAGATTTTTGTGCTGTGTATCTGGCTTTTTTGTGTGTTTGGCAATTCCAATTCAGCTCCTCCTATTACATGGCATGTGTTTTTCCTCACCAAGCCATCCCTCCAATCCCTTTAGTAACATTTTAATCCATCAACTATTCCTTGCATCTATGTTATGTGTCTAGGCCAGAGTTTCTCAACTTGACACTATACATATTTGAGGCTGTGTAGTCGTTTTGTTTCTGCTGTTTTAGAGGCAGGCTCTCATACTTGTAGCCCAGGCTGGCATCACATTTACAGTGGCCCTACCTTAGTCTCAAAAATACTGGTATTAGTCATACACCATCACATCCTGTTGGAACTGCAAGGTTCTTTATAGTGGTGGTAGTGTAGGATGTTTAACAGTTCCTCTCACCTGCATCTACATAGCAACCCCTCCGGTTGGGCCACTTTAAAATATTTCCAGTCATTACCAGGTCTCCCCTGTGTGTAAAATTTCTAGAGAACGTTAGGATGATGAGGAGGCTGTGATTCAATCATCTCTGCAGCGGGACCTTCAAACACCAGGCTGGTGACAGTGACAAGAGTTCCCCATTAGCTGCCTAGCGGCTGAGAGCCACCGGAACAAAGAGGAGACAGTCTCAAACAGAGGGAGGCTGGGAACAAGAGAGTGCATAGAGACATAGCCTATAGGAGAATTAAACTGCACCTGTCTCTTAAGTGTTAGCGCATTATAAACTTGTAACACACAGAGCTCAGGGATGATCACTTCCTACTACCTTTTCCTCCTTTTTCCCTGCCCACCAGTACTCTCTGTACCCAGATATCTGAGTCTGCCTTACACAGGACCTAGCAAGCTGCTGTGTGGCATGGCAGGCTTCCTACAGCCCCAGGCGCACACTGCTATTTGTCCCTTTTTGAAACCTTGCCTGTGTGTTGGAAAGGAGACCAGGCCAACCTCATATGGCCTCTAGTGATACAATTGACTCAGTGTTCTCCACTCTCACCCAAGCGGGGGATGGGGCTGTGAGGTCTCTGTGCTGCTGTTGCCAAGAGCCAGCAATTTAGAATTTCTGCACAGACACTTTCCAATAACAACAAAAAGAAAATGCTCACAATAATAATAATAATAATAACAACAACAACAACAACAATAACAATAATGAATATATGGCTCACAGTGCTCTTCTAAGAACTTTATGCACATTAAACTAATAGGGCTCCTGGCAGTCTATGAATCAAGAACTATTACCCTGGGTCCTTTATCAGATAAACTGAGACAGAGAAGAACATAGATCTCATATACCATGAGAGGAAGGTTACATAGAGCCCAGGCCCCAAGGCCTTTTTCCATGCCCAACAGGCCATGATCATTTTAGGACCTGGATGCTCCCTGGTTACATCGAGTGGTTGTTGGGAGCCCTGTTTCTCCTAAGCTGTGTGGAAAAAGTTTACCAAAGATACTTGGATTATCTTCCCATCTTTCAGGTGGGCAAAGGCAGACACATCCACAAAAAGCCTGCTTATAGTATAATCATTGTTTGGGCTTCTATACCAGGATCCTATACCAGGTAGTTCAGATAACAACAAATTCCCTCATCGTCTGAGATCAAGTTATGGAGAGGTTGTTTCCTTCTGAGGGCTGTGGAAAAAAAAGTCTGTAGTAGGTAGGTCTCTCTCTCTCTTTTGGGCTTGTCCTCTTAGTTTGTGTGTGTTTCTGTGCCCAAATTATGTCTTATAAGGATAATGATCATATTGAATTTAGGGTCCATCCTGATGACATTATTTCAATTTAATTACTTCTGAAAAGACCTTGCCTCCAAATATGGTCACTCTCTGAAATAGTGGTGGTTGGGTGGGTTGATACAGGAATTTGGAGGTGGATACAATTCATCTATAACAGTGCCAAGCACTGCTGGAGGAAAGTTGTGCCCTCTGTCTCTCCCTGTACTGGCTTTCCTCACATTGGCCTTCTGCTGACCTTTCTTTCTGACAAGTTTTTCTCCACAATCTGTTTTCTGCCTCCCTGTGATATTCTCACTTGTCGATTACTAAAAGTTAAATAGCCATCAGTGGCTAGTGGCTTTGTCAAGGTTACATGCAGGGAGGGGCATCAAACACAGCTTTGATGTATCCCTCCTGTGTCCTCATACTGGCCACAGCAAAGAGAACAAGGCTGATGTGGCTGAGGTGGTGGATGAAGTTTCAGTCCTTTTGCATATTTTGGGGGAAGCAGGATTGGTGAAAGGCATGACTAGGCTGGGAGGAAAAATAGCTCACTATGGTGGGCCCTCCTAGATACTGACCACAAAGTCCTTTTAGTCCAACAAGCACCTCCCAGGCTTCCTCTGTAGGAGGAATACTAGGTTTCACATTTAGCCAAATCAACGCAGACCAGGAACTAAGACCCGAGAAGTAAGCAAACACAACCAGGCCACAGAGCCCTGAGAGAACTGCTAGGTCAGCGTAAGTACAGAATTCAGTGGCCACCCTGAGATGTGTGTGCAGGTTCCCTAGCCAAAGTCAGAGCAGATTTCAGGGGATCTGCAAAGCAGTCTCTGTATGGTCTTGATGGTCTTGTTGTGTCAGCCAAATCCCTACTCAACACCAGTAGGGGTGTGCCTACCTAACAGTGTTTTCTCTGCCACCCTTCCTCTTGTTACTGGGGATCATTATCCCCAAACCTTTCTTATACCCATTTTTTACAGCTTCAAGTCAGGTTAAACTCACTTTCCTGTAAGGAAAGCCCTGGTCTCAAACGTACATGAAGCCCAGCCAATAGCTGGGTACTGAGATTTCAAGAACTGATGGTCATCCTTTGCCCCTGACTATTGAACTCAACAATGCAAGCCAGGAAACAGCTACTTTCCTCCTTCTCTATCTCTAGAGACCTCTGCAACTCCAATGACTTTCTCTTTAGTTGCACCAGATGTCGCATCATCCATTGACTGCCTCAATTTTGTCCCTAGGGTACATTTGATAGTATCTTTTTTAAAAGTAGTTTAAAAATATTTTCATTAATTGATTTATTAATTTTCGGACAAAGTATCATGTATCCTAGGCCAACCTCAAACTCACTTTGCTGAGAAATGACCTTGAATTTCTGATCTTCCTGCCTCTACCTCCCACATAGGGGATTAAAGGCATGGGCCACTACTGATGGGGAGTAAACCCAGGGCCACTTGCACACTAGGTAAACACTCTATGAACTGAGCTACATCCCTAAGGCCTGACCAAAACTTTTTTCAAAATCATTTATCTATCTCTATCTATCTATCTATCTATCTATCTATCTATCTATCTATCTATCTATCTATCTATCTATTTGCATTTGCGTGCGTCTATATGCTCATGAATGTATGACATGAGCTGTCAGAGGACAGTTGGTTGAGAAGTGGCTCTTTCCTTCTACCATGTGGCTCCTGGGGATCAAAATCAAGTTATCAGGCCTGGTGATAAGTGTTTTACCCATTGAGCAATCTCACTAGCCCAACAGTAACATTTCCAGAAAAAAATTATCCTCTGGTAAGTTTTTTTTAAAGAATTATTTTTTTATTATATATACAGTGTTGTGCCTGTGTGTATGCCTGCACTCCACAAGAAGGGATCATATCTTATTCTAGATGGTTGTGAGCCATCATGTAGTTGCTAGGAATTGAACTCAGGACCTCTGAAAGAGCAACCAGTGTTTTTAACTGCTGAGGCATGTCTCCAGCCCTTCAGCCCCAACAGCAGCTTTTTAAAGTAAGACTGCATTAGTTCAAATGAATTAGAAATGGCTGAGGGTTCACATGGACAGCAAGGTGATAGGAGACGCTTCCTTCCATGCTGAGGAACCCACCTTCTCAGATAAATCCTCTCTCATGCCCTTCTATTGCTTAACTGTAAAGGCGTTTGTATACTTACTTTATTGGCCCTCATGGTAGTTTATCGTCTATTTATCTTTTCTCTCTCATTGCTTTTAAGAGACCGTGGTTTAGTGTTATAGAGATGGCTCAGCAGTTAGGAGCACTGGCTGCTCTTCTAGAGGACCCAGATTCAATTCCCAGCCCTCAAATGGCAGCTCATAGTTGTCTGTAAATCCAGTGTTAAAGATCCAACACCTTCTGGTCTCTGAAAGTACTGCACATATGTGATACACAAACATACATTCAGGTTGATTCCCCTTACATATAAAATAAAAATATGGCCGGGCGGTGGTGGCGCACGCCTTTAATCCCAGTACTCGGGAGGCAGAGGTAGGTGGATCTCTGAGTTCGAGGCCAGCCTGGTCTACAAGAGCTAGTTCCAGGACAGGCTCTAGAAACTACAGGGAAACCCTGTCTCAAAAAACCAAAATAAAATAAAATAAAATAAAGTAAAATAAAATAAAATATATGTAAAACATACATAAAGAAAGATCCTGGTTTTCATTAGTTTTGGCAATTTGATTGTCATGTGCCTGGGTGGTTCTTTTTGTTTTGAGATGCATTGAGCTTCTTGTTTCATTCAGAATAAGGTTTTCTACAATTAATGTTCTAGTTATGATATGAAATTTATTTCAGATAAACTTCCTTAGATACTTTATATAATAATTGTACAGTGCTGTGGATAAAACCTAGGGTCTTAAACATGCTGATCCACTCTCTAGCTCCTTGAATGGATTTAAAAACCAGTTTCCCTGTGGAATTTTTACCCTTCTCCATTTGCCTGAGAGCATTAGTGGTTGGTCTCATGGTTGGTTTAAGGATCTGTTGGATTGTGTTTGCCACTAAAATTATCAGTTTGGAGGGGCAAGAGAGTAGGGGTATTTCTACACCAGTTCTGAGAGTCATCGTAAACACTGGCTCCCAACCATGACTTTCAAACATGTCATGTGAACAGAACCACCATCCCTGGCATCCACAAGGATGTCAGTTATAGAGATGCTACTAGAAATCAGGTGGTGCTTACAAGGTTTTGAGTGGTATGGGTTATTCTAGAACTTGGGTAAGGACAACAGAGTCACATGTACAAGGCAGTTCACATGTATGTAGTCACATAACAGTATTACAACAACTGGCAAAACTGGTCAAGGTCCAGACTTGTCTTTAATTTCTTTGGAATGTAGCAATAGTGCCTGGTAAAAGTTGAGAATTGAAGTGTGGGGAAGAGCCTCATGTATCTAGCTCTGAATCTGGTGTGTGTGTGTGTGTGTGTGTGTGTGTGTATGTGTGTGTGTAGAGAAAAAGAGAGAGAGAGAGAGGAGAGGGAGAGAGAGAGAGAGAGAGAGAGAGAGAGAGAGAGAGAGAGAGAGAGAGAGAACCAGCCAGCTGTGGTCGTCGTATATATTTATATAATCCTAGCAGTCTATGATACTAGGACCCAGGAGAGGACCCCAGTTTGCTTTCTTTTGCTGTGATAAAAACCTCACAACAAAAGCAAGTTGAGGAGTAAAGAGTTTATTTCATCTTACATTTTGCAGTCTAACCATAGGGGAAGGCAAGGCAGAAAGCTTAACAGGATAAAAACCTGGAGGCAGGAACTGATGCAGAAGTCATGAAGGAGTGCTGCTTACCAGGTTTCTCCCCATGGCTTGTTGAGCCTGCTTCCTTAAATCACTCAGAACCAGTTGGCCAGGCGTGACCCTGCCTAAAATAAGCTGTGTTCTCCCCTATCAATAACTAATCAAGAAAATGCCCCATAGACTTGCCTACAGGCCAATCGGATGGACTAAAGTCCCTTTTCCCATATGTCCCTGGCTTGTGTCAAGTTGACAAAAGAGTCAGGATTTCAATGTCATCCCACGCTACATAGAAGGTTTTAGCTTTGTCTAGGTTATATGAAACTCAGTCTCAGGAAAAACAAATGGAGAAGAAAAAAAAAGAATCAAAACAGAGTGAGTAAGATTTTATTTTCTACCCACATATGTTCTCTCTGTCTCTCTATGTCTTTCTGTCTGTCTCTGTCTCTATGTCTCTGTCTCTCTATCTGTGTCTATCTCTTTGTCTCTATCTGTATTTGTATGTCTTTCTGTCTCTGTCTCTATGTCTCTGTCTCTCTATCTGTGTCTATCTCTTTGTCTCTATCTGTATTTGTATGTCTTTCTGTCTCTGTCTCTATGTGTCTGTCTCTTCACTGTTTTTAAACTTCCATTTTGAATCCTTCAATTCAGAGCAGCATGAGCATATAGCTAGAGCAATATTTGCTACTGCCTTAAAACATCTGTGGCATAGTTACTTTTGCATCCATCCACTCAGGCAGGTTAGGAGCATTAAGTTATTAATGGTGGTGCATTTCTGTAATATCTACATTCAAGAGACTGCAATAGGAAGGTTGCTGTGAATTTTTGGCAGTCTGAGCTATGGAATAACAGAAAACAAAGTAAACAAAAAAGGTGCATGTTTTTATGGTGGGCAGTGTGAAACTAGAGATAACTTTGCATTGGATGGCAGTGTTTAAACATTTTGTTATGTTGAGTGCAGAGACTCAGACTCTGAGGAAAGGCAACCTGGGGCATCATTATTCAGTGCAATACTCCTTTCACCAGAGAACAAAGTGAAGAATGAGAAAGTGGCCTGGTTATCCAAAGCCCAGTGGGCTGATGATACTCCTATATCTGACTACTGAGTCTAAGAGCAGTTCCCTGAAACCCCAGCCACCTTCGTCAGGACACATCATATTGCCTCCATCCATCACCTTCTAAACCAGTCTTGTGACTTTTATTGTTTGTGTCTTTGCTTTTCTCTGTAGAATTACCACTGAATTGTTCGCTCTCGTAAATCATAACTTACTTTAGCCTGTTTCTGAATAGTCCATAATATAATCACATGTGTATTCTGATGCATCTGGATTGTTTGGTTCACCATTCTGTGCTTAAAAGTTATAAAATGTAAGCATGTTTAAGGGTGTGCTTGAGTCGGGGTAGATTAAAAGAGAAGAAACTGAAGGGAACAGAGAAGCTGCAATGACTTTTAGGGACAATTACACCAGTGCCTGTTCCTTAGTGCTCAGTTGATATTATGGGCTCTTCAGTTTTGAACTTCTGGCAACCTACAGGCCCAGAAGAGAAGCTCCAGTGAGGGTGAGTTAAGTTATAAGTTAAAGAAGATGGAGAAAGACAGACTCCTTTGCACAGGGGCATTGGTTTCTGGAGCAATTGGTGAAGTGGAAGATTCTGAGAGGCTCCCTCTGGTGGCCATATGTGATGACACTATGTGTGAGCCCAGAGACTACCAGTTTCTAGGTTGAGTACCTATATAACCCATGTAGATTACAAGAAAAAAACCTTTTAAAGGCTACTTGTGGATTAGTCATTGGAATTGTTTAGCATATTGTTAAGAAATTAATGCTTCTTTTCCTGTGGGGGAGGGATGCTTATTTTTAGATGCCACCTGACCTAAGCCTGTCTCTGAGCATGATCTTCTCAGGTCCTTACCTGTAGCTGTGCACTTCTAGAATTCCTGTTGAGTCCTATACTGTTCACTAGAGGTGACCTCTACTACTGTCCTTGAATACTTTATTAGAGAAATGCAGCTGTTATATTTTATTCATGAACCAAGGCAACAGGAAACTGAAGGAATTAATTAGTTAGGGGAAATCCTTCTGGTTGGATGATCTCATAGACACCTTAAAGTGTGTATGGGTAGGGTGTGTGTGTGTGTATTAGAAACTGCCTTTTATCATCTCAAAGTGTCAAGGTTGAAATGTTACTAATGTTCTTTATTGATATTTCTGGGACTTCATTCTGTCCCCTAAATGATCTGAGAGACATGACTGTGACTGCTTAACTTTGAAATAGTCCCAGTGGATCACAACAAATACCCGTCCATAGAGGAATGGAGCAATACATTGGAACTTAGTTCTTCAGTCAGATAAAAAGAGTAGGAACTGGCAAAGCATATTGGCTCATGGGCCAAACCCAGCTTGCTACCTGCTTTTGTGTGACTTCTGGGCTAAGAATGATTCTTATTTTTATATTGTTGAAGCTAAATGGTTTTTACATTTTAGTATTGTTGATGCCCCAAAATATTTTGTAACATAATGAGGATTGTGCAAAATTTGAATTTCAGTATCCACAAACAGTTTTATTGAACCAGAGCCACATATTGACTGTATGTCTGGTCTTTCGGTGCTTTTGAATGACAGACAGCATAGAGGCGTATAAACCTAACATTGCCCACATGGCTCACGCAGTTTTAAATATTTGCATTCTGACCCTTGAAAGAAAACATTGTCCCCCATCCCCGCAATTATAAGGCAGAGAGGTAGAACACAGTAATTATGTTCAAAAATGTAGATGGACCTTATAGCATAATTTAGAATACAAGACACTGGGAACAAAAGACTTAATTGATTAGAAGTTTGAAGATAAGTAGTGGCAGCATATGGTATAGGCTTATCATAAAAGTGGTTAAGAACTATGGGTGCAATGGTAGGCTTCTAGGACCTAGGTACATCCCAATTAGTTTTTGAGATAGGGTCTCCCACTGAACCTTGAGCTCACAAATTCAACTAGACTGGCTGGACAGTGAATCTTAGGGATCCTCCTGTGTCTGCCTCCCCAGTGCTGGGCTTACAAGTATATTGCTGCATTCCTTCCTTAACATGGGTTGTGGGTGTCCTGACCAGTGGGACATGAACAGGAGCACAGCACGAACCTTGAAGGAAGAGGAATGAAAGGCGCAAGAGACACGAGAAACAGACAGCAAGTCTGTGTTCTGATCCAAGCTGCCAACATTATTTTTTCTCAAAAGCATTATGTAGCAAAAAGGCAGTGGGGAGGGTAGGATACTGGAATGTCAGGTCTGGAGACTCCCTAGCTGCTAGGAAGAGATAAGGAAATGCTGAGGGTCTGTAAATGTTTTCTGGGGAAGTGCTAATCACTTCTGGAGCCCACAGGTCTGCAATCCTGTAGGCACTCTTAACTCACAGGGAGATAAGGATTATATCCTAGGCCCGGAACTTGCTCTACAGAGGTGACAGAGGTGAATATCTTACTTAATGACTACCTTGGCTATAACCAAATACAGGTCTTTGCTCCCAGCAGATGGGGGTGGAATTCAGGGTCTCACAGGTGCATAGCAAGCACTTTACTCACTAACTTGTCTTCACAGCTCTGATTTTTTGTAGCTAGTTGTTTACTTCAGAAGGAAGAGATTTCAACTTGGGGTGTAGGTTAGTGGTAGAACACATGCTTAGTGTGCATGAAACCCCAGATCCATCTACAAGAACTGGAAATAAAAAAAAAAAAAAACAAAGGTGGAGGGAATGGAGAGAGACTTCAGTCTGGCATCCTCAGAAGTTTAAATAGAGTTCCCTTTTATCCTAGCAACTTCAATTTTTTTCTTAGTTTTTCAAGACTCAGTTTCTCTGTGTAACAGCTCTGGATGTCCTCTAACTAGCTCTTGTAGACCAGGCTTGCTTTAAATTTACGGAGATCCGCTTGCCTCTGCCTCCTGAGTGCTGGGATTAAAAGCGTGCACCACCACCGCCCAGCTAACTTCACTCTTAAGCATATATGCATGAGACATGAAAACATGAATACAAAGACCTTATACCATGTTTATAACAGCTCCAAAGTTGAGATCACCCAAATATTTAGTTAGGAGATTATAGAGAAACCAAGTGTGATACTGTGCCACTATGGCATATCATTCAGCAATAAAAAGGAATGATGTGCTAATACATAATCTTCTGTAAGATATATCTTGAAGATATTGTGCTAAGTGAAAGGAGCTAGCCACAAAAGGCCACATCAGATGATTCCATTTAGGTGAAATATTATAAAATAGGCAAATTCAAAGACAGAAAATATATCAGCGGTTGCTGGAGGACTGAAGAGGAAATGATTGCTGGTGGTTATGAAGTTACATTTAAGGGAGATTGGATAGTGTTGGTGATTGCACAAGTCTGGAAATGTACCCAAGTATAAATTGGAAATTTATAGTAGATGAATTAATTATGTATAAACTATGCCTAAAACAGATTATTGTTCCATGGCTCACTGTGCATTTATATAGGTCAGAGCATAGAAGTCTTAAGGTGACAGCCACTTTATCAACACAGATAGCTCAAGGGATTGGCTCTTTCCACCAGGTTATCCAGTTTAGTCCCTTGGGTCCAGGTTGATTGAATAGTACAAAGCAGGATCTAGAATTCAGTTAAAAAGCACCACCGAAATGCTAGTTCTCAGAAAAACAAGGCAAATTGAAAGATCATAGCAAAATAACTAGTTTCATTGAGCTTTCCCTGTGATTATATCTAGCTTACTTCCCACTTCCCTGACCGGAGAGCAGTGAGACTCTTGCCATTGGCTAGTGTTGTGCATTGCTATTCCTGAGTGGGGGCTGCTACCTTCTTGCTGGTTGCTGTGAGGATGCATTGCTTACCTGTATGAATCCTTTCTCTTACACTTTCTTTTTCTTTGTCGCCCCCTCCCCACCGCTTCCTTCTTTCCTTGCCCCTCCCCAGCTCTTTTGAGACAGGTCTCTCTCTATAACTCTGCTTTTTCTGGAACTTAAACTATATAGAATAGAATGGCTTTGAATTTGCAGCAGTCTTTCTCCTTAAATCTCTCAGTACTAAGATTACAGGTATATGCTGTTACACCCAGTTGTAGGTATCTGTTTATAGATAGCTATCATACTGCTTGTACCTCACCGCTAGATGGTAAGAACAATAATGGTTACTTTTGAGAGTTTGAGGCAGTCGGCCTGATTATCTCTATTTGAATTTTGGCAGCACTAAAGAATACATAGTTTCAGTTTTTCCTCTCTGTACTACTCACTAGTTAAATACAAGGGACAATGAAGATAGCTCTGAAAATTCTGGAACACAGCAAGGGCCTAAAAATTAGCTGTGGCACAGACAAATCATTTTGATTAATTAATAAAAGTTTGTTTGTCCCTGAGAGAGTAAAAGGACTAGTCATTAACTTTCAGTCACTGTGTCACATGGCTTGGCAGGTCAATGGAAGTCACATAGCCAGACTGAGGATTCGTGCAAATATCTCAGTGGTTTGTCCGCTTTGAATAGGGAAAATTCTTATTTGAAGAAATTAGTCTCTAATAAATGCAAATATTTTAATGGTATTTTAGGAAAAAAGATTTAAAATTTCTGGCATAGATTCCTATTTTAGTGACCTACTTCACTGTTCCTTGATAAAAAGCAACCACAGGAGGCCCCTGAGAAAACACCATTGGAACTGGGCGTGGTTATGCATGCCTTTAAACCCAACTTTTAATTCCAGCACTGGGGGGAGGGGAGGCAGAGGCAGGCGGCTGGATCTCTGTGAATTTGAGGCCAGTCTGCTCTACAAAGTGAGTTCCAGGACAGCTGAGTCTATTGAAATCAAACACCATTGAAACCCTAGCCTCCTCAGGCTGAAATGGAACCTGGGATTGGGTGCTGCTATTTGTCAGCCAGAGACTCCACATAGTCATCATAACAGTACCCTGTGGCAAGAGCTGCTACAATCTCTGTTTCGTAGCTGGGAAAACTGAGACCAGGTAAGGCTCAGCAACTGGCCTACAATCATACCACTGGGGAGTGTCTTAGCTGAGTAGGAACTCATACAGTATTGCTCCAAGGTCTTAATAGTGCTACCTTTCAGGACGAAAACTCAAAGTACAGCGGGAAACATGTATTAAAGAATTAACTTGGGCTAGGACGGAACTCAGTTGGTAGAATGCTTGTTTAGCAAGCACTAAACTCTGGGTTCCATCCCTAGCACTGCATGAACTAGGAGTGATCATGTACACCTGCCATCCACAGCGCTGGGAAGGTGGAAGCAGGGGATCAAAGTTCATGCCTTTATTCCCAGCACTCTTGAGGCAGATCTCTGTGGAGTTTGAGGCCAGCCTGGTCTACAGAGCAAGTTCCAGGACAGCCAGGAACTTAAGCCCATCCCCCCAACCCAAAAAATGTTCAAGGACATCTTCGGCTATGTAGCAAGTTGAAGGTTGGCTTGAACCACGTCTCTAAAACAAAGTAGTACTTGATGTTTGAAACTAGCATGTTAGGAAGTCCTTTACCACTGAACTACAGTGCCAGCCAGCCATCTATTTTAAAGTATACCTATGAAAACCTATGACAACATGTTATAGTGACTTACAACCGAAGATGGTCAGAAATAATCAATATTTTCTTCTAGATACTTTCTGCATTTGTGAAAACTTTTTGTAAGGTGAATGGTCAATTCTATTTTTCAAAAATGGTCACAACACTATTTCTGCATTCCGGGTTGTTGTTCTTCTTTTTCTTTCTTAAAGACTTAGTAGCTGGCTCTTAACAGGTTGCGCGGAGTCCTGAGGAACACGTGTGACCAGGGCGGTGGGTGAACAGGCGGTGCAGCGGCGGGTTAATGGCACAGACACAGAAAATAGACATAAAGCTTTATTAAGAGAGAGAGAGAGAGAGAGAGAGAGAGAGAGAGAGAGAGAGAGAGGGAGGGAGGGAGAGGGAGAGAGAGAGAGAGAGAGAGGGCGCGTGTGCACACGCAAAAGGGGGCAGTGAGAAAAGAGAGAGAGAAGAGATTCAGGATGACTCCAAGAGACCAGGGGTCGCTGGGAGTGGGCGTGGAAAGGGGCGGGGACCAAAAGAATAACATTCCCGGGTATTTCTTACAATAAAAGGCAAAAAATTAGATATCACAGTTTGAAGGAATTGGGGCGGCGAATTCTCAAGACTGCTTCCGGCTGATTGTGGGCGTCGTCTTTGGGGGGAGGGGGAACCCGAGAGAAGGCTGGGTGCCGGTCACATCCTGGCATAGCTGGTCTCTTTGCTTCTGACTGGTGTCTGTGGCATGGAAATGTCTGGTGTCTCTAAGGTATTGGCAGAACAAAGAACAAAGTTAAATGAAGGAAAAAAATTTTTGGACCAGGGAATTGAGTGGGTATCTGACCTGTTTACGATGGATTTCTTAATTTGACTCCCTGGAACTCACAAGAACTCCTTGGGTTTGTGAAAACAGAAGTTTTAAGAGATAAATTTGTTTTGAAATTTGTTTGGTGAGGTGACCTGGTAAAACCTCAACCTGGTAAAACCTCTCAGCTGTCAAACTGTCAGAGATCTTTGAGAAGGATAAGATTTTACTTGAGTTACCGATTAGAAAATGACAGAGAACTTACTTGGTTGGCACCCAGAGCTACTCTTTTTAGGTCCTCCATGATCGCTGAAGGTTGTGCTTGACATTTTTTTATTTAGCGCAGTCCTGCCAGGTTCCAGAAGACTCTGTGGGCTAAGAAATCTGTAGGAAGACAGGCCTACCTTGACCTGAGCAGCTAGGCTGTCAATTCCAGTGATTCTGTCCACGTCTGGAGGTCTTTGGATGAAAGGCAGTTTTGCCTAATGGTCAGCGCTTGGCAGTTGAAGCAAACTGCAGGACGTTGTTTCGTGCGCCGCATCTGTCTTCTTTGGAGGGAGCAGAGAGCTGCTGCTAGGAGCCAACCTGTCTCTTTTTGCTATAAAAAGTTTTTAATAATTAAATATTTAAATATCACATTCCCCAGATCTCTGAACAGTTGAGGGCTGGATTAAATATAGCTGCAGTATACTGGCTCTTAACAGGTAAGATCCAGACTTGTAAAAAGGCAGAAAGAAACTGTTGGCAATGGAAGGTTAATGTCAGAATTGACAATGTTAGAGAACAGCTTAAGGCATTTTTGTAAGAGACTTAAAAGTACATACCAGTTTAAAATATGAGATTTAGGATTTTGTAATCTGAAATGAGATGTAATGAACAATTATTATACATAGAGTGAACAGGAATTGAGCAACGTGGATGACTCTGATGGGCCCTATCAGAGACATACCATTTGCACAAAACACATGTAGCAGAGTTAACAGGAGAATTTTAGTGAAGACCTGGTGAAGAGGCAGGGTGAAATTGGGAGAGCTTGGTCACCTGACCTGGCTCTCAGCCAAGATGGCGACGAGTCACCAGATCCACCTGGCCCTCAGCCAAGATGGCGACGAGTCACCAGATCCACCTGGCCCTCAGCCAAGATGGCGGCAGCCACGTGTTGCGGGAAAAAAGTTACAATTTTTGAGCTGTAAGGACTTTAAGTTTACTGCTTGGCTCCCATAGCTAGACCGTGAACACGCCCGCAAAAAAAAAACCGTAGCACTTCAAACCTGAAGGACCGTTCCTGGCAGGTGAAATGCATGCAGATGGAACGAACATTCAGGCGCGTGACCCAGCGTCCCGGTGACACGCGCGGAATGTTATGCTTGGCTGGCTGAACCCCAAGTGTACGAGGACCGTTCCTCCGACAGGAGAGGTGCAGCAAGACCAAGCCTCCGTCCTGGACGGGAGATCACACCGTAGTGATCACGTGGAGAGTCAGAAGCAGGGAAGGAAGAAAAGAAAAGAAAAGAGAGCCGGAGCCCCGGGCCCCGGGTGCGAGCGGAGTGAGAGGCTTTCTTGCCGTCTCAATCACGGTCAGAGCTGGGAACGCAAGCCGGATTGAAGGCCGGAGAAGGGGTTCAGAGAAGTCCCCCCCGACCCTAGGAATAGCCCACGGGCCGCCGAGCGCTCAATGGAGACCGGTGGGTAGACCAGGGTCGTTTGACCAGCTAGAAGGGAACTCACAGTTGAAGCCGGTGTTGGATGAAGAGCCGCGCACAGGCAGGTGTTGAGATGTGAAGCAGGTGGTTTAGTCCATAGGGCCTCCGGTCCTCAGGTCTCAGGTCTCCAGTTCTTCAGCTGGTCCGGCACGGTCCAGGGGAACCAGGCTGGTGCCAAGCCTGGAGCCCCAGTCCCGAAATCCGGGGGACACAGCCGTCGGGTTTCGGCACCAATGTTGTTCTTCTTTTTCTTTCTTAAAGACTTAGTAGCTGGCTCTTAACAGGTTGCGCGGAGTCCTGAGGAACACGTGTGACCAGGGCGGTGGGTGAACAGGCGGTGCAGCGGCGGGTTAATGGCACAGACACAGAAAATAGACATAAAGCTTTATTAAGAGAGAGAGAGAGAGAGAGAGAGAGAGAGAGAGAGAGAGAGAGAGAGAGAGAGAGAGAGAGAGAGAGAGAGAGAGAGAGAGAGAGCGCGTGTGCACACGCAAAAGGGGGCAGTGAGAAAAGAGAGAGAGAAGAGATTCAGGATGACTCCAAGAGACCAGGGGTCGCTGGGAGTGGGCGTGGAAAGGGGCGGGGACCAAAAGAATAACACGGGTGTTTTCCAGAGACTCAGCAATCCCCCATCAGGATTGTGATCTATTTTCCACCCACTTGACCTTGAGTGTGCTTTTGCAACAACAGCCTGACTTCTGAGGCTAAGTGAGGTAAAATGACACAGATTCTTCCTGGTGTCTGTCAGGACACAGTCACCTTGAAGTCTAGGGACTCCAAGTAAGAAGGCCTGCCACCCAAAGCAATCATATTGGAGAGGCCACATGGCAGTGCCACGTGGAGCCTCAGCTATTCCAGTCCTCATTTGTTGAGTCTCCCAAGCTGGGCACAGCTGATAGTGAGCAAGCTTTCAAATTATTTCAGGCCCTGCTGACTGTAGTCTCCTGAGCAATCTCTAGTGAGAACTGTCTTTTTTTTTTTTTTTTTTTTTCTGGTCGAATCCCAGTGCTATTAATGACAAAAATGAGGCACTTGTTCCTATGTAAGCCATCATGTTTTGAGATCAACTATGAATAACCTATATATCTCATGTGACTTTTTATGGTTATAATAAAAGTGATACAACGAGTTTCTGCCTTCCTAGCACTGGGATCACAAGTTTGCGTTACTCATCCTGCTTTTTTCGTGGATTCTGTGGATCTAACTCAGGTCTTCATGTTTGTGTGGCAAGCACTTTCTTGAGGCAAGCTTTCTACGTACTCTCTTGTAGTACTAGCATAAGGCGAAAGGACAGAGGTGTTATATTAAATATTGCTGTCTGTGGCTAAAGAAAAAGGTCTGCCCAATGCAAAGCTATGCTTCTTGGGCTACTTTCTTGGGCTCGTAGTCAGAGGTCAAGAATTCCTTTTACCTCCTTCACCCAATCCATTTGCAGTAGATCTCAGCTCCCCTCTCCCCATACCCACTTTCCTGCCATCCATGGTAGAGCATAGAAGTACTTCAAGATACCAGTCCTAGTTTGCTTGCTTTCTCTAAGCATGTCAATGACATGTTTTCTTGCTCACAGTTCTGTTGGCCATAGATCCTCAAGATCAAGGACAGACCCAGAAACTTTAGAGATTGCTCATGAGCACTGGCCTTACCCATTTATTGAGTCCTTGTCCATTTCCAGATACTGCTTCGTATCTGGAAATGAAAGTGCCTAATAGTACCGTGAGAAGCACCTGGAACTGTTTACCTGTTGGGCACTAATACCACTTCTAATATCACTACTTTCTTGAGTTTGAGCTTGTGTGATGCTTCCA
The DNA here is from genome assembly GCF_903992535.2 of Arvicola amphibius. Lineage (NCBI taxonomy): Eukaryota > Metazoa > Chordata > Mammalia > Rodentia > Cricetidae > Arvicola > Arvicola amphibius. Next base: position 15,503,982 of record NC_052065.1, on the reverse strand, counting down.
GAGGTGAACCTGAAAATTCTGAACCCTTAAGTCCAGAAAGATTCTGCTTTGACCTGGAAAGATGAATATAGACTAGAGTGTCCTGAAGACTGACTCAGTACTCAGAGAAAAAAAAAAAACAAACTCTTAAACCTCTTCTGACCAACAGCATGAGTCCATACCACTGAGCTCAGTTTTAAAACCACAGAGTCAGGGGCTGGAGAGATGACTCAGCGATTAAGAGCACTGGTTGCTCTTCCAAAAGTCCTGAGTTCAATTCACAGTAAACACGTGGTGGTTCACAACCATCTAGAATGAGATCTTGTGCCCTCTTCTGGAGTAAGGCATAAATGCAGGCAGAATGCTGTATGCATAATAAATAAATCTTTAAAATCCAACAAACAAGCGAAAAACCCCCTCAAAATCATTGAATTCCAGATCTGAAAGTATGCTCACAACTCATATTTAATGGATGAGAAGATTAAAGCCCATAGAAGTCAGGAGGCCTTTCCCCATCATCCCACAGCTTCCCAGGGTGGATACAAAATCCTTCAGGGACTTGAAGATTTGATACATTGTTTGGGTCTTTCTAAACAGTAGTACCTTTCAGAGTGAAACCAGAATTTTAGAGTCAAAAATGTAGTTCCATAGAACTATTTGTTAGTGCTTTATCAATAATGTTGTCTTACCTTATTCTTTTTTTTTTTTTTTTTTTTTTTTTTTTTACAAGTACCTAAGGGAAAGTCTTGCTTCTATACCTCAGGGATGTGAGGAAACTGGAACAGAACTGAAAGCCTAGACAGAACATCTTGGGAGAACACATGCTGGGGATCAAACTTCATTTTGCCAGGCTCCTAATTTAGTGTTTTTCGGGGATGTGGCACCAATCAGCCAGAAGGGAATTGGTCAACTGAAAATTGCCAAGGAACTTTGTTGTAACCCAGATGCTGATGCATTAAATGAAATAAAGAATCGACTAGAGTTTTTTTTTTTGGGGGGGGGGTCAATTGTTGTCTATGCTTTGTATGGCTGGGCCTTCTTTTGGCAATGGGCACAATCAAGGGCTTCTGCAGCGTGATCCTGGTGACTTCTGACTTTTTGTTCTGAAAGACCTATACCCTCAAAATCATACTGATCATGTTCCCAAGGCTGCTGGTCTAAACTACCCTGAACCAAACAGTAACTACTGACAAACTCACTTATTTGCTTTTGCATTTTTTTTGTTCATGTATCTTCTACTCACACTTCTTTTTTCTCCTCTCCCTTCTCTCTTTCTCATTTACGATGACATTAAAATGTCTTTGCTGTTGTAGGTGGTTGCAAGAAGTTCCAATGGGCTTTGCTGCCCCCCCCCCCCGTGGTCCAGAAATAATGCATACAATTGAATTAATTCAGCGAAGGTTATTGAATACCAGTTGCATTTAAGGCCCAAACACAGAGGGGCAAAAATGACTTAAGTTTTTCATACAGCAGAAGATCACAGTAAAGGAGGAATGGTGTGATGTGCATAGCAGTTCTGATAAGGGAGGCTTTGAAGTGCCTAAGTAGGATGCAGCAGCTCTCTCTCTGGGGAAACTAACGCAGTCTCTATAGGTGAGGAGGTGCAGCAAAGAGCTCTGCAGAGTAAATCAGAACTTTCCAGGCAGAGACCGAGAAGCCTTTCAAAGGAGAGCAGCAGCACATTCAAAGGGATGGCATTGGGGGCAGATATGCTGAAAGTCACCATTTAGTTCAGGATGGCATGTTCTTTTATACTTAATGTGTGTGTAGGGGGCTTGATTATTCTTGTTGATCTTTATCCAAATGATTTCCTGCCTTCCTTCATCTCTAGAATTCATTACATCTTTACCAACACCCAACTATATACAGGCTAGGTTTCCTTTAAATAATACAGATTCCTATTCTGAGGGTGAGCTGACCCACTCAGAGTAGCTTTTAACATCAAAGTCCTAAATGGCATCACTGATGCTATCACTGCTAACACATGTGAGTCTTTGTTGGGCTCTGGTAAATTGAGTTTGTGGGACAGAGTCTGTTTTCATTTGCTGTTGAAGACTTTGATCCCAGTCTCTTGGAGGCTTCCCGCTGAGACTCAGCCTTACAGATACTTCTTGCCTTAAGGGATTAGATAAAAGTCCTAGGTGTCCTGCATGTTTTCCAAAGTCCCTTTGTAGGTAAATAATGGTTGTATAGGAGAGATTCTATCTTCCCATGCAGAGCATCGCCAGCATGAGCTAGGGAAAGTTCTGTTCCTTCTTATCTCTTCTGGGCGTTGTCATCCATTATTGCTGCTTCAGTCCCCTTCACCACTGGAGTTGCTTTTCCTTTCTGCAGAGTGGACTTCACTAGACTTCATTTTCCAGAGCCAAAGTGGGCATGACTGTATGCTGATAAAACTTGATTTACAAAATTAGATGGTCAGACTTTTCCTGTATGGCGCATTTGCAGAGACTTGATGTAGGTGATTCAGGTCAACAAGGGATCTCAGATTCAGACTGGAGGATGCTGTCTTTCTTTGATACTATGGCCTCAAGGTCATAAGCAGAGCTATCATCTGCCAAGCAAAATGTACCTGTTGGGAAGAAGGACTGAAAATAAGTGGTGCAAATGATGATGTAGGGTTCCTACACCATACTGAGCTGATAGAGTTGATCAGTTCATTAATCAGGTGACTTATCCACACTACAGACTTCACAGTGGTGAAGGGGATTGAAGCAGCGATGGATGACAATGCCCAGAAAAGATAAGAAGAAACAGAACTTTCCCTAGCTCATGCTGGTGAGACTCTGCATGGGAAGATAGAATCTCTCCTATACAATCATTATTTACCTACAAAGGGACTTTGGAAAACATGCAGGACACCTAGGTCTTTTATCTAATCCCTTAAGGCAAAAGAGCATCTGTAAGGCTTAGTCTCAGCATGAAACTCCCATATCTGGCTGGACTCCAGTTACTCCTCCATTTGTGCTATCTCACTGGTCAGAGTTCCCTTCATTTTCCTTGCCCATGTTGTCTCTGTTTGTACCCTTTGCAGTCATCCCTTGGTCCTTTCTCCTTGTCCCAAAAGATACATCAGCAACTCCTTTGGGGGTCCCTGGGAAGCAATCAAAACTCAGTTGATTATATCATGTTTATTTTTTCCTACTAATTCTGGGTCTAGTGGTCATACCTGACATTCCCCATCAATGTCTACAGATGAATGCACTGTGGGGAAGGCTCAGTGGGAAAAGCTCTTGTCCTGCAATCATGGGACTTGAATTCAGATTCCCCATGACCCTGTAAAACTGGTTGTGGTAACATATTTATGTATAATTCCAAAGCTCTTATGATGAGATGAGAATGAGACAGGGGAAGCCCAGGAAGCTGGGGAACCAAGTAGCCTTGTGTACACAGTGATGAATAATAGATCTTGTCTCAAAGAAGGTAGGGGGCAAAGTTCAGTACCTAGGCTTGCCCCCTGGCACTTGTCTGTGTACACACACACACACACACACACACACCCCTTCACCTCTCCCCTAAATGAAAAGCTTGCTGATGGGTTTATTCTCTGGATTGACATTTTCATTGTAGCACTATAGCCTGGAGTAGGTGCCACAGTAGAGACTTGGTTAGATTTCAGGTAGTCCCCTCCCCACTCTTTGAGATAGGTCTCAGTTTGTAGCCCCATCTTGAATTCATGGCAGTCCTTCTGCCACATCTTCCAAGTACTGGGATTATATGCATGAGCCACTCTGTCCAGCACCAACTTTCTTTTAGTAGCAGAACCAAATCTCTGCAATTCTTCCATCAACTGAGGTTTTTATTTTTTGTTGTTTTTGACAAGACCTCTGCATTGTATGTCTACAACCTGTCATCTTATTTTTCCTTATCAGAGAGTTTCCCTATCATAAGAGGTTGTGACCATATTGTTTTGTGAAAATGAGAATGCTACCAGCTTTCTAATTTTATTCCTTTCCTTATATTTTTGGTTATGGTATTGGTTGCTACCGACTTACGCAATGTGTTTCTTCCCTGGATACTCATCAGTAGGTGTAGTTTTCAACTTGGCACAGCTCAGACTCAAACTTTGAAACTTAAAACAGCTGAGTTGCACAGATGGTCAATAAATCAATCATTGTGGCCATTTTATTGCTAGTAAGGTGATTACCATATTTTGTTCATAGTGACTTTTCTAGTTGATTAAAGTGAAGTTTCATCAGGACATGGTTGAGTTTTCTAGATATGCTAATATATAAAGCAATGAGAGAGGTGTGAACAGAAATATTTTTATAACCACCTTCAATGTTTTAACCATTGATTTCAAGCCTTTTGTGGCCTTCATACTATAATTCAAATTTCCATGCTTTTTACCAAAGTAATTTTTATTAGGTGTATTTTCCAAGCTCGTGTCTTTGTAGAAGTCATTTATTTTTTCTGTTAACCTGAGTGAACATTGATCCTGCTACATTTTTTTTTTTTCCGTGCCTCAAATTGACTTCTATGTGATCTGGGAATGAGACTCTGAGGGTGGCAGAATATGGGAGGTTTATGACTGATGTGTTTCCAGGCCAGGGGAGTCTGAACAGTTGGAGTGGAATTGTTATCTAAGACATTCAAGTCTTTTACTGCCCTGGCAGCAAGATCCATTTTGACTGTGTTTTAAGAAAAACAAGTGAGTGTCTGTTCCCAGTGCTCCTTGCCCAGGACACTGTGCTGCCAGTTTTGCATGCCTCTTGGCTATCAGTAGTCTGTCCTACTGCTTTTGTTGATATCCATGGCCCTCCTCTCTCAGAGAGCTGCTGCCACCTACAGATTGCTTTGATTGCCACATGTGAATAAAAGTTACTCTGCAGCTACTGCTACACATCTGGATGATGACAACCACAGAGGCTGTTTACTTCTTTTGTCTATTCTGTCTCTCAGGAGAACCAATGATTTTGCTTATTATTATTATTTGACAATCTGACTGTTTCCTTTTATAGAACACAGAAAGAAGCTCATACTTATTTGTGAACCGTGTTTACAAATTTGCCTATTCACTAAAATTTGCTATTTTCTGGGTTCTTCAGCATAGCATCACTGTAACAAAATAGCTTATCTAGTCAACCTAATAAGAAGAAGGGTTTATTGGGTTCATGGTTTTTGAGAATTCAATCTGTGATCAATTAGCCACCTTGCTTTGGGATTGTGGTGACAGTGTACATTGTGGTACGATTTTGTGGTGGAACAGACACTTCATGGCCAGGACATGAGAGGGAAGTGAGGGGAAGGAGCTGTGGCCCAGTACTCCCCCTTGGGGCACACACAGTTTATCATCTAAGGACCAAACTCCTCCCCCTCAGCTCCAGCTCAAGGTTTCATGGTTTTTTTAATAGCGCCAACTTGAGGATAAAATATGTAATACCCAGATTTTTTTAGGGGACTTTCAAGAACCTAACTATATATAGTACCAAGTCAGTAGTGGCACTTTAAAGCTTAGTCACTGACTTGGAAATTGTGTAGAGTGGTGAAAAGTTCAAGTCATTAGAACACATCTGGCAGCTGTGGTCAGAGAAGATAACCTTTGTGTTTCCATGGTCATACTGTGAACAAGTGACCTTTTCCTGTTTTATTTAGTTCCTCACTAAAAACAAACCCCCAAACCTGTGTTCCTTTTGTTGGTAATTTTGCTGTTTAAAGTGTCCTTGTTCCTGTGTCCTAGAGCATTGTTTGTGATGTGCTTTTTGGAGAAAATATATCTGATAGAGAAACTTTGATCAGGCCTCAGCAGTGGTGCAGTTGGTTGAGTTCAAGGATACTGAGTGAGAAGTGTCTATCAAATAAGATGTCTTTAAATAGAAACACAAACAAAAAGATGATTTATTGATAGGTTGAAAAAATTTGTGAGCAGAGGCTTACAAGATTCATTTGGGGGTATTGTTTGGTATTTCTTAATTCAGTGTTCAATATCACTTTGTAGAAGATAACTGGTAATACTAAGCATGAACTGTGTACATATTACATTACAGCAGAGATACTGATGTGGAAATAATTTAATGTTATATAAAAATGGAATCAGGAAATGGTGGCACATGCTTGTAATCCTAGTACCCAAAAGGCAGAGGTAAGAGGATCAAGAGTTCCAGGTCATTTTCTGTAACAAGGTCAGTTTGGGCTGCATGAGACCCTTTCTAGAAACAGAAAAAGAATTAGTGGTAATGTATGTTGACTGAGTTTTCTGTCCTGCACAGTTCCCGCAATCATTAAGTCCCAAAGAAATCACACAGAGGTCTACATTAACTATAAACTGATTGGCCCATTAGCTCAGGCTTCTTATTAACTCTTTTTTAAAAAATATTTATTTGTTTATTCTATATACAATATTCTGTTTGTGTGTATTCCTGCAGGCCAGAAAAGGGCACCAGACCTCAATTCAGATGGTTGTGAGCCACAAGTGGTTGCTGGGAATTGAACTCAGGACTTTTGAAAGAGCAGGCAATGCTCCTAACCGCTGAGCCATCTCTCCATCCCTTCTTATTAACTCTTATAACTGATGTTAGCCCATTATTCTTGTCTGTGTTAGCCATGTGGCCAGTACCTTTTTCAGCAGGGCAGTCACATCTTGCTGCTTCTGTGGTCGGGTCAGGACTGCTGAGGAATGGGCTTCCTCCTTCCCAGAATTCTCCTGTTATTATTGACCTACTTCTACTTCTTGTCTGGTTGTCCCACCCATACTTCCTGCCTAACTACTGACCAATCAGCATTTTATTAAAATATAATTGACAGAATATAGACATTTGTCCTACACCAAATGTACTTGCCTAACATGTGAAAGGCCCATCCAGCACACAGCACCACACATACCCCCCCACATAAACACACACACATAGCACACATACCCTACCACACACAGACACACATACCAACACACAACATACACATATAATCAGAGAAAAAGAAAAGTGGTTTGTTCTTGGATTATGGTGCTGTATTCATGTTGTGGTCTTGCTTACTTTGTTTCTTTGTGGAGCTGGGGATCAAACCCAAGCTCTCATGCATACTATGTAGATACTCTTGTCCTGAGTTACACACAAGCCCTGTTTGCATTTTAACAGGTGGACTTCTCTTCCAGGAGTAACTAGCATGGTCAGCTCAGGAGCTATGAGTGCCTCTGGGAACCTAATGGACTTCCTTGATGAGCCTTTCCCTGATGTGGGGACCTATGAGGACTTTCACACCATAGACTGGCTGAGGGAAAAGTCCCGGGACACTGACAGACACAGAAAGGTAGGTGGTACTAGGCTAAATGAGTCTTTTTTAAAAAAATTATTTATTTATTTATTATGTATACAATGTTCTGTATGCCTGCAGGCCAGAAGAGGGACCAGATCTCATAGATGGTTGTGAGCCACCATGTGGTTGCTGGGAATTTAACTCAGGACCTTTGGAAGAGCAGCCTGTGCTCTTAACCTCTGAGCCATCTCTCCATCCCCCCTAAATGAGTCTTTACTGATAGTTCCACAATGCTTCCATCTGCAGGTTATAATCTGAGCCTGAGGCTGTGCATCATGTGTTGGTTCCACAGCAGGAAAGATCTAGTAGAGGAAGCAGAGACAAAGACTGAGAGTTACAATATCAGGTACTTTGGGTAGAAATATGACCAGTGTAAACAACAAAGGGACCCTGAAATCAGACACATTTGGATCACCTCTTGCCCTTGACATCTTCATAGTGGTTGAGTTTGAGGCTGTCATTTCTGGGCCTCATTTACTCATTAATCCTTGAGAAAAAAGTGATGACATTGGAGATCGGATGAGATTGTATGTGTGTGTGTGTGTGTGTGTGTGTGTGTGTGTGTGTGTATAAGTGTGTTATCATGCTGCCAGATATCTAGTGTATACTAGAATATGGCAAATGCTATGGACTGATTTATGAGGGATGATTAGAGAGTTTTTTTTTCAGAGAGGTAAGATTTTAATTTGTTCTCTCAAAGTGACCAAGAATTTGGTAGTCAGAGAAAGGGAAAAGATCTTAAATATCAGGAGTGTTTTTTTTTTTAAAGTCTCAGACACATGAAAGAATGTGACACCTTCAGATCATTCCAGGGAATCCTGGGTTTGTTGGAGGATTCCCAGAAGGAGATGAATAGAGATGCGCCTAGAAGAGTATGCTATGGGGCTGTGTGAGGAATGATTAAATAACCCATGGGGAGGAGTTGGTGAAGGCTGCAGAGGACAGTAGGGAGGTACTGCAGAGAGACAAGCAGGAAGCTTAGGAGTGTGGTCACAAGGAAGGAAGAGTTCTTACTGGATGCTGAAAAAAAAAGATGCCTATGGGATCATGATCAAGCCGTGTTGGGCTTTAGAGGAGGGAGCAGAGTGAAATGGAGACATAGAACCATAGTTTCCTGTCACACAAGGTGGGGCGTTTGCTAATGAGTGGAGGAAGGGGAGCAGCAGGGGCTTGGAAACAGCATGCTGTGCAGCTCAGTGTGAGGTTAGGGCTCACCTTGGAGAGTGAGAGAGCCCTAGCCTGCAGATGGTTGCTGAAGCTTGAGACATGGCCAAGATGACTTGGGCACTTAGAGAGAGATGTGGTGGTGGAAACCGGACCCTGGAAAGTTAGGGTACACGTTTTGCGTGTAGAGGGAGGCAGATTGGAATCAGAGCCAAAGACTTGGAAGAAGAAGACAGGAATGAAATAGGAAACCAAGAATACGTTGGGGGATGAGGATGTTCGAGGAGCGTGAAGCAGACAAGGGTGAAATAGGAAACCAAGAATAGGTGGGGGGGGATGATGATGTTCGAGGAGTGTAGGGCTCCCCCAGAATGGGGGAGGGAAAGAGGTATGCTATAAAAATGCCATAATGGTCTATGAAGAGTTAGAGTATCCCTAAAAGAGTACTTAATTAAAAATCCATATTGAATCTGATTATCTGAAATCCATTTTGAAGGGAGACACTGATTCCGCGCTGCATCCATATAGCCTTGTGAACTAGAAAGCCCACTTAATCAGTCTTGCATTGCTGCAAGAACAGTGTGACTGGGAATTTGTTTCCTGAGGAATCCACTTCAGAAAAAGAAGCAGGAAATGGACTTGTGTTCTGATCAACTGCTTTGTGTATTTTCTTTTTAGATAACCAGCAAAAGTAAGGAGTCAATCTGGGAGTTCATCAAGAGCCTGTTGGATGCGTGGTCAGGATGGGTGGTGATGTTACTCATCGGGCTGCTTGCAGGTATGGGCAAGATATGTATGTGTGCTGTACTCCTAGTACCCCCACATTCCAGATGTTTAGGAGACACTGAAGCTATGGAGTATCTTCTGTGTCAATGTAAGAGATTTATTGATTGAAAATACCTGAATGAATTTTTTTTCTAGAATCTACCAAGACTAAGGCAGGAGCCTGACCCTAACTGTGGCATCACAGACCAAAACAGAGATAGCTCACAAAGCAAGTGTGAACTTCTGGAAAGTTGTAATTAACAGCGCTATTTGGCTGTGTGCACACACTGCATAGATTTATGACTACCCTGGGTTTTTACCGAAAGCACACATTTTATATTCTGTTATACCTAGCCATGTATGGGGTTACAAAATATGGAAGCATTATAATTTTGAAGCATCAAGCATCACTTATGGTGGGCTTTTCCTACTACGTGAAAGCCCTGAAATGCATGATTGAGCATGCTGTGACATTCAAAATAATGTTAACCACCCACAGGATCCAAGGTGAATCCAGGACAGTTGCATCTAGACTATACACTGTTCCAACCCTTAGAGGCTTCTCATCTTCCACTGTCATAGTCTCAGTGCCATTTTGTAGATAGTAGATATTTGGCTGTTTGTGGTAGTCGTTTGCTGAAGTTAGCTTCTTTTTCTAGAAGGCTATGAAGATTGGTATTAAACAGCATTCCTGGAGAAAACACTATGATGGTGTAAAGACCTCTTTTCCCTTTATGATTCTAATGTTGTAACTGGAGGCAGCAAACCCTTAGAAAGCTAGTTCTGTGGACACAGTAAAAAGTGAAGGAAGGTACAGAATGAAGGGGTTTTGAAGATAGGCACATCCAGTGTTCTTCGGAGCAAGATCTAGAAAGTAGCACCGTTTTCCCTTGGCTCTAATGGTGGGGAGGACTCGGGTGTTCAACTGCCTGGATGGATGTTCCCTTGGTTTTATTTGGGATCCCCTCACAGAGGAATCACACTTCTCCTCTGCATAACTAATTTACCACAACTTACCATAAGGCGGCACTGTTGCACCACAGACCAAAGCAGAGAAGGTTCACAAAACAACTTGCATCAGCAAAGGAGATTGGATAAAGAATAATGTGACTGTGAACGGTTGAAAAATGATGGATTTGGGGGTGATCATCAGATCTTGCTCACATGTCACTTTCCACTTGAAACTTTCTCTGATCATTTCTCTAAAAAAAAAAAATCACATCTTCCTCTCATTGAGCCTCTCTCACCAGTTTTAGTTTCTCTCTCTTTCTCTCCCTGTCTCTGTCTCTCTGTGTGTAACAGCTTTACTGAATTATACTACACATATTGCATGATTAACCCATTGAAAGTGTACAATTAAGTGGTTTTTAGTATACTTACACAGTTTGCAATTATCATCATGACCAATTTTAGAACAATTTTATCATTCCCACCTGAATATTATCTGCACCTTTTAGCTATGGAAGGATCTAAACCATTACCAGTCTACTTCCTTTCACTGGAGATTTGTCTGTTCTGGACATTCCATGTAAATGGAATTGAACATTATGTGTGTCTTTTGAAGTGGACCCAGGTCCAGATGCCTGGCCCGACCTTAACTGTGACACAAAAGCTAGATGACAAGACCTTTTCTTTCTCGTACATAAACTAGTTGAAGTAACACACATATGTATAAACGCATATACATACACACACACATATATATACATGCATACCCCTACATGCATAACCCCCCCCACACACACACACATTGTTCTGTGGGCCTGGATATACCTTTAGGACTTAGTAGCAAGAGGGATACAAATAAGACAGTCAGGGAAGAATGCATACTATGAAAGGAAAAAAAAAAGGTTTAGGGTCAAGCTTTGAAGAAATATCCCCCTTAGAGAACAGGGTGGAGGAGCATGAAAGATCAAGGGAGACAGAAAATCCGAAAGCAAGGGGGAAACCAGGAGAACTAAACTTTGCAGAAGCTATGAGCTTCTGGAGGAAAAGAATGCTTGGCAATTTCAAATGATGCCAAGAGGCCTAAAACTAGGGTTGGCAACCTTTCTATCAACGCTAGCAAATAAGTGTTTTTGGCTTTTTGAGCTATGTAGTTTCTGTCTCTATACTTCATCTCTGCTACTGTAGCAGGAAGCCAGAGTCAGCATCCAGTGATAAAGTGTGGCTGTGCTGAGTTAAAGCTTTAGTAACAAAAAGGCAGTGGGCTACAAGTGGCCTCTTGGTTGTGTGCTGTATGACCTGTTCCGGATAATGAAGACTGGGTACAGGCTATTGCTTTCCTAGTAGGAGAGAATGAACTAGACTGAAGGAAAGAAGAGAGAAGGGAAGCTCCAGGACAGTGTCTGGAGGTGAAGTGGACTAGGGGTGACTTAAATGTTGATGAGAAAGAGCCATTGGAGAGGGAAGGGTTGTTTACTTGCTTATGTGTTTAGTGCATGTGATGTGAATTATGCGTATGTTGTGTGTGTGTGTGAGTGTGTGTGTGAGTGTACCCACCAGTACATACGTATTTTGAGGCCAGACAAAGATGTCTTCCTGTGTTTATTTCTAGCGTATTCCCTCCAGGCAGGATCTCTTACTGCATCTGAAGCTTTTTCTTTAGGCTAGGCTGGCTATCCAGGGAGCTTCCGGTATCTCCATTTTGCCTCCCTCAACACTGGGGATATAGGTACACATGTCCAGGTTTTATGTAGGTGTTGGGATTTGAACTCAGGTCCTTATGATTGCATAAAAAGCAGTCTTATCTCCTGAGTCATCTTCCTAATTTGAGGATAATTTTTCAAGTTGTATATTGACACTAAAAAACTCAGAGAGTGATGACTGAATCCTAAACTTTCATCTGTCCTCACAACTTAAGAGAATGGACCCACATAGCCCTGCTACCCGATTTGAGGCCCTAGGGCCTTTGTGGCTCTTTGGGATGCCCACTGACTGGCTCATGCCATAAATGCTCAGGTGACTTCCAGGTGAATGAAAGCAGCTGTCATTTTTAGTGGCAGTAGCATGGGTGTACACTCAGCTTTGGGAATGCCCTGTCTTCTTTCCATGTGGCAATTCTTCTCCATGATTTATTCTTTGTCTAGGTACCTTGGCTGGGGTCATCGATCTCGCTGTTGACTGGATGACAGACCTGAAGGAGGGTGTCTGTCTGTCTGCTTTCTGGTACAGTCATGAGCAGTGCTGCTGGACCTCCAATGAGACCACTTTCGAGGACAGGGACAAGTGTCCCCTGTGGCAGAAGTGGTCAGAGCTTCTGTTGAGCCAGTCAGAGGTGTGTATCTGTGTAGGATCTTGGGACCACCATAATCCCAAATTCCTGAACACCCATGATTTCACCTTCAGATTATATTTTCTGGCTTAAATAGTGCTGTTGCTTGCTTTCATTGAGTTCTGCGGCTGCTCAGAATTTACTCAGAAAGCCCTTGCTGACCTTGGAGCCCTTTGCTCATGGGCATTATATGTGTATTTTAGGGTGCCCCTTTCTTTCTTTCCTCTCTCCCTCACTTTGTCTGTCTTTTCTCTCTTCCTGTCTCCCCTATCTCTTTACTGATTTTCAGATGTGTTCTCACACTATAGCCCACCCTGGCTTGGAACTCACAGTAATTCTCCTACTTCAGCTTCTCAAGTTCTGAGATTTCAGGCATGAACTATCACAGCTGGTATATTTGCCTTTTTCTTACCAAAGGTAGTTTCTTCTTTGTGCTGAAGAAATGGAGTTGATTTTTATGTTTTAAGCCTGAAGAAAAGGTTTTTTATCAGTTTATAAAGTAACAGTTTCAGGGAGCCAGTTTATACTTCATTAGATCTGTAGCACGAATAATAGAAACCAGGGGTTCAAGCTGAGGATCAGAAAAGCAAAGCAGCCAGCCACCAGCTCTTACATCTACCTCAGATCCAAACGGGCAATCCTGTCTCCACAAGTCATCAGACTGAGACCGAGCATGACCCCTGTCTCCTCCCCTTTTATATTCCTCTCTAGTGCTGGTATTAAAGCTGTGCACTACCACTGCCTGGCCTCTATGGCTGACTAGTATGGCTGCTGGGATTAAAGGTGTGTACCAAAACTGCCTGGCCTGTATGGCTGACTAGTGTGGCTGCTGGGATTAAAGGTGTGTACCACCACTCCCTGTCCTGTATGACTGACTAGTGTGGTTGCTTTGCATTCTGCTCTTCAGGCAAACTTTATTTATTAAAACACAAATAATATACCACTATAAGATCTTTCCACAGAAAGCACAATTCAGTAGCTTTGGTCACAGTCACAGAATTATGTAATGATCACCATGGTCAATTTTGGAATATTTTTATCCATAACCTTCCCTCAAAATCTGCCTGTTCTGCTCCAGAGTCATTAATTAATAGTCCCAAACAACTGCCAATGACCTTTCTGTCTCTACAAATTTCCCCCTTCTAAACAGTTCAGTTAAATGAATCCATGACTTTGTGGATTTTGTGGATATTGTGTTACTTAGCATATTGTTTTCCAAGTTGCTTCATGCTGTAGCCTAAGTCAGCATTTGCTTCCTTTTCATTGCTGTATGATACTCCATTGTATGGCTAGGCTGCATATTATTTGATGAACATGTGTTCTTGTTTTTGACTAGCATGACAATGTCACCATGAACATCTGTGTTCCAGGTGGGAGCATATATTCATCTCCTTTGGGTATAGGTGTAAACTCTGGGAGAGAGGTGATCCCTAGATTTAACATTTTGAAGAACTGGTAGGATGGTTTCCAAAGTGGATGCACTTATTTGCATTCCCATGAGCAATATACGAGGGTCCTGATTGGCTTACCTACTTTACAACACTTGCTAGCATCTGCTTTCATTGTAGCTAACCTAGTGCGTGTGAAATAGCGTTTCATTTTGGTTTCTGTTATCTTCCATCGAACTTTTCTGACCCAATCAGAAGATGCTTCTGTGAAAAGCAGGTCTGGGGCACATGAATATATGGGTGACCCACAGATCTAGTACTTACCGTCATGGCATTTAGAAATTCAGATTGTCATGCCTATTTTGCCGAGACAGAGGCCAGCCTAGTCTCCATAGTAAGACTCTGACTCAATAAAAGGATGATGAAGAGGGTCATTGATTGATCAAGGCCAGGTGAAAGGAGCTAGGTAACAAGCTTTACATTAGGGGTAATAGGACAACTGTAAAAGTTAGAGTATGTTGGGAGGGTATCTGTAATCTTTTTGAACGTCTCCTTTCCCTGTTTCTTTTGACTGACTTTCATAGCTGAAGACATTTGCAATGTACTTTGCCATTTTACTAAACCTTTCTCTTGATGGAATATTCCCTCACATCTCAGAAGCAGTCAGGAGTCTTGAGATCTCACACATTCTTGCCATTATTTCCAGAAAGAAATTATATACTTGGGTTGATGAGCATGGGCAGATGGGCTTGGCTGACTGCCACCTTTTTCCTACTTGCAACATGTGTTCCAGGGGAAATAGAGGTGCCTATCTTTTCAACTGGCTGTAAGATTTATTCTTTGTTTCAAAGAATTGCTCTTTAAAAGAGTGAGAAGTTCATTTCAGCCTTCAAAATGTACTTATTTAAGTGGATGAAAGGTATTCCTTGGGCTGATTTCTCACTATATAGTGTGTGAAATATGTGGCCACATTGCAGTCTCCAGGAACATGTCCCTACATTTAATAGGCACATATGTGGTCATGGCCATGGCCTGGCAGATAGGTAGGTGATCTTTTCCTTTTCTCTTGCATGAATAATCCAGATGGTGAGAAGAAGCTGAAGCCTTGAGAAAGGATAAAGTGCCCAGACTGTGTGCTTGTATCAGAAAAGGAAAGACTAGCTACTTTGGAGTAAATAGTCCAGTACATTTTTCTGAAGAGGGTGTTCAAGCAGCTCCCTTCTAGGACTGCCTGTCACATGTTAGCACTTGCTGGAATCTTCCAGAGGCTTGTTAAAATACACTGGGCTGTGTGCCTTTGTGAAGTATCTGATTTGGCAGCCCAAGGGTAGGGCCCACAGGTTATGTTTCTGCCAGCCTCCCAGGTGATGCTGGTGCTCTAGTCCACGGACCACACTTAGAGGAGCAATCTTCTCAAACACAGAACTGAAGCTTATTCACTGCTCCGGGTGTGGCTGTAATGAAAACAAAGAGAGGCCATCCCACCACAGACAAGACAAAACAAATCATACAGAGTACCACAGGCAGCGTTTTGTGCGCCACACCTTTTATTAACTACAGCGCAAGTGGTGATTACAACCCAGCATCCTTGCTTTCCATTCCTGCTGAGATTTCATATACTGGAAGGCTTGTGTAAATAGCTCCTGGAGAAACACCTGATGCTGTTTGTGTGTAGTGACTATAGCAATAGCAACACCTGGTGCTTTTCTTTATGCAGGCCTGGCAGGAACCTCTCTGAGCCCATCAGAACTTTGCTTTCCTAATGGAGATGGTGGGGTTGGGTACATTACTCAGGTCTGCTATGGTTCACCGCTTCTTCCTTCTTTTGTGTCTGCTCTTTAGGGTGCCAGTGCTTACATTCTGAATTACTTAATGTACATTCTGTGGGCATTGCTGTTTGCATTTCTGGCCGTCTCCCTGGTACGTGTATTTGCACCATACGCCTGTGGCTCTGGCATACCTGAGGTAAGTTGTAGCTGAAGTCTTGTGTACCAGCTATGATCTCCACAATAAGCTTACTAGATAGGCACTGTTCACTCACTTAGTAGTTAAGAAAACTAAAATAAAAACTGGTTAAGTAACTTCCCTAAAGTCTTTAATCTGGCAAGCTGTGAGTTGAACCCAGCAGTCTGGCTTCACAATGAGTACTGTATTTAGCAGTTTGGGTCTGTTGCTTCTCAAATGATTAGACCTCTGCCTTGGAAGCCAAGATAAACTCTTAAAGCCTGAAGAATCTGGGATCACAAAGCATCCATGTAAAATTGCTACTGTAGTAACTCTATGATGTAATGTGAAAAGCAGAAAGTAGTGGAGGAGCACTCCTGGGAAAGTTTGCTGGTGATCAGGGAGCTTTTGCCCTGTTTGTTTTTCTGGTGATAGGGTAATAGGAGTCTTTAAAAAATTAATTCTGGGGGCTGGAAAGGTGGCTCAGAGGTTAAGAGCACTGACTGCCCTTCCAGAGGTCCTGAGTTCAATTCCCAGCAACCACATACATGGTGGCTTACAACTATCTGTAAAGAAATCCGGTGCCCTCTTCTGGTGTGTAAACATACATGCAGTCAGAGCACTGTATGTATAAATAAATATAAAATTAAATATAAATAAAATCTTAAAAAATTAATTCTGCTTTCAGTGCATGCACTGAGACTATGCCCATGTGAATATACAGCTCTTATAAATAATTTTCAGCAATCTGATGTAACCACTGTATCAAGGAAGTGACTTCATCATTCACTGAGATCAAACATGAAGCCTGGGAGAATCTGCTGGGTAGAATGATAGTAACTGAGCTGACTCCTGAAGGATGCAAAATGAAAACCAGAAATCATAAAATGTCTTTCAGGTTCTCTCTCGTTAGAATATTTGCATTGCTCTTATGTGGCAGTGGAGAGGGTAAGGTGAGGGTAGAGTTATGGACTGATAGTGGCACTGGGTCCCTGTTACCCTCTTGAAAGATTTATTTATCTTTGGGTATTGTGTTCCATGTACCTCAGGCTATCCACAAGCTTACAATGTAGCAGAAGATGACCTTGAATTACTTATGCTCCTTCCTCAATTTTCCAGGTGCTGGGATTGCAAATATGGACTACCAGGCCAGGTTTATGTGTTGCTGGGGTTTGAACCCAGAGCTTTGTGCATCCTAGGAAAATACTCTCCTGACTTAACTACATTCCCAGGCCAGTTTACCCAGTGTTGTGCCTTCCCACACCGATGCTGGTCTCGGCAGTTCACACAAAGGGGCAGAAGATATCAGGAAGGTGTACTGAACAACGTACAATATAGACTTGTTTCAAGGAAAAGAGTAAAAATATGTATTGATACACCTTACTGAATTTTTGGCTGTTTATTTTGTCATATTAATTCAAGATCATCCAGTCAAGCTGCTTTACCACCTGCCTTAGTCAGTGTTCGCTTACCATCAAGATACCATGACCATGGCAACTATTTTTTTTCCTTCAGTTTTTCAATACAGGATTTCTCAGTGTAACAGCTCTGACTGTCCTGGAACTTGCTTTGCAGACCAGGCTGGCCTCGAACTCACAGAGATCCACCTGCCTCTGCCTCCTGAGTACTGGGATTAAAGGTGTGCGCCACCACTGCCTGGCCCGTAGCAACTCTTACAAAGGAAAGCATTTATTTGGGGCTGTCTTACACTTCCAGAGATTTAGTCCATTATCAACATGTTGGGGAGTATGGTGGCAGGCCGACAGACAAAGTGCTGGAGAAGTAGCTGAGAGTTCTGCATCCAAAAAAGAAAGAACTACCAGACTCAGCTTGTGCTCTTGAAACCTCAAAGCCCATCTCCCAGTGGCATAATTCCTCCAGCAAGGCCAAACTTTATAACCCATCCCAAGTAGTTCCAATCCCTGATGACTAATCATTAAAACATATGAGCCTATGGGGGCATTCTTGTTCAAACCACCACATCCCACCCTATTTCCTCAACACAGCCAATTCTGCTTTGATGAAGTGTTATGTACTTTGAAAACATATGGTGCTATGCAAAATAGCACACTAAAAACCAGAGACTTATGAGAAAATGTGTCAGAGTGTGGTCACAATACTTAGAACCTGACAGAGGAAGAGAGAAACCTGCTAAGAACAGTAGCACAGTGTCATGTATGTTAAATGGTCCCCACATATATAAATGCTAAATAAATACTTCACTTATTGAAATAACTTGAATGTTCGCTTGTGGGAATTGGGGGCTAAGCATTGCAGTTTGTGAGAACTAAGATAGTGTGTATTCCAAAATCAATAGAAAGTGGTCACAGCAGGTATGACAGCCATGGCACCCTAGCACAGGTATGAGATGGTAGATATTAGAGACATATTGAAATGCATATTTTGTGTTATCCTACACAGCTCAGTTCAACTAGAGACACTTTTCTGCATTCGCCCTGTAGTTCTCCTGGGAAAATTATCTATACGCAGTCACAAAATTTACATTATATGTAAATTCTTCTCTGATGAATGAATAGTATGGGTGGCAGTTTGTATTCCCAAAGCAAGTATTGCCTCAGAACTGACTGCTTTAATACCCAAAACCTAGGCACCCTGGACAACAACAGGATAGATAATTATTACTGTCCCAATTTATGATCTTACTGTTAGTAGGCATATTTTTGCTCAAGCTTTTCCCCAAACAGGAAGATGGTCATTAGGGATGCACAAAGAGAAATAAAATGCATGCTGCATCAATCCTTGTCCCCCTTCCAGAAACCAGAGATGAGTGGTTGTACTGGTGATCTTGTAGGCAGATGTGACGTTTGTCTTTGAGTAGCTGCTCAAACATTTCTTCTCCAATGCGGATACTCTTTAAATGAAATTTTTATTTATTATTACATTGTGTGTATGCATGTGATGTACACAGATGAAGGGGTCTCTGCACATGCCACAGTGCTTCTGTGGAGGTCAGAGGACAACTTTCTGGAGTCACTTCTCTCCTTCTACCTTCATGTGGGTGCTAGGAATTGAACTATGATCATTAAGTACATTGCCAAGTGCCTTCACCTGCTGAGAGATGTTACTGACCCCAAAGTAGATATCATCATTGGTGACGTTGCACATTGAAGTTTCTTACGTGATAAAGTGACATGTGACATGGATAATACTCATATCGGAGATATCAAGTGTGGAAAGTGAAAAGTGAACGGATCCCTTGAGGATGGGTCTATTTATATGGCAGCCACGGTAGCAAAAATGAAACAACCTATGTGCTAACTTGATCAAGAAATGCAATGGAATTATTGGAAGTGGAGGGGGAAGAAGATGGTTCTGCCTAGGAGGCAAATAGGGCTTTCAAAGGTTATCTAGTCCTGTATTTCTTTTTTCATCATCATTATTATTATTATTACTACAAATTTTCCCCTCCTCCCATTTCCCTCCCCCTCCCCCATTCCTCCTTCCCCTCCCTCTCCCGTCCAAAGAGCAGTCAGGGTTCCCTGCCCTGTGGGAAGTCCAAGGTCCTCCCCGCTCCATCCAGGTCTAGGAAGGTGAGCATCCAAACAGACTAGGCTCCCACAAAGCCAGTCCATTACTCCTGTATTTCTTAAACGTGGTGGAAAGCATATGATTGCTTGCTGTACCAGCACTCTTTTAACCATATGCGGTTACTTAATAGAGTCATTCCTCTGTTTTCAAAGCACTCATGATAATCTGAAAGTTTTATGAACCAATGGAGATTTCACAGTTGAGTTTGGCTAGTATGAGCCAGCAGTAACGAGGCCTGCACTGTTAGTGTAGTAGAACTGGAACTCCTTTACCTGGGAAGACAGAACCAGCCATGATTCTTGGAGAAGATGGACAAGGTGAAAAGTCTATGTAAACCTGCACTTTTG
This sequence comes from Arvicola amphibius, assembly GCF_903992535.2. NCBI lineage: Eukaryota > Metazoa > Chordata > Mammalia > Rodentia > Cricetidae > Arvicola > Arvicola amphibius. Next base: position 15,484,321 of record NC_052065.1, on the reverse strand, counting down.
TGTATGAGAAGAACTTTCTCTGAGTCAAAAAGCCAGACCCCAGTGAAAATTGACTTAAAGTAGGGATTGGAACCATGCTATTTTACGTTAGCAAAGATTGGGCTGAACTGCTTAGAAAGAGTACTATGTCTTCCTGGAGTCATGCAGTCTGCTTGGAATATATTATATGGCAGGCCACACAAAAGCAGACTTTGCAAACAATGCACATGGGTACATATTCACATCAATTTATAATGCTGAGGATGAGACTGAAGGCCTTGCACCTGCCTGGCAAGTACTCTGCTTTTGAGCTACAAACTAGCCCAAAGTAGGTTTTCAAAATTGCTCATCCCTCTAAGAGTTTTCTTCCCCACTATTTTGATTATTTAAAATAAAAATTCCTTTGGGAAAAAAATTTTAGGGAGGTTCTCACTATATAGCTCTAATTCTGTGGAATTACAATATGGCCTGGGCTGACCTTGAACTTTTATCAATTTTTAATCTGGACTTCCTGAGTCCTGCTGTGGATTACAGATGTGCATCACTGTACCCACTATAAACATTTTAAATGCTAACTCAGAGTTTTTGTGTAATAAATGCACTGTATGAGTTCTGTAAAGCACATTTGAAAATGAACACTTGAGCTGAGGGGATAGCTCAGTGGGTAAGAGTGCCTGCTGCACCAACTTGAAGGTTTGAATATTCAGCACTTAAGTATGTTGAGCATGGCTATACATCCCTATAGCATCAACATGGTGGAACAGAGATGGGCAGGTCCTGGGAACTCATTGACCAATCAGCCTAGCTGAAATAGTAAGCATCACGCTTAGTGAGACACACGGCCTCAAGGAAAAAGTAGATAAAGACATCTGACATCCTCCTTTATTTTCTATATGTGCATACATGGGTGCATGGACCCACATACCACACATACACACAAATAAAATAGAAGTGAACACTTGTGGCTTCTTGGGCTTCAGAGTTTGGAGAAAACTTATGTACCCTGGGAACTCTCAATTCTGAAAATCCACCAGTGTTCATCATCACCTGGACAAGAAATTGCATCCTCAGAATTTATTCTTCACTGATTTCTGTTCTTCACAAAATACGAACATTCATTCAAACATTTATCTATCAGAAAGCGCTTTCATCGTAATGGTAACACCACAATAAGAGTCTCCGCAATACATCTTACTAAAGCCCTGCATGCTTCAGTTTCTATCAGTTCAAATTAAAGTAATTAGATTTGGGCATCTCCTGGGAATGAATCTGCCTTCTTAATTTGATAATAACAATTTTATAAAATCATTTTAGAGAATTACAAAATACCTATTACATTGGTGAATTCACCACATGTCATTGCTGGTAAAGCCTCAGGTAATTTAGATGTTTGTGATTTTCTAAGTGGTATTATGCTTTTAAAATGTACCCCGGGGTACAAATCCTTATAAACCAACTGACAAAAATTATAGATATTTTTATTTGTGACAACACAAAAGGGCTAGATTGTGGCAGGCATAATCAGATATCCCTTCCATACAGAGTTCTCATATCCCCAAAGCACAGGCTCAATTAACGTAACTACCACTAGTTAAATACGAATTTGACCACAACTAGTTTATCTGAGTAGTTAAAGGCTAGTTCAAGAAGTACTGTCTGCCTATAGCTAAGAGTCCTCTTATGTATTCTGCAGGAAGGAGCTCACAGAGAATTTTGAGATCTCTCACTCTCCCTCCCTTCCCTATCTCCCACTCTCTGTTCTCCTCATTCTCTTTTCCTCATTCTGAAACTGAAAACTGATTTTCTGAGTGACTCTGTGATGCATATCTCTAATCTCAGCACTTGGGAGGTGGAGGCTTGAGAATCAGGTCAGTTTGACCTATATAGTGAGATCTTGTCTTAACCCTATCCCACTAAAAGACAAAAGGTCTCTCTCATAATACTAAGATAAAGAGTCCTGCCTGTGCACAGTCCTTTCAAGCCCATTTATAATCTCCCCAAACCAATAAAGCTGACATGATAAACAATACAAGTGAGCATTGAAAAAAATAGTGTTTCAATGATGAACCTTAAATATTGAGAAGTTAGGGAAATTTCTGTTACTCTTTTTGGGAGCAGAGCATTTTGGAATCATCTGATTGTAAAATTCCCCTTTGCCTTGGCTGCATCTCTGGGCGATTACATTAGATCTCTGTAGGGAGAGTTAGATCTTGCTGAGATCTCTGTAGGGAGAGCTACTCTTTGACATTTCCTAGTTCATCAAGTGATTCTGATGGGGTTGAGAAGCATTGTGTTACTGCTTGAGAAGTTGTTTTACTTGACTGAATAATGTCCACAAGAAGATATTGTTGTGTTTGTAACCGACACTGAAATGGGAAAACATTATCCCATAATATACCATATAACTGGGAAAAGTGGCTGGGGATTTGATTAACTGGCTTAGTGTCTCATGAATCTAATCAGGAACTTGAAAGTTGCCAGCTCAATGGCAAACAATCACTCATTTTTATCCAATCATGGCAGGGGTTGGAAGTAAGAAAGTATTGAACCACTTGAGGGGGTGGACTTCATTATACAAAGTCCATCATAGATACTGGCATCCAATTGAATTCTAAGCAAAGACTGAAATGTACTTGTGGGGAGAAAAGCCATTGTTTGCATTGACAAAATGGAGCAAGTCTGCAAAGGAGTAAGATAGTTCTCCCTGTACTCAAAGTCCTTTTCAATATGAGACAGCAGGAACAAAGTATATGACTGATACGTATGGAAACAACATAGTGAAGTCCATTATTTTGCATGCTAAATTTATCTATTTAAAAAAGCAATCTATGACTAAGCATGGTGGTACACAACTTTAATCCCAGCACTAGAGAAGCAGAGGCAAATGAATCTTTGAACTCAAGGATAGCCTGGTTCATGTAGTGAGTTCCTGTCCAGCCAGGGTCACATAACAATCTGTGGTACTGCCAATATACACACTAATTGCAAAAATTTTATTTAAGTGCTAATTAAATTGAAGAAGGCATTAATGTTAGGTAGATAAAAAGGAAACAAACAAATGGAAAACATACTTTGATTTTGTAATTGTTCTATTTTGTTAATTATTGGTATTAATCTCTTTTTTTTCTTTTTCTTTTTGTGAGACAGGGTTTCTCTGTGTAACAGCTGTGCTGGAACTTTCTCTGTAGACCAGACCGGCCTCAAACTCACAAAGATCCACTTGCCTCTGCCTCCCAAGTGCTGAGATTAAAGGTGTGCACTACCACCACCCGTCTTGGTGTTAATCTCTTACTGGGTTTAATTTATGAATTCAACTTTAATATGGTATAATACAGTTTAACATAATCTGGGTTTCAGATATCCACTGGGGATCTTGGGATGTATCTCCATGGGTAAGAGGGCTACTGTAATAAGATACAAACTTCTGCTGGTACAAAATTCCAGACAGAAGAACTGAACTAGTCTTCCATTCCTCTAGCTTAGTGAGTCTTGTTCAGAGTCATTGCATCTTCTTTCTCAGCCGTGGACCACTGTAGTTCATTCCTCTCAGTATCTGTCTTCTGTTTCAGATAAAGACCATTTTGAGTGGATTTATCATCAGAGGCTACTTGGGGAAATGGACACTGCTAATCAAGACTGTTACCTTGGTGCTGGTTGTGTCCTCTGGCCTGAGCCTTGGGAAAGAGGGGCCACTGGTGCATGTGGCTTGTTGCTGTGGCAACTTCTTCAGCAGCCTTTTCTCCAAATATAGCAAGAATGAGGGCAAGAGGCGTGAGGTAAGTCAGTTCCTGCCCACCTCCACTGGCAGGGGACTTCTTGGAGTCCCTACCTCATCCCACCTGCACTAAATCCCCAGACCCCATCTTTAACTTTCGCTTTACAGGTGCTTTCAGCTGCAGCTGCTGCTGGTGTCTCTGTGGCATTTGGTGCTCCCATAGGAGGTGTGCTCTTCAGTCTAGAGGAGGTAACGGGCGGTAGAATGAGTTTTTGTGGTTTGGAGTGACCAAAAATGTGAGTGACTACAGAGCACCAAAGTATTGAATAAGCTTCATGCAGTTGATTAATGAACACAATTTCTGCTGTTAAATGTGTTCTCACATACTGCTTTCAAACTTGCCAACATAAAAGTTTTAGAGCGATTTCTCATGTGGGAATATAGACAAGCTAACTCCCAACTGGGTTTTGGAACCTAATGAATCATTCCAGGGGTTAGCAAACATTTCTTTGAAAAGGTCAAGATAGTTTAACTATGTAGGTTTCTTGAGCCACACACTTTTTTGCCACAGCCAATTGACTATGTCTTTGCAGCAATATCCATGAGTAGTCATGGTTATATGGCTGAAAACCTTATAAGCTTTGAAACTTCACCATTATTTAGTTCCTATGTTGTTTTTAAGTAAATATTTCAGTTTATAAGTAGTTACTTTTGTCCCCCTAACCATTCATAAATATAAAAATTCTGCTGCGATGGAAGTATATTTTTTGGGCAAGGAGTTGACTTGTTGGCCAGAATTTTCCAGCCTTTAATCTATTCTGTTGTTCATACAATAAGACTTATTGAATTTGGGGGGATTTCTGTGACATGAACAGTATTATGAGTACACATATTTATTTTTAACATTTTGTGGTGTTAGGGACAAAACTCAGGGTCTTGAGCATATTAAACTTGAGCATATTAAACACACTATACCCTAAGTCTTCTATTTCTCTTAAAACCATACCTCAAACCCATTTTTATTAAAGCTATACCACTTTTGATATTTATTATTTTTTTTAGTACTAAGGATTGAACCCAGGTTCTATAACTGCTAGATAAAAACTCTAACACCAAAATGTATCCAGAACTCAGCTCACCATTCCGTGTATAGACTTTAATTCCCTTAAATGTCTTTGCTCGTGCTTTTTGGTCACAACTAAACATAAACTGATAAAATGAGTAAAATATACTTTTGGTTTTAGTCTGTGTCTTTTATGTCAAGTGCCAACAGTTAGCTGCTCACCCAAGAGAAAGGGTCTGAGCAGCCCCTTCTCTGGTCACTCTCTGATTTTCTATTTGTTCATCTCAGGTCAGTTACTACTTCCCCTTGAAAACCTTGTGGAGGTCATTTTTCGCAGCACTGGTTGCGGCTTTCACACTGCGCTCCATCAACCCCTTTGGAAATAGTCGCCTGGTTCTCTTTTATGTGGAGTATCATACACCCTGGTATATGGCCGAACTCTTCCCCTTCATCCTGCTTGGAGTCTTTGGGGGTTTGTGGGGAACCCTCTTCACACGCTGCAACATTGCCTGGTGCAGGAGGCGTAAAACTACCAGACTGGGGAAGTACCCAGTGTTGGAGGTCATTGTGGTGACAGCCATCACTGCCATCATCGCCTATCCCAATCCGTACACTCGTCAGAGCACCAGTGAGCTCATTTCTGAGCTGTTTAACGACTGTGGGGCTCTTGAATCCTCTCAGCTCTGTGACTACATCAATGACCCCAACATGACTCGGCCTGTAGATGACATTCCAGACCGGCCAGCTGGAGTTGGGGTGTACACAGCCATGTGGCAGTTGGCCTTGGCACTGATCTTCAAAATAGTCATTACTATATTTACATTTGGCATGAAGGTAAGTGAAGAAGAAAGGAGGGAAGAGGACATGCTTTTCTGGGTACAGCACATTGTTCTCCAAAATAAAATTATGATTGGAAGAAGAGGAGCATTCTTGAATGTTCTCATGTGCTTAGTCTTCTTTTAATCAAAAGGAAACAGTTCTCGAAACAGCAAGCATGTAAAGTAGATATTTTATTCTCATTTTCTTTTTATGTTTTTTTTTAATACTGGGTCTCACCATGTAACTCCGGCTGGCCTAGAACTTGCTAAATAGACCAGACCAGCCTTGAACTCACAGAGATCTTATTGCCTCTCAAGTGCTGATATTAGAGACATATGGCACTACATCTAGCTATTTCCATTTTCTTGTTGAAGAAGCTGTAGGTGGATTGGTCTAGCCTAATTTATAAGATATTTATTGGATACAGGGCTGGATACCAAGTTACCTCATTGCCTTGGTTTACCTGCTGAGTGGGTGGTGGCAGACAGTGGACAAACAAAGCCCAATTTGGCCTCCATTTCAGTCAGTAAACATTCCTTGAAAACTGTCTGTATCACGAGCAGTGCATTAGGTCTGAGAGGTGCAGAGCCCTTGAAAGGTATAGGGCTCTGGAGAGACACACCCAAAGCCAGCATTTAGAGAATCTGTACTGAGCAGCTTACCTGCTGCATCATCATCATGACAGCACAAAGTAATTGCTCCCCTGTCTGGATTAACTGGGCCCATGGCATGGGCTGTTTGCATGCCTCTTTTCTTGAAATCGTTGAAAGCTGTGCATAATATAGCACATGCTTCCAATTTGGAGAGAAGACAGGTTCTTCCATTCTGGTTTGAAGGACTGTTTTAACCCTGCCCAGCTGTATATACCTCCAAGGGCACTGATACATTAATGTTTCCTTTTTCTCTTTGAGGTGATGTCTCACTGTAGATCAGACTGTCTCTGGACTTGTTGCCCCTGCCTCCTGAATGCTGGGATTGCAGATGTTAATGTCATGCCTGGCCAAGTTGATCATTTTAAAGTATAGAGTTCATTGTCATTATGTACATCCATAATACAGCATAACCATTGTCTATTTAGATTCAGAACTTTTTTATTCAACCAAAGGTGCCGTATTGATAGTTACTCTCCATTCTCCCCTCCTCTAGCCCTTGCAGCCATTCATGTGTTCTCTGACTGTAGACTTACCTAGTCTGGACAATATATATATGGAATGGAATATGTGGCCTTTTGTGGCTGGCATCCTGCCCTCAGCATTATGGTTTCAAGGTTCATCCAATGTTCTACCATTTTCCAATACTTTGCTCCTCTTATTGGAGTATTTCACTATTGTAGTATTTCATTCTATGTATATTCCACATTTTCGTTATCCATTCATCTTTTATTTGACATTTGGATTGGTTTGCCTCTTAGCTGTTGTGAATAGTACCATTATTTCTATTTAAAAACTTATCAGAATATACCATTCATACAGAGTTAGTAAAAGCTTAGTGAATTTTCACAAAACATGAGTATGTGTGGCCATTACTATTGTGTGGTATTCTACAAATGTTTTCTTTTTGCAGCTTCTCAGAAATGATGATTTCATAAGGCACAGGATGTGTAGAACTCATTAAGTAGATGACTCATCCTTAATCTTCCATTCCTACCAAAGGTGTTTGTCTTTGTGTCCAAGGAAGATGCTATCAGTCCTTTATGCTTAGTAAGAAAGGCCTACATTGAAGTTAAGAGTGAGTCAATGATTGTGGAGTAAGGGAAATCCAAAAAGAGACAGTTTCTTTAAGATCATTCCAGACTCTAGAAATTGCACAAGAGGCTGCTTCCTCCCCTTTACTTTGGTGAGGTTAAAGATCTACCTCCGTTTTCAGATTGATGACTACTGGGATGGTGAGAGGAGCTGCCGCTGGGAGATCTCCAAGCTTGTGGGTTCTCACTGAACATGGGGAGTCAGAGCTTCTGTAGCCCATCTATAAACCAGCTAAGCTAAAAGATGTTTTTGTTCATAGAAGTAGAAAAGTCACCACTACCAACTACTATTAGGCTACACAGTCTGCTTCCTTGTTGTCCTAAGATGGCTGAAAAATATTCTGAAAGCTTCTTGGAAAATGTGTCTAGTCAGAAAGGGGAGTTTTTTTTTTTATCCTCTCTCCCTGATAAGTGTCCAGCCAGCACCCTTTGAAGAGAGTACGGAGTCTTTGAAAAGCTTTTGAAGGATCCAGAACTGCTGTGGTGACACAATGCACTCAGTTTCTTTATTTTACCTGGGAACAGTTGAAGGCCTTTCTCATCTATTCTCATGCTGTGGCTTGACATTTAATTTTCAAAATCAGTGTGAATGACACAGTTCGGGGAGTGAGAAAGTTGTGAGAGGCTCAAGTGACAGATGCTGGCTTGGAATGTTATCTGCAGTGAAGCTTATCATTCTTTAATGCACAGCAGGCAGAGGGGCTGGCTTTTGAAGGAGAGGAAATGAAAGTGTCAAACTGTGTTCTTTTTGAGCTGCAGTGGAGTTCAACAACTAAGCAACTGAGCAGGTCGAGTCATTTGTCTCACCTTTTCCGGGCTTGCTTGTTTTGAAGAGCTGTGTCTCCTTTGAAGACCTAAGTCCCATGCAAATATGTGGGGGTGGGGGACTCTCACTCTCCTTGGGACTGGGCAGTGGAAGTGGGCCTCCTTTTCTCAGGCTACCTTTTCTCTGTGTGCTCCTTCGAGATTCCTTCAGGCCTCTTCATCCCCAGCATGGCTGTAGGAGCCATGGCAGGCCGGATGGTGGGCATCGGTGTAGAGCAGCTGGCCTATCATCACCATGACTGGATCATCTTCAGGAACTGGTGCAGGCCTGGAGCAGACTGTGTCACACCAGGACTTTATGCGATGGTGGGAGCTGCAGCCTGTCTAGGTACAGCCATAGATGGGGAAGGAAGAGGGCAGGGTGCTAATCTCCCTTAGAGGTCAGACAAGAAAGAAGAGATGGCTTCACTAGGGATAAGGTTAGGCTATCCTCTGATAACAAGCAAATTCCTACATCTTAGTAGCTCATGTCTTGTGCAACACACACACACACACACACACACACCTTCACGTGTTAGCAGAAGATTCTCCTCTGTCCAGCCATCCAGAGCCCATAGTGATGAAATCTCTACTGTCTTATAGCTCTACCATCTAGAATATGGCTTCTAAACAAGCAGTGATTCTGCCTCTGGTAATATTTGGAGACACTTTTCCTTATCATAACTATAAATGCCACTTGTGTGTAGTGGGTAGCAGGCACAGCAATTGCTTAGCTTTCAAGCATAGCACCTTCTTGATAACAGAATAGCCCAGCCCCAAATATCTCATGTACAGAGGTTAAGAGATCCTGGTTTAAGTTTATTGGAGTAGGATTTGGTTGGAATTGCCTTTGAATACCTAGGGATTTAAAGCCGGATCCCTGTCCAACCCAATATTATAATAATCTCTCCAGCTTCTTGGCTTCTGAGTTGCTTACACTGTCAGGAGCCTGGATAGCCTGGTAGGACCCACTCGTCAAAGGGCCAGGCACATTAACTGGGAGAATAGGCACCATGTTCTTGGGAGTAGAGCTCCCTGTCGAGCAATACAGGTCCCTGATGCAAAGCTGGGTTTAACATTACCTGAGCCCCGGCATCATGCGGCACTGACTTCATGGAACAAGTATGAGATGGACAGAATGTTCTCATTAGAGGGCTTGCTTGGGCTGAAATTCTGTTCTGTGAGCTTGTCTGTTTGCACAAATCATGTACTCACGGGGTCTGTGGCTGAGCTGTCACATCTCACCATTTTCTGTTTTAGGTGGGGTGACTAGGATGACGGTGTCACTGGTGGTCATCATGTTTGAACTGACTGGAGGCCTGGAGTATATTGTGCCCCTGATGGCAGCTGCTGTCACCAGCAAGTGGGTGGCTGATGCCTTTGGGAAAGAAGGGATTTATGAAGCCCACATCCATCTGAATGGGTACCCATTTCTCGATGTGAAGGATGAGTTCACCCACCGTACCCTGGCCACAGATGTGATGCGGCCCCGAAGGGGAGAACCACCATTGTCAGTACTCACCCAGGACAGCATGACTGTGGAGGACGTGGAGACACTCATCAAAGAGACAGACTACAACGGCTTTCCTGTGGTAGTCTCCAGAGACTCAGAGCGGCTCATCGGCTTTGCCCAGAGGCGAGAGCTGATCCTGGCTATAAGTGAGTATGGACAGGGAGCCTCTCACCTTTCCCTTGATCTTGGCTATAAGTGAGTATGGACAGGGAGGCTCACACCTTTCCCTCAGAGCCTAATGGTAGCTTTTGTGGCCCTTGAATCTGCACATGGGTCCCAGGGAGTTCACTAAGTCAGGGGCTTCCTTGACAAGCCCCCAAATGTCACTCAAGCCTAAGTGGTCAGTCCTAAACCTATGCACATATGGACAACACTAATTGGAGTCAATGGGCTGTGTGTGCATACATATGTATATGCATATATGTAATATCTATACAAGAAGGGAAGTATAAGTGATGTAAATACAGCGTACTCATTGTGATTATGAAATGTACAAACACATTTAATGAAAAAAATTTTTAAAAAGCCAGAGTCTTTCAAGCTTGATTTAACCATATTTATCATCTGAGATCTGGTTAAGATACAAATTATGAGCTGGGTGATGGTGCCACATACCTTTAATTGCAGCACTGTGGAGGAAGAGACAGGTAGATCTCTATGAGTTTGTGGCCAGCCTCATCTACAGAATGAATTCCAGGACAGCCTGGACAACACAGAGAAACCCTGTCTCAAAACACGAAAAAAGAAAAGAAGATATAAATTCTAAATGAACTAATCTGGCCCACTGGAGGCTGAGAATCTATATTCCTTCTGAGCTTCCCATGCATGTCAGTGTTTCTGCCACCAACTCACATTGTGAAGAGCCAAGGTTTAAAGGTTTAAACTCAAGCCCTGGGGTAGATATCCCTGGTTAGAACGTGGCTGCTGTGGGTACAGGCAGCCACTAGGGGTCTATTCCTGCTGGGAGGTATATTGGTGCTGTTGCTGCTGCTGCTGCTGCTTCTGCTCTGTTTTTAAAGAAATTTTTGACTAAAGCTGAAAGGAAGGGATGCTTGAGAACAAAGTTAAACAACATAGCTTATGTCAAAAATGGACTTTTGGGTAGCATAGTCACCCCCAATTAAGTGTGGGAGTTCTCTCTGGTACCCCACAAGTCTTTGCTTCAGTCTCTGCCATTATTTCCAATCCAACCACTTAGGGGCCCATGTGGGTTAGCAAGCAGCATCACTAGAAATTAGTTCGATGTGATTAGCTTTTTCTAGTGTTTGAATTGAGGTCAATCACCCCAAGGGTCAGACTCTTTCCTCTGGTAACAGAGAAAGGAATGATATACGGGTGGTGTATTCCAAAGGCAGGCTGTTCCAGGAAGATAATCTATGGATCCTTTTCGCCAGGGATGGCTACACTGGAAGGAAAGCAAGAGGAGACCTGGGTAAGAGTTATAGAGAGAGCACTAGGCAAGGAGAAATAATGTCTCAGAGGACTGAAGTTCTGTGGACCTCAGGATGTAAGCAGTTGCAAGGACCAGTGTAGTCCATTTTCTCATACATGACAAACATTATGACCGGCCCATCAGCAGTCTTGCTATATGACTTGTGAAATACCCCTATATCACATGGGGACAAACCTCTGGCACAATTTTCCTTCCCATAGGACAGTGTTATGTTCCACCACATCTTCCTGAATGTCCCTGCAGTGTAACAATGCGAACTTCTTCCTCCTGCCTGCCTGACTGCTGATTACCTCACTTGAACACATCTTCACCAGACTGCTCTTTGGTCCGGCTCTTTGTTCCTATTTCCCAGGCACTTCCTTTTCTATTTTTAAAACCCTTTCCCCATACTAAATAGCTTAAAATATATTTAAGATATCTTCCGCTAAAGCTTTCCAAATGTTAGTGTAGTGTGCTGCCTTCTAACTTTAATGGTTAGCTCACACAGAAAACAAAGTTTGAGTTTACATTTTAGGAACAATGGCAAATTCCTGTATGAGTGCTCAGAGATGTTTCTCTTTATATAGGCCCTGCCTTGGAACAGGGAAGTGCCTTGAGGGGTAAATATTGCCCAACAAATAATGAGATCATTAAAAAGTTGTTTAAGTAGGGTTGGATTTGTTTTAAAATAATATAATCAGCTGCCTTTAAAATGCATTCAACTCCCCCAAAAATCTTTTATGCAAAGATTGAGTTTAGAACCTGAAATAATAAATGTCACATAATCCATTACCTATTGTGATGCTACAGGCACACCTGCTAAGAGACATCTTACTAATTTTGGTTAAATCCATTACTGTAATCAAGTGGGAAGCGATAATTGGCATCAACTGGTGGGGGAGGAAATTTAAGCTCTGCAAGCATGCACCCCCTCAGAAGCTATGTTTGGAATATCTGAAGAGGCACCATGCAGTGCAAATCATATTTCTGTGCTTTTGATTAGGCCCATCATAGTGCAGAAGCTGTTATTTCCATGCCTTGCTGAAAGGCAAGGGGTGTTTTGCTCCAGGGAATCAGACAAGCTGTTTTCCTAAGCCATGGAAGCTGAGGGATCACCACATTCTGGTGGTGAGATTCAAGGTCTGTATTTGAGGAATTATATGCCTTGTTTGACTATCGGGATAGGACATTAAACATTTTGCTAAAAACTCTCCCATGCCAAGTTCACTTTTAAGGGGATTAGAAGCAGAGCTTTTGCAAGGAACTTTCCAGAAAGTTATCATGAGTAAAGAATGAGAAATAAGCAAAATAAGGATTTTCTTCCAGTCTGTTCTTTTCTTCTAAAACTTAAAATCTTTTTTTACATTAGCAAACAAATTAATGGCTCTCATAATAGTGTTTTCACACATATGTGTTATTATGTTTTGTTGTTCATAATCTTTCTCTGGAATGCCAGAACCCAGCCATTGCCTTTATATTAGAGAATGATGGTTAGCACCAACTCTTGGCCATCAGAGTTTTTTTAGCCAGTGGGGCCCTGTGTGTGACCCTTGTTCAAACTCATGGCAAGTGGATTTTACCTCTCATTACTCTTTGCAAATATGAAGATCCTTCTGTTCTCAGCAGGGCTCAGACTTTTCAAGTCCTGGCTTCTGCAATTAAGAAAGTACAGGTTCCAAGAGGACTCAGTGGGAAGCCACAGAGATGATTAAAGGAATGGAAAGTTAGAGTTATGGGGAAGAGTTAAGGGAACTCTTAGGTTTTTCATCTGGTGGATGACTTAATAATGATTCTCCAGCATATGGAAGATGCTTACTTGCATAAAGGGATCCGCCTTCAGGACCAAATGAGAAGATAGGTATCAGATATGCCAGACAGACGCTGTAAGTGTAGAGGTTTCTGTCTGGAAGCACTGTTAATTATTGGAATGGGTCATGTGGAATAGTGGTGTTAATTACTTTCTACTATGTGTTAAACTACACAGAGTGTATAAGATTTCTCCACGCCTTGGTGGATAGTATCTAATAGAATAATCTGCTTTTCTTTCTATGTAGTCTTTAAATCATGTCATTCTGCTACTTAGCACGAGAGTGGTTGCTTCCAATTTTCCATTTTAACCTTTCTTGTTAATTGTGTTTGTTTTATGGAAGCATTATTAACCAAGTGAATGATAGAGCGTTGCCTCACTGGAAACAATTACTCTAAAATAAAGGCTTTTAACCTTAATACCACTGACATTTGGATGTGGTTGGTACTGTCTCCAATGCACTGTAGGGTTTTGAATAGCATCCTTGCTCTCTCTCCACTAAAATCCAGTGGCACTCCCCCTTCCCATTTTGTAACAATCCAAAGGGCCTCCAGACATTACCGAATTCTCCTAAGACTGGGGACAAAACTGTATCCAGTTAAGAATCATTGCTCTGAAGCCACTCACAGACTTCGTGGGTATTTGCTTATTTCTAATTTTTAACTTTTTCTTTATCTATCCCATTATGTGAAATTCATTTCACCAACACTGTATTTATTACCCCCTTTGCATCTGACACTCTTGCTGCCAGAAAGTGGAATATGAAGTTGAATATGAATATATAAGCGGCTTTAGTAGGTGCTCATGAAATATACATCATTTTTAAAGGAACTGTGCCCACCCTGACTAGTTCTAGTACAATATCATGATGAAGCCTCTACAGTAAAAACATTGAAACATTTAAGTGCTTGAACTCTCAAAGATTTAAAAGTGAAGATTTTTGTTACATTTTAAAAGTAAAGGTAATTCAAGCTCTTATGTTATTGAAAAAAATGGAAATTTTTTGTTAATGATTTCTTTTTTCAGCAGATTATTTTTATTCCTTTATAAATAATACCAATTGAATTTCCACTTCTTCCCCTCCTCCCACTTCCCTCCTGCTCCCCCACTCTTCCTCTTCCACTTGCCCCTCCCCCTCCAGTCCTAAGAGAGGGCAGGGTGCCCTGCCCCGTGGGAAGTCCAAGGCCCTCCCCACTCCATCCAGGTTTAGGAAGGTGTGCATCCAAATAGAATAGGATCCTAAAAAGCCAGTACATGCAGTAGAGACAAATTTTAAAAGCACCCTCATTTTCACTACTGTTAAAAAGGGCCATCATGGTTACTATTCAGTGCATTTTCTTCATGCCTTTCGTGTGTTAAAAAACTGTATGTTTGGAGACTGAAGATATGTCTCAGAGGTATATGTATAGCACCCCCTTCCCTAGAGTTTGAAGCCTTAATGTAAACCTTTCAAAGTTTCAAAGTGACCTAGGAGAGCCATTGTGAAAGGAACACAATTGTCACCCTGAAATAGCAAGAAACCCAGCTCAGATTCCTATCTTACCCTAGCTAATGGTTAAAATTCTTGCCTGGTGGTGGATAGTCCCTGGACATTCCTATCTAATGCCTCCTTCCTCCGTGAAATAGGCTCTATTCTGCATGACAAAGAGACATTTAGTAGATTTTATCCATTCATGCTTATATACATGCATGTGACAGAAATGGTTTGTGTTGGGGCTAAAACGATGACTCAGCAACTTAAGAGCACTTGCTGCTCTTCCCAAAGGATCCAAGTTGAGTTCTCAGCACCCGTGTCAGGTGGCTTGCAACTGCCAGTATATCTGTCTATATGTAACTCCGGTTCTAGAGGGTCCAATGCCTCCTTCTGGCCTCTACAAATTCTCTCTCTCTCTCTCTCTTTCTCTCTCTCTCTCTCTCTCTCTCTCTCTCTCTCTCTCACACACACACACACACACACACACACACTGTCTCTCTTTCTCTCTAGATCCCCCCCACACAAATCAAAAGGAAAATAAATCTTTTATGAGTGTATATGCATGTAGCCCTGGATATCCTAGAACTCACTCTGTAGTCCAGACTGGCCTCAAACTCACTGAAATCTGCCTGCCTCTGCCTCCTGAGTGCTGGGAATAAAGGCATGCACCACCACCACCTGTCAAAAATAAATCGTTAACAAAATGTTTTGTGCCTACTTCATGCTTAGACACTTGGCAAAAAATGATACGCTGATGCGCAAGACTTCATTGAATATGTAGCTATTATCTAGGTTTCTTCATTGAATGTGCAGCTGTTATTATCAAGGTTTCTTCATTGAATGTGCAGCTGTTATTATCAAGGTTTCAAACAGTATCAGTAGATTCTCAGGAAACATGACCTTGCTGTTTATTTCAGCATCTGAGCTGGTTGGTTTTATGAGGGGCTTGGCAAATCCATGTAGATCAGTTCTTGATTAAGGCTTGTGGCTTGATCTAATCCTGATGTTCAAATCTGATTGTTGAAGTAGATGGAAATTATGTTATGTAGGACTTTAAGAGAATATATTGGTTTGTGGAAATGAGCAAATAAGTATGTACTGAATATGGCCTCTGTGCCTGAGAGCTTTAAGACAGAACCCCATGGATTAGGAAACAAGAGCACAGTGTGTAGCCTGTAGTGTGGATTGTGTAGGACCTGCAGTTGAAAACATGTACGTCAGTGTCATTGGGTATTTGTGGTTGAATCACATCCCATTTGATATAACTAGACTCAACCTGACCCATATAATGTGCAGGCATTTGCCCAGCAGGTCCTCCTTTCCTCTTTACAACAGAGCCCCCCTTTCAGACTTAGCCTGACTCCGAATGCTGCCAGTTTTCCATTAGTGTACTCTATTGCACTAAATGCTCTTAGAGGAGGCAGTAAGAATTTTATTTCTGAAGGAACAATATAGGAGAATAGTAGTCTTTGAGAAGGTTAAGAATTGTACTGGAATTCATTTTTTAAGGCAGGCCCTGCTGTACATTTTCCCTAACCTTTTCCCATGAACTAAAAGGAAGATTAAAATTCCAAGAGAAGGAAAATGGCCTTGGAGAAATATCTTGAGACCGATGGATTTATTTCATGTGTGACTTAAAATAGCTTGGGTTTCTAGCACTACATTAAGCTGTATTTCTAATGAATTCCGGTTACTCTACTTTCTCTTTAGCTTCATATGGCCTTGCCTACAGACAGAAATAGACTAATTGCCACCATAACAGTTTTACTATCTTTCTTTGTGAAATCTATGAAATGGCACATTTTAAAGAGAGGAGAATTAAGAAGCGGAGGGATGTAGCTTTTCTGGGCTCCTTTCTTTGGTCCCGAGGGTCATATTTGGGATTGAGCTGCATTTCTGGGCTGTGAGCCTGGAGAAGTCTTATTGGTTTCTCATTCCTCTAGGATTCATAATGCCATTTAGGCCAGTTGTAAGCTCGTTTGTAAAAATCAATGTGCTAAGGTTATTGGGCAGTAAAATGATGTTTCTTGTCCTCACAAACTTCGGTCCATGGTGAGATGGTGTAAAAACAAGGATGAAGGACCTTTGGTCTTTTGGAGTGCTCTGGAGTCTAGGAAAAAACAGTGGACATTTGCACAGGGCCATGTTCTCACAGCATGGGAGAAGGATGCCAGGTTCACAGATGTTTGGCTGAAATACTTGTTATGACTGTGCCTTTTGCCCTCAGAACTCCCCTTTGTGAGATGCTGTAGAAGAGCAGGTAGGGGTAGTTAAGTACAAGACTTTTTGTATGTCTTATCATTTTTTTTTGCCATTATTCTAGAGAATGCCAGACAGAGGCAAGAGGGCATCGTGAGCAATTCCATCATGTACTTCACAGAGGAGCCCCCTGAGCTGCCTGCTAACAGCCCACATCCCCTGAAATTGAGGCGCATCCTGAACTTGAGCCCTTTCACTGTCACAGACCACACACCCATGGAGACTGTCGTGGACATCTTCCGGAAACTGGGGCTCCGGCAATGCCTGGTGACACGGAGTGGGTGAGTAGCCAGACAAGGGAAGAAAATCTGTGTACTGTGGCCAGCTTTAATGTGTCTGCCCTTAAGGAACTCCATTGGGGTGGGCCAGTCCTTGACAGATGATACCACTAAGCTGAGTTGAATGTATTGAGAAGAAAATGTACAAGAAGCTTGGGAATTTCGAGCAGAGGGAAGAGGGAGCAACTTCTAGGCTAGACTATAGACTTCTGGGCTCGACGATTGCCTGTGTTCAGTCTGAAGGCTGAGACAAAGGGAGGAGCTAAAGAACAGCTTGTTTCTTCTGCTATGTATCACTTGGCCTAGGAAGAAGGTACAGCAGTTCTCTTATCTCCAGCCTCCAAGCTGGGAGTAGAGAGGATAGATGACCTCACTTTACGACACCTTTCTCTGCACATTCTTCTGAGGCTGTGGAACTTGAGCCACACCTCTGAGCCTGAAGAATGGCCCCCAGAGAACTATACCTTAGGCATTACCGTGGCCATCTGATATTTGTGTTGTTGATTTCCTGCCCTATGAAAACACAAAGCAAAAGTTTCAGCCATGATGTCATCAAGCTATCAAATTCCATGGCATAAAAGCTCTTCACAACCCTAGTAGTATGCCAAAAGCAGCAGCAATCAAACTGCAAGAGCTAAGGGGAAAATAGACTTAGGTGCATAGTTCTAGAAGCCTTCCTCAACCATACACCATTTTAAAAGAATGTGAATCTAAAATACACAGTAAGCTTGTATATTTTACACTGGATAAATCATTGGGAAATACAACATGACAATAAATATTTTCCCTTGGTGAAAAAAAAACAAAGTAGGCTGTGAAGTGGACATCTGAAGGGCTGTTGCTCTAAAGTTACTGTGAAGGAGTCAAGGGAGGGAATGGGAATTCATCAGAGCAAGCAGGTTGGGTGTGGCTCTTAACTCTCACATGAGGACAGAATGTGGGTGGATGACCAGTGTGTATGTTTATGTGTGTGTGTGTGTGTGTGTGTGTGTGTGTGTGTGTGCAATCTATGCAATCTACAAATAGATTCCAGAGGTTGAACTGCCTAACATAGTCTACCTTTTCAGAGTCAATGCTGCTAAATATTCTATAGTGTACAACACATTTCCTGCACCAAAACCACAAATTTGACTTAAAAAAATCCTAGTGTCATAGTAGAAGGATCCTGGGCTGAGTAGTAAGGAATCTTATTCATTTGGCTTCTTCCTGCTGATCTAGTAACAGGGGTACTAGACTGCGAACGTTCAGTGTGTACATTAACCTGTAGAACTTCGAATTGGCAGGACAGGTTTCTCCTTCATTCTCACTGAGGCTACAGATCACCCTGCCCTTGGATTTTGGAGGTACTTGCTCGCACTTGAACACACACTAGAATGCCCTTCCTATACAGAGGATGTACCTCCAGGTTTCACAAGCTCCTGGGGATCCCACTTTGAAAACCACTGAAATGAATATCTGCACGTGGGTTTCCAGCGTGGAGTAAATACTTCAATCCTTGCCCAGGCCATCTCAAGTGTATAGCAGTTTCTCCTTTCCTCTAAAATAGGCTGATGTCAGTTATCATTGAAATTTCTAGTTCAGTCAGGAAATTCTGCCTCCAATACCCACTTATACCTCTTGGAGCCCCATGAGGTTTTCCTGTGAAGATCTGGGTGCTGAAATTGGCTCTGAATGTTCTAAGAGAAAACGACGCTCCCTCTCTCTCTGGCTCTACATGTTTTAAACAAATGCAGATGCTGATACATTAGTGCTGGCAAGGGATCCTTGTTTTTGGGGCCTTTCATCTTCTCCTTGGGCATTCAGCCAGGGCAGGCCCAGCTCAAGCCAGCTCATGGTTTTGATGAGTCCCATTGCCATGTGCCTTCCCTGCTCTAGTGGATGAGAGTCTGAGCCTGTCCATTGACCTGATTGTCTGCAGGCTATCCCTGGGCCTGGGGCCCAGAATTTTCATAAAGCTAGACTAGGAACCAGAGATGCTTTGTACACAGATTCTGGGAATCTAAGAAGTCTTCAGGAGCTAAGATGAAGTTTGGGTGAATTTTTACCCCTAGAAAGTGAAAGTAAGTCTGGGTGATTATATTAGGTTTCCCTTATCCTTGTTGTGTGCACCCCAATCAAGGGTCTGGGCAGCTGTCTCAAGACTTCAGTTGCTTCAGTCTGCAGTTTAGGTCCTTTGGCATAAATCTGACCATTTTCAAATTCAACGATTTTCACAGAGTGCCAAAGAAAGTAGCTTTATTTACATCAAACAGGACATTCACTGCCACTAATGATGCCTGCTGGATTTGATGTTGCTTCCTTTTGGGTTGATGTTTTGCCATCGTAGGTCAGGGCGTAGTTTAAGCTCAAAGCCAAGGCAGAGCTAGAACATATATTTCCTCAGCACTGCTGGAACCAATCTAACTTGCATACTTTATAGTCACAGAACTTGAAGAGGTTTTTAGAGCTATAAATGCTTGATTTTTGGTGTTGTTGTTGTTGGTGGTAGTGGTTAGGGGACTGATCTCACTAAATTATCCAGACTGGCCCCAAGTTTCTGGGCTCAAGTGATCCTATTGCCTCATCCTTCCATGAGCCGAGACTATAGGCCCATGTTACCACGCATGGCTATATTAGATCTTTGGTTTCTGTTTCAAGGGTAAAGATAATAAAACAAGGTCCAGACTATATAGACAAATGAAGGGTATGTATGTATGGTTTCATCACTTTGCAAATGATAGTGGCCATAGGTTTTGCAAGGAGATATTACTGTAGTTAGTGTTTTTACTGAGCATTCATTGTGGCTGAAAACTGGAGAAGGCTCAAAGGGATTTTAAAATAGAAGGCCAGGGATGTGTGTGTATATATATATATATATCTCAGTGGGACATCACTTAATGTGTGCACATGATTCTGAGTTCCATGCCCAGCACCACTCAAACCAAGTGTTAAAATGAAAAGTCTCCTGGATCTAGTGGCTCCAGCCTGAAATCCCATGTACTCAGGAGGCTAGGTCAGGAGAATGGCAAAGTCAAGGCTGCCTAGGCTGCAGAGTGAGTTCAAGATCAGCCTGGGCAACTTAGTGAGATCTTATCTCAAAAGAAAAAAAATAACTTTAGAGGATGGGGAACATGATTCTGTAGTAGAGTGCTTACTTTGCATGTGTGAGTCCCTAGGTTCAGTCCTAAGTACCACACACAAAAAAGCTAAGGAACTTGCCATCTACTAAGGAATAAGAAATAAGGAATCCAATCTAAGTGACATCACCCAAGGCAAGTGTTACAAAGGTAGTCATGATGATCTGTGTTTTCGCATAAAAAATACATGGCAGAAGATGAGTGAGCTTGTTAAGCTGAAGAAGCACTGTTTACATGTTGAGGATGCTCAGCTGGGGGGCCCTTGCTACCAGAAGAGCAACTATGAATGCTCTGTCCCTGTTAGCTGATCTGTTCATATTTTGTTCTTGATCATGGTTTACTTAGTGGCATATTATAACTGTATGCTATTAGCTTCGTAACTATTTTCTTTTTTAATTTTGAAAGAACACCAGATTCTTTTCCACTTCCAGCAACTGGTCCTTTGCATTAGAGTTCTTTACCTGTCCTTTATTCTTATCACCGGATTTTAGCATCTAAATGGATAGGTGGACTTTGTTTCTATTGATTCCCTTTTCTTTTACAGATATTATTTTTATAATAATGATAATTTGATACTTACTAATAAGAATAAGAATTGGCTGTGAATGTGCTTATAATATGCTTGTGAAGCAGTGTATGAGTACATGTGCACCACAGATCATGTGTCAAGGCCAGAGGACAACTTTGGAGAGTTGTTTCTCTCCTGCCGTCTCATTTGAGGCAGAGTCTCTCTTGTTTCTTTTCTGCTGTGGACTTCACATTACCGTCTTCTCTCTAAGCATCCAGGTGCTTATCCTCTCTCTGTCTTTCATCTTGCCGTAGAAATGCTGGGGTTACCGATGCATGCTGCTGCATCCTGACTTTTTTTTTTCACTTGGGTTCCAGAAATCCAATCCAGGTCTCAGCCTTGCACAGCAAGCACTTTCATTTGCTAAGTCATCTTGCTGGCCCTCGTACAGCTTTATTGAGATAATTGCATAACCTGCAATTCACCCATTTAAAATGTATAATTAGGTAGTTAGAATAGAAAAAGAATTTTGCATCCATCATCACCATCAAAGCCAAAACATTCCCATTACTTTTAAAGAAAAACTTGTATCCTTAGCTTTCACCTCTTGTACTAGTCTTAGGCAATCACTGATCTACTGTCTTAGCTGTGTGGATGTGTCATATCAAGGGGGTCATATACTGTATGCCCTTCTGTGATTGGCTTTTCCACTTAGTATAGTATTTTCAAGATTCATCTAAGTTTTTAGTTACAGAATAACTTTTTTTTTCAAGACAGGGTTTCTTTGTAGCTTTGGAGTTTGTAAAGGAACTAGCTCTTGTAGACCAGGCTGGCCTCGAACTCAAAGAGGTCCGCCTGCCTCTACCTTCCAAGTGCTGGAATTAAAGGTGTGCACCACCACCGCCTGGCATAACTTTTCAGTGTATGGATAAACCACTGTTTATTTATTTTTCTATTGCTAGACATTTGGACATTCAGAAATAAGATTAGTGTGTAAGTTGTTAAGCAGACATGTTTTTAGTTCTCTTGACAAGATAACCAGGGGTGGGGTTGCTTAGTAATGTGGTCAATTAATTAATTTAGTCCTTCCCTCCCTTCCTTTTAGTTTGGACAGTAGTTCTCAATAAGGGGTAACATTTGGTAGTATCTGAAGAAATTTTGGTTGCCACAGTTGTGGGGGAGGGCAGGGGTGAGCAGCAGTCCTGCTAGCAAGTAGCAGTTGGAATCTGAGTAATGTACAGGACAGGTTACTCCCTACAAAGAATGCCCCAATTACCGCAAGTATCAAAGTGGAGAAGTCATGAGTAAAGCCTTGCTGGGGTGCAGAAGAGTACAGAGTGTCATTCAGATCAAAGTTAGAACATATTCAGCTAGAGCCATTTGGGAAGGATCCTCACTGGACACTTCCAGTTGGGTTTAAACAGTGACCTCCCCCAGCATCAAATCCCCTTGCTAGCTCTGTTGTATTTTTGAAACTAATTAGTATCAGCAGAATGAGAACAAATTATATCTGACCCTGAGGGGAAAACTGTCTTCTTTCCTTGGGGCATCCAAGCCTCTGACATGACTCAGGCCTCTGGAGTATTGGTCTCATATGACTATGAAGACCCAAGGGCAATATTGAGGACTCAGTGATATTTCTACTGAAGCATGGTGATTGACCTAATATTGGGCAACAGTGTCACTGGGAAAATCATCACCTCTCATTGGATGAATGCAGGGATCCTGATTATGGCAGTTGATTCCTAAACATCTGAGACAAATCAAGTTTAAAAAGAGGATTTTCAGGAGTTACTAGCTGAAGCCAGGCTCATTCCTATGTGAGAAGCCCAGAATACCACACTTCCCTTGGCTTTGGTCACACTTGTGGATGGATTCCCAGGAGAAGCCAGCATGCCATTACAAGAAGGGTATCAATGTTTGGTTCTATCAGGTTGTTTGAGGACTAGACCAACATATGAGTAGACCAACATATGGGGAACCCAATAAGTTCACTTAAGCCAGTTCAACATATTATACAAGTTTTAGAATTTCCTATGATGTGGAAAGGGAAGCATTCAGAGGGAATGGTTTTATCACAATTATCCAATATAGACAGTTGAAGTCCTGGGAAGGACTGAATTGTCTCCCTTTAAATTACTATAGTAAAGCCCTAACCCTAATATGGCTATGTGAGGAGAAGCACTGAGCCTTAAGGTTAAAGGAGGCCATTTTGGTAGATCCTTAATCCAACAGGACTAGTGTCCCTTAAAAAAGAGGAAGAACCCAAGGAGTATCTATAAACAGAGAGGAGGCCATATGAAGACACAGCGGGAGCATGGTGGTCCCCATCTGTCCCCCAAGAAGATAAGCCTTGGGAAAACTGCCCTGTTGGCACCTTGATCTTACACTTTAATTCAGCCACCATGTCTGTGGCATTTTGTTACAGCAGTACAGGCTGAGTGATTCCAAGACTGCAGGTCATCTTGACAGATTTGCCAGAGCAGTGTTTCTGCTCCACAAAACAGCTTCAATAGAATTTTACTGTGTTGTGAGGCACTGAAGATATATATTTTGCTGGGTGTGGTGGCTTATGCCTGGTATTCCCAACACATAGGAACCTAAGACAGGAGGATTGCCTGGAGAAAATAACAGCAAAAAGATACCACATTTCCTAGATTTTTTTTTTTACTTTTTTTTCATTCTGTATTTTTTATTAAATTATATAATTTTACAAATTTCCCCCTCCTTCCCTCCTCCCACTTCCCTTTCCCTTCTCCCCTCTCCCCTCCCCCTCCCTCTCCAGTCCAAGGAGCAGTCAGGGTTCCCTGCCCTGTGGGAAGTCCAAGTTCCAACCCCATCCATCCAGGTCCAGGAGGTGAGGATCCAAAAAGAAAAGGTTCCAGCAAAGCCAGTACATACAGTAGAATCAAAACCCAGTGCCATTGTCCTTGGCTTCTCAGTCAGCCCTCCTTGTAAGCCACGTTCAGAGAGTCTGGTTTGATCACATGCTCCATCAGTCCCAGTTCAGTTGGCCTTGGTAAGCTTCCATTAGATCAGTCCCATTGTCTCGGTGAATGGAAGCACCCCTCATGGTCCTGACTTCCTTGCTCATGTTCTTCCTCCTTCTGCTCCTCATTTGGACCTTGGGAGCCCAGTCCAGTGCTCCATTATGGGTCTCCGTCTCTATCTCCATCCATCACCAGATGAAGGTTCCATGGTGATATGCAAGACAATCATCAGTGTGGCTACAGTAAAGGGCCAGCTCAGGCCCCCTCTCCTCAGCTGCTCAAGGAACAAGCTGGGGACATCTCCTTGGACACCTGGGAACCCCTCCAGAGTCCAATCTCCCGCCTACCCTCAAATGGCTCCCTCAATCAAGACATACACTTCCCCAATTCCACATCCATTCCTCCTCCATCCCAACTGTCCCACTCCCCCAAGCTCTCCCCATCCTCCCCTTCTCACCTGTCTCTCCCCATCTCCCCCACCCCCACCCCCACCCCCAAGCCCTCAACCCTTGCCTGGCAATCCTGTCCACCTCCAATATCAAGGAGGATAACTACATGTTTTTCTTTGGGTTCACCTTCCTATCTAGCTTCTCTAGGATCATGAAATACAGGCTCAATTCTATGGCTAGAATCCACTAATGAGTGAGTACATACCATATTCATCTTTTTGGGTCTGGGTTACCTCACTCAGGATGGTGTTTTCTATTGCCATCCATTTGCATGCAAAATTCAAGATGTCATTGTTTTTTACCGCTGAGTAGTATTCTAGCATGTATATATTCCACAGTTTCTTCATCCATTCTTCCACTGAAGGGCATCTATCTAGGTTGTTTCCAGGATCTGGCTATTACAAATAATGCTGCTATGAATATAGTTGAACAAATGCTTTTGTAGTATGAGAGGGCATCTCTTGGGTATATTCCCAGGAGTGGTATTGCTGGATCCTGGGGTAGGTTGATTCCGAATTTCCTGAGAAACCGCCACACTGATTTCCAAAGTGGTTGGACAAATTTGCAATCCCACCAGCAATGGATGAGTGTTCCCTTTACTTGACATCCTCTCCAGCAAAGGCTATCATTGGTGTTTTTGATTTTAGCCATTCTGACAGGTGTAAGATGGTATCTCAAAGTTGTTTTGATTTGCATTTCCCTGATCTGTTTAAATTGTTTACCTGGTCTTGATTTAATTTTGGTAAGTGGTACTTATCTAAAAACAAGCCCATTTCTTTTACATTTTCCAACTTTGTGGCATATTAAGCTATTGTAGTAAGACCTAATGATTCTCTGAATTTCCTCATTGTCTGTTGTTATGTCCCCGTTTTCATTTCTGATCTTGTTAATTTGCGTGTTCTCTCTCTGCCTTTTGATTAATTTGGATAAAGGTTTGTCAATCTTGTTGACTTTCTCAAAGAACCAGCTCTTTGTTTCATTGATTCTTTGAATTGTTTTCTGTGTTTCTATTTTGTTGATTTCAGCCCACTGTTTGATTATTTCCAATCTTCTACTCCTCCTGGGTGAGTCTGCTTCTTTTTTTTCTAGAACTTTCAGATGTGCTGTTAAGTCTCTAATGTGAGCTTTCTCCGTTTTTTTTTTTTAAATGTGGGCACATAGAGCTATGAACTTTCCTCTTAGCACTGCTTTCATAGTGTCCCATAGGTTTGAGTATGTTGTGTCTTTATTTTCGTTGAATTCAAGGAAGACTTTAATTTCTTTCTTTATTTCTTTCTTGACCCAAGTGTGGTTCAGCAGTTGACTGCTCAATTTCCAAGAGTTTGTAGGCTTTCCGGGGTTAGAATTATTGTTAAATTCTAACTTTATTCTATGGTGATCCAATAAGACACAGGTGGTTGCTAATATTTTTTGTATCTGTGGAAGTTTGCTTTGTTACCAAGTATGTGGCCAATTTTCGAGAAGATTCCATGAGCTGCAGAGAAGAAGGTATATTCTTTCCTATTTAGGTGGAATGTTCTATAGATGTCTGTTAAGTCCGTTTGATTCATAACCTCCATTAATTCTCTTATTTCTCTATGGTATCTTCAGAATCTGAGATTCTTTCTTCTATCTCTTGTATTCTGTTGGTTATGCTTGTTTCTGTAGTCTCTATTCGTTTACCTAGATTTTCCATATCCAGCCGGCCCTCGGTTTGTGTTTTCTTCCTTGTCTCCATTTCAGTTTTCAAGTCTTGCACTGTTTCCATTATCTGTTTGATTGTTTTTCCTTGGTTTCCTAGGATATCATTTACGCTTTTACTCAATTCTTCAAACTTTTGTTATTCTTCTCATCCATTTTTTAAGAGAGTTTTTCACCTCCTGTTTAAGGGACTCTATCACTTTCATAAAGTCAATTTTTCCTACTTCTTCTTGATTAAGGTGTTCAAGTCCTCCTGTTGTAAGTTTGCCGGGTTCTGGTGCTTTCACGTTGTTTTTCAAATTGTTGGACGAATTCTTGCATTGGCGCCTGCCCATCTCTCCCTCTGGCTACTCCCCTATAGATCTTCTTTTACAGGTTCAGTTCTCCTTGCTGGCTAGGAAGCTCACAGACAAAAGGCCTAACTTGCTCCAGGCAGGCTATTGAAACAAAGGAACTCCTGCCCGCCCACCTGGTTGCACTCATTACCCGGCCCCAGCGCCTCCTAGATTGTTTAAAGTCCAGTGTGATCAGAGACAGCCTGATTTGTTCACCAGCTGTAGCTGACATGGCCACCCCTTGACAAATGTAGCTTTCTTCATATTAACTACCAGGTAGTGCAACATGAGTTGGACTAATTAGGCTTGAGTGGAATGACAGTGCATTGTATCTGTGATTTCTAATTTTTGTGGGGCTTAACACAGCCCCATAAGTAGAGGCCTGTCATTTATGTTGCTCTGTAATTCTGAAGAGAGGCTGCTGGAGCTTGCTTCCTGATCCTTTTTTTCCCATCGTGATGGAGATGGAGCAAACTTACTAGGTGATAGAATGTTTTCCAAAGATATTTGTTTGCATTGTCTTTGTAGGAAAATTCACTTCACCAAAGGGAGAAGATTTGATTGCACAGACCATTATTCAAGCATTTAATAGAAGAATGAAGGCAAGGTTGGCATAGTATCATCCAGGAGCCCTATTTGCATCCCAGTCTCTAGATTTGTACAGTTCAGATAAACCTATCACAACCACTCTGGGAACTGGGTTTCTGGCTACGTTGGTAAAGTGCTTGCTGTGAAATTGTGAGTTTGTATGCTGATTAGCATCATAAAAGCAGGGTGTAGTACTGCATATCTACAACCTTAGCACTATGGGGTAGATGGAGCAGG
The DNA here is from genome assembly GCF_903992535.2 of Arvicola amphibius. Classification (NCBI taxonomy): domain Eukaryota; kingdom Metazoa; phylum Chordata; class Mammalia; order Rodentia; family Cricetidae; genus Arvicola; species Arvicola amphibius. The sequence continues at coordinate 15,457,531 of NC_052065.1, read as the reverse complement.
AAGCAGGAAGCTCATTGGCTCAAGCCCAGCTGAATCAATGAGCTCTAGGTTCAGTGAAAGA